>NW_006408572.1:7627180-7687092 GCF_000296735.1 Chrysochloris asiatica | reverse complement strand
ACTCTCCACTCTAGTCCTCTGTGGCTATGTCACTGACTCTGGGCCCAAGAGTCCCCAGGTTTTGCCACACCGCTGGCCAACCAGGTCTCCACCCAGGGTCACAGGAGTCTATTGAACGCTGTAGGGCTTAGCTCGAACCAGGCCTTTTTTTGTGTGTGTGAATTAGGTGATAGTTTATATGGGAGAATATTAACTTTACATACATCTTATCTTATTTTGTTTCATTGCAATGATTACAATTCCCTGCATGCATCATTAAACAGCCAAAGTGTACACCCCTCAAGCCTGCCCCTCAGCCATCAGCACACAGCCCCTCTCCCTTCCAGAATCCAAAATCCCCAGCTGCTCCATCTCTTCATGTCATCATCTCTGCCTCCATCTCTGGCATTGCTGCTTCTCTGGATAGGGTCCTGCACTCCGCTCTTCTCCCTTGATGGTTCGAGGCTCCTCTGCTCCTGGATTGGAAGATCAGCCACTCCCCTCCTTTTGTTACATTTCCAACACTCACAATCAGTCCTGATAGCAATTATTCCAGGCCTTTCTTTTGATATGCCTTTAGGTAGATTTGAACCCCTAACCTGTTGGTTAGCAGTGGAGCGCATTAACTGTTTGTGCTTCCCAGGAACTTCAGATACAGCTTGTTGTTGTTAAGTGCTGTCGAGTCGATTCTGACCCTTAGTGACCCTGTATAGGCTTTCCAAGGAGCAGCTGGTGAGCTTGAACCACCAACCTTGCAGTTCAAACGGGTTTGCAGTCTGGCACATTAACCCACAGCGCCACACCAGGACTCCAGTACAGCTTAGGTCTTATTAAACATCAGCGTATTTACGCTGGACTAAAACTATGAATATAAGGAGTGTGGGGAAACATTTAGACACAGTTCAGCCTTACGAATTCAAAGACTTAATGTTGAGGAAAACAACAACATCAACAACAAAAAAATCGTTCCTAAGAACACATATATTATTCTACATCACTGAATCCACTCAGGAGAGAAACCCTATACTTAATTGAATGTGGTAAAACCTTTTAATCAGGCGCTTGACTTTTTTTTCAGCTTCAAATAATTTATTCTAGAGAGAAACCCTTTAAATATCATAAATATTGAACCCAAACCCATCACCAGTGAGTCAATTCCAACTCTTGAAGGCATTTAACAACAAGAAGAACAAGGACTGAGCAGTTGTTTGAACTGATGACCTTGCGTTTAGCAATCGAGCAGTTCACTGCTATGCCACAAGGACGCCTTTAAATGTTGAAAGACTTTCAATTATAGTTCACATCTTATATGTCTCCAGAGAAGTCATAGTGGAGAGAAACTGTTTGAATGCAACAGGGAAGAATCCTATGAATGTAACTGAAGTGAGAAGACCTTCAGTCAGATTTGCATCAGAGGATCTACTGTGAGAAAAAGAGATGATTAAAAACTTGGACAACTCAAATGCATCCCTGTATTTATTTTATGATGTGAAGCTGCAAGTTGAGTCCTAAATGCAGCACCTTGGTTCATATTTTTCTTTTTTTTTAATGTTTTATTGTGAATTATGTGATAGTTTACATGGAAGAACATTGGATTTACATTCATTATATGGTATCATTGCCATGGTTACAATCCCCTCCATGCAATCCTTCCCCCATACCCCTCAGGTCTTCTGCACAGTCGCTCTCCCTCTCTGGATCTAAAGGTTCATATTTTTCTTACATGAATAATTGATCCAATGGTAAACTTGGAGGACACTTTGTCTACAATTCCTCTTTATAGATCATTGTCAGCATCATACCAGTTGATAAAAGAAGTGAATACAATTCTTGGAAGTTAATGGAAACATTCTTACTTGTAATGAAACATTGTTGTTGTTGTTGTTATGGGCTGTGGAGTCGGTTCCGACTCATAGCCACCCTGTACAGGGTTTCCGAGGCCGTAAATTTTTACCGGAGCCAAAAGCTTCATCTTTCTCCCGCAGAAGAGCTGGTAGTTTCGAACTGCTGACCCTGAGGTTAGCTGCCCAATTAGTACATACACAGTTCAAATTTACTTGTTGACAAGTGTCAAAGAGATGGTCACCCCCTGCCCTGAAACTGGTTAATCCTCTGTGGAGTGTGGAGATAAGTTATCTACCACCAAGAGGTAGTTTAGAAATGGATGAAAGATTCTCAGATGCAGGTGGAAAGAGCCTTCATGCCTCTGAGGAGCTGAGTGGTTGAAAGGACTCTGGTAAAAATCAGTGGACTCTGACCATCAGCATCCATTTAGGCCATTTCTGGCACTCAAAGTTAATTGAATTACCTTTTAAGACCAGTTGCCACCAAATTAATTGTGCCTCATCGAGACCCGATGTGTTGTAGAGAGAGCTGTGCTCAGTTGGGTTTTATGACTACAACCTTCAGAAACAGATTGTCAGGCCTTGTTTTTTGAGGCTTTTTTAGCTGGTTGGGTTTAAACCAACAATTTTTTGGCTACTAGCCAAGCACTTAACTGTTAGACCATCAGGTATCACCAATTACCCTTCAAGATGGTATATATTCAGGAGAGGATGGGAATACCTATACATGCTTACATGAATTAGAAAAATCAATGGTCACCTCTGTGTCTCAGGACTAGACACTCTGCTTCTTCTCCTAGCTCCTCCCTTCCCTCTTAACACACACACAAAACTAAGGGGTGTGGGTTCCCATCCAAAGACTCTTTCAAGACAACAAAGTGAGAGCCCTGGGGTGCAAAATTTAAGGGAGCAAGCCTTCTCTTGCATGACCCTGAGTGTGAATTCCTCCATAAATATTGTATCCTTGGCTCTGGACAGAAGTCCTGAAGCCCAGATGGCTTGCTTGGAAGGGACAGAATGGAAATGGCCTCTGGATCTGGGAGGTCTTAGAATAGCTGGACCAGAAAGAAAGTGAGAGAACAAACCGAGGAAGCTGGTCAATGGACTATCACTGGGTTAGTGGTGGTGGTTATGTGCTGAGGAGTCGGAACTGACTCATAGTGACCCTGTACAGGGTTTCTGAGGCTGTAAATATTTACTGGAGCAGAAAGCCTCATCTTTCTCCTGTGGAACAGCTGGTAGTTTTGAACTGCTGATATTGTGGTTCGCAGTCCGATTTGTAACCACTATGCTACTGGGTTAGAGCTGGGCAAACTGTGCAGCTCTAAGACACAGAATTTCTACCTTCAGAAGCACTCAGTTATAGGCCTTTCTCTATTCATTCATTTATTCATTTAATACCCACAATGCCAGGCATGTTACTAGCTATTAGAAATATATTTTGTTTGGGCTCTTTTCTTGCAAGGAGCACAGATCTTCAGAAGTATCTTTATACTAAATCCATAGTATTAAATCTTTAGAAGTAAGTTTAGAGCTTTAGTAAAAGGTATTGTGTAATAAAGGGTTAACTCAGCCGGTCTGGACTGAACAAATTCTGTACATTCCAAAGGTCTTCAGGGACTAGCCCTTCACTGGCTCCTAGGAGATAATCTCTGAGCCTTTGGAATATCCTGCCTGATAAGAATATCTTTGTATACCTGAGGCCTCAGATCATACCAGATAGTTTATGCTAGCAATATAATTTATGGGGAATGCCAATTTTTATATGCCCAGAGACTTTGGGCCATCCTTTACCAGTTTGACTACTTTGGGGGCTGGAGACTTAGTAGCTAAGAACAGACATGGAGGCATTCTCTAATGACTGACCCCAATAAAAACCCTGGATACTGAGGCTTAAATGAGCTTCCTTGTATAGCAGCACTTTGCATATGTTGTTACACATTGTTGCTGAGAGAATGAAATAATGTCTGTGCAACTGGAAGCCAGTGTTTGGTTTCTCTTGGATTCCACACTGTATGTTTTTTACCTTTGCTGATTTTAATCTGCATTCTTTGGCGCTAATAAACTGTAACCATGAAGATGACTGCTTTTCTGAGTCCAATAAATCTTTCTAGCCAATCACTGAACCCGAAAGTGGTCTTGAGGAGCCCTGACATAGGTATTCATGCAGGGGGACCCCTCCCCCCCCAAAAAAAAAGAAAGAAAAGCTGAACAGATAGACAACAGGTTGAAAAAGCTGGATTCAAAGCTGCTCAGGGGATGTTAGGAGGAGCTTGTAGATCTTCACCGTAGTTCTTCCTGTGTAGTCCCCCTTTACAGGTAGCACTGGAAACAGAAACTGACTTAGTATTATTTTTAGCCAACATTTCCCCTTTTTATTCTATTTGTGATTCAGACTTGAATTTTGAGAGTTATTTCTTGCATCTCTGACATCATCTTCTTTATTTGCTGTTTTATTCTTTCCATTTTATTTTATTTTTCTAAGAAAGTGTTCTTTAAAAATAGAACTGGACATTTTAGTATGCTGCATCAGTTAGATTGTGTTAGACTCTGAGTAGCAGGGAGTCCCTGGCTGGTGCAAATGGTTAACAAGCTTGGCTAGTAACAAAAGGTTGGCTGTTCAAGTCCATCCAGAGACACAGTGGACAAAAGGCTTGACAACCTATTTCTCCAAAATCAGCCATTGAAAACCATAGGGAGCACAGTTCTATTCTGACACAAAGGGGGTCCTCATAAGTCATATTTGATTTGACGGCAGTATTTTCTTCATAGATACAATTAGGAAAAAAACCTAGGAGCGGAATCCATCTGTATATTTAATAATATGTGTTCATTGAATAGTGTTATTGTTGTTGTTTAGTGCTGTCGAATCGAGTCGGTTCCGACTTGTAGCAACACTGTATAGGGTTTCCGAAGAGCAACTGGTGAGCTTGAATAGCCCACCTTATGGTTCAAATCGATCTTGCACTCCAGCCAGCGCTTTAACCCACAACACCACACCAGGACTCCAGCATTGAATAGTCACGTCTGGTTTTAGAGTCTATCTATGGAAAGGGACAGCTGCATCAGATTGATAAGCGTCTTGAGTCAACTTTTTCTTTCCCTCTCATCCATTTTCCAGAGTCCGGGTGTGGCGCTGTAGGATAAACACTGGATTGTAAACCACAAGGTCAGCGGTTCAAACTCACATCCACGTATTGTATTCTTGTTTGTAGTTTTCTGGCGCCACCTGATGGCCAAAAAGGAGACTGTCTCTTACCCCTGTGAACAAACCTACGGCTTTCAAGATTCCCAGTTCACTTAATTCTACTCCAGATCCTCTTTCATACATCCTTTCCTTCTATTAATTTCTTCCAATTCTTACCTGCTACCGCAAGAACTGTGATTGCCTTTAAATACATTATAGTGACTATCACGTGTGGAGTGATTTTTAGTACATTATCTAATTTCTCACAAGAACTCCATGAACTAATATTATTCCCATTTTACAGGAGAGGAAAGTGAGGCTTGGTGTCCAGGTCACTTTCCCAGGTGCATGGCATTAGTAAGTGGCAGGACCCAGAGGTGTGGGGAGCTGTTTCTAAAGCTCAAGTTTTGCCAGGGCGTTTCAACCCTTGAAGGACTCTTCGTGTGACGCTGTGGGATAAGCACTGGGCTGTTAACCAAAAGCTTGGCTGTTCAAACCCACCAGCCGTTCCTCAGACACCCTATGAGTCAGAACCAGCTCGACAGCACTTAATAGCAACTCAACCCTGGAATACCTCTTTTTTTAAAAAAATAATTAAAAGAAGAAAGAAAAAGTCGTCTCTGCCTCCTCATTCTCCCCTTGCTTACCTCTTTCTTGAAATGCTAATTTAATTGATCTATAGCTAGGCATGGACAGCAATTAATAAAAACAGAAAACCAAGATGATTCTAACGTTCACCTATGGCAAGAACCAGAGACAATCTAAGCCGTTGGGGGTAAATCTCAGAGAAAAGAGGAAGTCATAACAATTGTTGTTTAGTGCTGTCTAGTTGATTACAACTCATAGGGACTCTGTATAAGGTTCCAGGGAGTGGGTAGTGGGTTTGAACTGCCTACCTTGTGGTTAGCAGTCCAGTCTTTATTCTACAGTGCCACATAACCTTTAGAACACTTGAAAGAACAAAGAATTTAGGTTTTTTCAATAACCCCATCTGCCCTCTCCTTTTATTTTCATTTAATTTATTCAACATCAGCATTTAACATTAAAAATAAATATTTCTTGTCCATTTTACCCCTGTTTTGTTTTATGGTTGGTATTCTAAGGAGCCCTGGGGTGGCATTGTAGGTTAATGGGCTGGACTGCAAAGTCGGTTTGAACTACTAGATCGGTGGTTCAAGCTCCCCAGCCTCTCCTCAGAAACCTTATACAGGGTATGCGTTGGAATTGACTAGACGGCATTTAACAACAATTGTTAAGAGCATTGTTGTTTTTTCTCTTACATACTGTTCATTGCAAAGGTATGCTATTTCACTCCTGTTACTGGATAAACAGATTTTTATGGGCTGCTAACAGAATTTAGGCAATATTCCTCACACTATTCCAAATGTAAACAAATGCATTTTAAGTATCAAATAATCAATGTAAAAATGGAATGTGGGAGCTCCTGCTGCAAGTAGGTTTGGGATGTTTGCATATTTATGTGTCTTAGCGTATGTCTTCTCATGTAAAGATGCACAACTTTGGAAACCTGAGGGAACAGTTCTACCCTGTCCTAGCAGGTCCCTAGGAGTCAGAATCAATTCAATAGCAGTAGGTTTAGTTTGATTTTGGTTTCATTATTAAGCAATCATGCTAATGTTAGCACTGAAAAATGTACCCCTAAATCAAATGTAAGATGTAGTAAAACTTAACGAGAAAGGTTCAACAACTGCTATGCTACTTGGTACCATAAATTTAGGAGTGTGGACTCCTGGTGTGGTGCTGCAGGATAAATACTGGACTGTAAACCATGAGGTCAGCGGTTCAAACCCTACAGATGCTCCTAGGAAACCCGATTGATGGTTGCTATGGGTCAGAACTGACTCGACAGCACTTTACAACAAACCCTGTAAAATACTGGTATAGAGAAGTTTTAGAATTTTCTTGTCCTAACATGTGTGCCATCTTGTTATTTAACACTGTTACCAAAGAACAGATAAGGACCTTTTCCACTAAATCTGCCTCAGTAAGTCTGTGAAACTTTGATTGGATTTCTGCTAGTCATATTTTAATACCTTTCTTCTTTTGAAGCCTCCTCCTTCACATCTTATATTTCACAAATGAACAAATAAAAAATATTTGATATAAACATAAAAATATATATTTATTTAAATGTCCAAAGGGCACAGTTTGCAAGCCAGCCTCCTGCCCACAGGCACAAAAACCTCACTCAATTCATGGGCCTAGAGCCCGTAGCTGCTCTGTCTCTCCATGCCATTGCCTCTGCCACTGTCTCTGTCTGCTGTCACCGCTTTGCTAGGTAGGATCTCATGTGCCACTCATGTTCTATATTCTTGATGGTCCTGGGATCCTCTGTTCCTGAAATGAAGGATTAACTAGTTGTGACCATCACAATGAATCCTGCTAATTTATGATTGAATCATAAAATCCCATCACCATCATCCCCCATCCCTTCCACCAGATCCATCTGGAAAAGAAGAAAACTATTCAATGGGGGATTCTACTTTACCCATCTTGTTCTGAAAGTAAGCACATTCATGAAAGCTTGTAAGTTGGCCACTTCGTGCTTTTACAGCCCTCCATTTTTGATTGCCAATGTCTAAATTGCCTGTCCTTATCAACCCAGTGCCCTGAGGAAACAAGTTTATTCCTTGATCTTCCATTTTGGTTGGGATTTTAAGTAACTGTATCATAAGCAAAGGTCCAGTTTATTAAATTATATCAAGGTACACTTGCTCATAGTATCAAGCATATTTATCTTCATCTGGTTGAGTTCTAGTTAGCTAGCCATCCAGGCTAGGTTAAATGGGTACTAACTGCAAGTTTGGGAGTTCTCACACACCTCTTCCCACTTCAGACCAGCTGGCAGCTTCACCCTCAGCTCTAGTCCCCAGTGGCTAGGTCAGTGCCCATAGATTCTGCAAAGATTTAAAGCCTTGGAAACCCCATACAGGGCCACTATGTGTCAGAAACAACTCAACAGTACTTAACAACAATACAAACATCTCTCTCTCTACACACACACACACACACACACACATATATATATATAAATAATACATACATATATATGTGCGTGTCCATATATATATTATTGTTGTGAAGCGCTGTCAAGTTGATTTCGACCCATATCGATCCTGTATAGGGTTTCCAAGGAGCAGCTGGTGAGCTTGAACCACTGACCTTGCAGTTCAAATGACTTTGTAGTCTGACACATTAGCCCACAGTGCCACACCGGGACTCCTATACTCATCTATATATATATATATATATATAAAATGGCACATTAGCCCCTGGCATAGCACTGTGAGCTAATGTGCCACACCAGGACTCTGTATATCTATCTTATATTTGGCTCATCCTTGACATCAGGTTCTTTGTATTTGAGCCAGCGACCTGCTCTACTACCCGTCACCTGCTTGCCTGTTTGTCTGATTTGCTGATCTTGGTTCATCTGACCTGGACTTGGGAGTTTCTCACCTTTACAACTGTGTGATTCACTTGCTTGATATAAACTTCTTTATATATTCATATATAAGTTTCACTGCTTTTGCTTCTCTAGAGAACCCAGCCTAAGACACATGCACACAGAGTTGAGTTTTATATCAAAGAAATGGCTCACATAGTTGTAGATGTGGGCAAAGTCCAAGTCTGTGGTTCAGATGTGAGGCTGGGGTCTTATGTCAGGCTGAAGGTTTCTCCTGACTTATGTAACTGTAGGAGCTGATGAAACTAAGACCAGCAGGTCAGATGGCAGGCTACTCACAACTCCTAGGACTGGCAGGCAATATAGCACGTCACTGGCTTGAGTCCAAAGAACCAGAGGCTGGATAACCAACCAGATGCAGAATCCAGACCCAGCAAAAAACAAAGCAAGCCTTACTGGAGTATCCAATATATCGTAAGCAGGCCACTCCCCGAGGAAATTTCCTTTCAACTGATTGACTGCTCATAGCAGATTTCATCACTGGGAATTACTATCGTAACTGCCAAAACACTGAGGATCCTGGCCCAGTCAAATTGACACACAATTTTACCATAACACAGAAGCACTAGGCAACACAATCAACCCACTTGACCTCATAGACATATACAGAGCACTCAATCCCACAACTGCACAATGTACGTTCTGTTCCAGTGCACACGGGACATTCTCTAAAATAGATCATGTGTTAGGTCACAAAGCACGCCTCAATAAATTTTAAAACATGAAAATATTACAAAGCATCTTCTCATATCACAGAACTATAAAATTAGAAATGAATAATAGGATGATAAATTAAAACATCGAATACATAAAAACTGAATAACATCCTGCTTTAAAACTACTGGAAATCCTAGCCAGAACATTAAGGCAAGAAAGGGAATTTAAAGGCATACAAATTAGCAGAAAAAGAAGTCAATTTACAGTTAGTGCTTCAAGTCCTCTTTGCTTTCAGCAAGCAAGGTTGTATCAGCTGCACATCGCAGATTGTTAATGAGTTTTCCTCCAATCCTGATGCCATGTTCTTCTTCACATAATCCAGTTTCTTAGATTATTTGCTCAGCATACAAATTGAACAAATCAGACGAGGATGTGGAATGAGGGATATCATTGCTTACATCACATGAACATTGGCTGAAAGCAGAGAATACCAGAAAGATGTTTACCTGTGCTTTATTGACTATGCAAAGGCTTTTGACTATGTGGATCATGACAAGCTATGGACAACATTGTGAAGCATGAGTAGTCCATAACACTTAATTGTGCTTGAGGAACCTGTACATAGACCAACAGGCAGTCATTCAAACAGAACAAGGAGACACTGAATAGTTTAAAATCAGGAAAGGTGTGTGCCAGGATTGTATTCTTTCACCATACAAGGACTCTCTAGTGACACTGAAAATTAAACCAGAATAACAAGAAGCCTGCTGTGCAAAGAGGAAGGGAAGATGAAGTAACAGGTAACATGCACAAAGGTTTTGAGGCAAGAACTGGCTAAGTGTCTTCAAGGCCAGTGTAAAATGCTGTTCTCATTGCCTGAACTGCTGGTTTCTTCACTCTCATTGTTGTCCTTAGCTGCCCTCCAGTTGGCCCTGACACATGGCAACGTCAAGCACAACAAGATCAGTCTGTTGTGATCCACAGCGTTTTCACTGACTGACTTTTTGGGAAGTAGAGTACCAGACATTTCTTCTGTGACTATTTTAGTCTAGAAAATTCCACTGAAACCTGTTCAGCATCATAAGAACACACCAGCTTACAAATAGAGATGGCTAGTTGAAGCAGCAGTCAAGAAATCAAAGGGTGTATTGCATTAGGCAAATCTGCCACACAAGACCTTTTTAAAGTGTTGAAGAACAAAGATGTCAGCTTGAGGACTAAGGTGCGCCTGACCCAAGCCATGATATAACCTCATATGCATGCGAAAGCTGGACAGTGAATAAGGAAGACCATAGAAGAATTGACGCATTTGAGTTATGGTGTTGGAGGAGAATATTGAAAGTGCCACGGGCTCCCCATGGAACCAACAGATCTGTGTTGGAAGAAATGCAGCCAGAGTGCTCCTTGGAGGCCAGAATGGCCAAATTTCGTCTCTCATACTTAGGAAATATTGTCAGGAAGGACCAGTCGCTGGAGAAGGATAACATGTTTGGTAAGGTGGAGGGTCAAAGAAAAACAGGAAGACCCCCCAGCGAGATGGATTGGCCAAGTGGCAGCATCAATGGGCTCAAGCGTGACAGAAGTAATGAGGTTGGCCCAGGATAGGGCAGTGTTTCGTTGTGCTGTGCATAAGGTCTATGAGTCGGGACCGACCTGATGGATCCAACAACAACAACAAAGTGGATTCACATGAGGTGCTTCAGCTGCATCTAGCCTTAGTCTCCCACATGGAAGGTGATACTTCTACAACAGAACCACCGCTGCCCTCCCTCCCCTCACTCAACCTAAGTACTTTCTGTTCAACCCAGATTTCAGTCCGCATATCACAACAGCAAGGAAGCCCTCCGCCTCCAGCAGAAGCCAGGCCTGCGACGAGGGTCTAGGTGTCTCTGTTTACCAGTTTCACGGAATTAGGAAAACGGAGAGATGGGACAAGAGGATGCGGATTGAAGGCATACAGGGGGCCACGTAAACCCTTCTCAACTTCTCCAGCTCAAGCGTGAGGAGCAGCCCAGCGCGCAGAGCGGCCGGTCACAGTACGGAAGTGCATCCCTGGAGCCCCTCTAGGACACCGGGAGGACCCGGCTTGTCAGTGATCCTGGCACTGAGGTGGGTACCGCACCGTGCACCAGGCCATTCCAAGTAGCCGATTTAGTCAGGTTAGGCGAGAAGGGGCTTATGTCAGGGTGAGGACCAGCAAAAAGCAAAGCTGAAGGAGGTGAGGTGGGGGTTGGCATGGTCAACCACCTGTTCCTCGAGCGGAGTGCGGAGCGTGCTGATTGGCTGAGAGCGCCTGGGTACCGGAAGTTGCTGATGCCAGTCGCCTCTGACACCAACACAACAGCTGCGGGCTCGGAGAGAGCGGGCGGCGCGGCGTGGGGAGCCCGAGCGGGGTGAGCGTGGGGAGGTACGGCCCGTGGGGAGACCTCATTCCGTCACGGCTCGGGGGGAGGAGGGCGCTGGGCTCCTGACTCCTGGCCCGCGAGCAGTGCGTAAACCCAACGTTTCCCGTTCCTGACCCGGGTTAGCTGTGTGACCTTGGACTTCATGGTTTCCGGGCCTCCATTTCCCCACCTGCACACAGAGGGTGTGGGCCCTGAGCATTGCCAAGGCCTGACCCATCTCTGGTTCATTGCCCGTCAGCCCTGGGGGCGGGAGAAGCAGGGGACCCCTTCCTCCGTCCCGACTTGGGGACCGATGGGAGCTGTAGTTTTCTGACAGTACATCCTCCAGTAAACCGGGACGAAATGGCGGGGCGTTGTCAAAACTTAGGGTCCCAGGGGTAGATTGTGCCCCGTTCAGATTTCTGAGGGTTCGTTATGCAATTGAGACAGGTTTTACTCGCAGAGTTAGTAAAGGCCTGTTGATGAGGTGGGCAGGAAGTGGGTGAAGGAAGGGAGAGAAAGAGGGTAACATCATTAAACATCATCCAGATTGGGAAAATAACTTATTTCTTTACAAAGTTGTTATTGATGTGTCAGAGACTGCTCTAAATTCTTTAGATACCAAGATGAATGAAACATCCAGTTAATCCTCAAAGGTATTACAGACTAGTTCTGCACATAAGACAGTTACACAGATTAATTTAACAAACATCTAGGTGGGATACCAAGATGAATACCACATCATCCTTGCTTAAAGTCTAAAGAAGAAAATATTAAAATAAACTGTAGCAATACAGTGGGTGTAATTGCTACAGTAGAGGTTTGTACAGAAGTGCAGAGCATCTTTACATCTTAGGTGCAGGAGTTAGGGAAGAAAAGAGAAGTGTCCATATTTGAGCTGAGTCTTATGGATGTTTGTCAGGTGCACAAGATGGGGAATAGTATTCCGAGAACTAGGAATAACCTGTTCTTACAGGCAGAAACACTTTAAAGAATAGAGAGTGCTTGGACTGCAGGAAACTGAGTACTAGACTATACTGTCTACAGCCACTGGAGATTGTAGGACAGGTGATGGAGAAGGAGACATGAACTTGACTAGGAGGGTATTAGGAACCATGTTAAGTTTTTATTCTGTAGGTCTGGGAGGTGGCACGGTAATTATTATACAAAGAGAGAGATGAGAAAAGAGCCAGTAAAATGCTGGTTCAAAAGACCAAGAGAGAACTAACTTCCTGCTGATGTTAGTGAAGACTTTGGGGGAGATGTAATTCTTGTACTAGATATTGAATGTGTGGTGGGGTCTGGTCTTTCAGAAGGTAGGGGAAAGCATTGTTAGAATAAGGATGCTTTTGTCTATAATGAACAGAACCCACTAAAAATGTGCAAGTGTATAAGCTTACATAGCTAGAAGTCAAAATGCAGAGCAGTTTCAGGAGTGACTTTATCTGTTGTCTTTGGCTCCGTTTCCTGCCTTCATCCCAAAGTTGGAAGTGAGATGGTAGCAGCAGTTCCAGGCAGCAATATGCAGAGGAAATCTTTTCCTGTGGCTCTGTCAGGATGCAGGAGACTATTCCCAGAAGCTCCCAGCAAACTTCCTCAGAATATCATTGACCCCGATGAAGTCATATGTCTGTTCCTGAATCAATCTCTGCTGTTTCTAAACCAGTCACTTGCAAGAGGATGCTAGTAATTTGACTGAACAGAGGCTCATGCTTGGAGTTCTTGAGTGAGGTCAGACCTCTTGTAAAGAGATCAAGGCCATTGTAAACTTTTTTTTCTCAAATACCCTGTAGAATAATTTTGAGAAGCTATATATCCCTTGAATACATATGTAAGTTGTCATCTCAAATGTTTCATTGTAAGTCTGGATAGTTTCTATGGGTGCTACATTTTAGCATTTCAGAATTAAAATTTCAAATGTTCATGACTTCATCACAATTCCCAGGACACCTTCTCTTGGTTCTGTGTTGTTCACTACATTCTTCTCCTCTCTACTCTTCATACGTTAGTTACTCCCCATACACATGCACACAGACTTCATTTGCCTCCCTAACTCACTCGGAGTCCTGGTGTGGCGCTGTGGGTTAATGCGCTGGACAGCAAAGTTGTTTGAATCACAAGGTCATTGGTTCAAACTCACCAGTCACTTCTTGGAAACCCTATACAGGATTGCTATGCGTTGGAACTGACTCAGCAGCACTCTAACAACAATAATTCACTCAGTCATCTCAACTATGTCTTGGCTTACGGCTTTGAGTCCTCCCTTCTTTCAGTCTTCTATCCTCAGATTCCCTGCTTGCTTTGAGGCAGCCTAACAGAATTCTGATGTGGCAGTGTAGGATAAACACTGGACTGCTAACCACAGTTTGGTGGTTCAAATCCATCAGCGATTCCTTGAAAACCATATAGAGGGTCACGATGAGTAGGAATTGACTCAAGCACTTAACAGCAACAACAACAACATACTGTTGGAGAAAGTCAGAAAACCATTCTGACTGACTCTTTATTACATACTAGTCTCATACAGCCTCAGAAACCCTATGCCGGGTTGCTGAGAGTCGGAACTGTCTCCACAGAACATAACCACCACCACCACCAAACAAAATAAAACTTATAGACTGCTTGACACACAGCACATAGAAAGTATCCAACATGATTCCCCACATCAAAGTGTCCATGCGTCCTCACTTATTGTCTCTCCCTTCTGTCTTTCCCAGCCTCACACATGCTGCATTGAAGTCAAATGTTCTCTTTTTCTTCTTTTTTTGCTACCTCAGTACTTCCTGGCCTCTGAAGTTTGCTTATCTATTCTTTGTTCAGGATACTGTAGTGTCATCATCTTCAAAATAGAATATGTTGAGATGGTTCACAGACATTTTCTAAAACATCCATGGGCACACAGATTGCTGAATGGAAATCAATTTCTAGATCCTTGACTTTAGTTTGTATCCTTGCCTATGACTGAATGGGCCTGTGGCCTATAGATTTCTCTTTTCTTACCGCTTCTTTCACAATTGCTCTTTTCCTCCTTTACAAAAGACAGATGTACCTCTCACCCATCTCATCCTAAATTTCACTGTGTGCATCATCCTAGGGCAGAAAAACTTCTGAGTACCACACACAAGGACAGTTTGTTGCAGAAGTGAATAATTACTGGGTTGTTTATAACTTTTAAGTCCCAATCTTTGCTTCAATACAATTTAAAGAAGTCCTAATCAAACTATGAGATTTAAAAATATTTCTTTTACAAATCACAGTGTGATTATCGGCATATGGCTCAGATAAGTTCAAAGAAAAAAGTGCTGTTACTATCATAAGACCTTGCTGTAAATGCTGACTCGGGCAGTTTGAGCAAATTTACATTCAGTCAGAATAACTAGGGTCAGGCTGATTTTGTTGAAAAGTGCACTTAAATCAGTAACAGCTCATCGCCACCCTTTATAGGGGTTACAAGGAGCATCTGGTGAGTTTGAACTGCCAACTCTGTGGTTCAGACCAATCTTGTGGTGCCGTATCAGGACAGGCTGATAAACAACTGAAATGTGATTTTTTTTTTTTTGTAACTCAAAAGAGTATGTAGTCAGTTAGTTGTATCATATCTTCCCTGTGTGTTCTCAGAAGTTTAAGGTAGGTGGGTAGGTGGGACAATCAGGATGGAGGGTAGAAAGAAAGAAGTCAAAGCAAGAATTACAATGCTTTTGCAGTTCTGGTGTTTGATCTGTTTATAGGCCAGAGTGAGGGTTGTTGTTGGTGAGTATCGCCAAGTTGATTCCGACCCTTAGTGACCCTGGATAGGGTTTCCAGGGAGCAGTTGGTGAGAGTGAGGGTAGAGATGGACAAACCAGATTGAGTGGGGTCACTCCAGGCATTAAGACTGACTAACACAGTGGTTTCCAAACCTGACTGGCATCAGAATCACCTGGGGAACTTGTTAAATGTACAGATTCCTTGACCTCACCCTGGAAATTCTGGTTCAGAAAGGCTTGAGTTGGGACCTGGAAACTAATATTTTAAACTAACTTCTCAGTTGATTATTATGCAGTTTTCCTAGAACCATCATTTAATAATCTCTGATCTAAATAGATCTTCCTGTTGTGAATGCAGGCCTACCAAATAATTTTTAGGGTTTTTGTTTTTTGGGCATGGTAGATTTTCATCCACAGTATGGTTGTTTTGAAGTTTTATTTCTAATCGTTAATTAACAGGCTTACATATCATATTTTGTGATCAGACTTTCTGAGTCTGCTCTCCTGAGTTTCATTGAAAAGGCAAACCCAGTTCTGCAAAGCCACAGAGACCCTATTCTGAACTGTGGTAGGCCTAAGGTATGACTGAGTTCTGGAAAATGAACCAAATAGAGATTGGCTTAGACTTGTACGTGACAAGATACCTATAAACATATTCAACACATGACGGTAATATTTTATCACTGGCAAATAAATGCAATGGAAAGGAATGATTAGAAAGGGTCAGAAGTAGTTGGGGAAGACTTTCTGTATTTGAATTTTGAACCAGATCTTGAAGTTGTTGTTAAGTGCCATCAAGTCAGTTCCGACCCATAGGGACCTTGTATAGGGTTTCTGAGGAGCGGCTGGTGCGCTTGAACTGCCGACCTAGAGGTTCTGGTCTGACTTTGCAGTCTAGCACATTAACCCACAGTGCTACACCAGGACTCCAGATTTTGAAGCTAGGAACTTGACAAAGATCTCACTTCTGTTGTATCTTGTTTTGCTGCAGACAAGTGATTTTTTTCTTTAAGGTGTGGTGCAAATGTAGGATCTGTGAAGGCTAACTGTAAAGAGCTAGATGATAGACAAGAAGCAACTATAGAAGAACTGAAGGTGAAAAAGAAAGGCCAGAGGGAGTTGTAAGTGAACTTGTTCTTTGCTGGACATTAGAGAGAAATTAATATAAAATAGTACTCCTAACTCAAATGGCACCATAAGATTAAAAAAAAAAAGCCTTTACCATGGATATATATTATCTATAATTAAAAATTTTTCAGTACAAAGGAGAAGTCCAGGTTTTAAAATGTACTAGTGCTAGCTAGGGTGTGTGGTTGCTCTATAGGATAAGCACTGGACTGCGAACCACAAGGTTGGCAGTTCTAGTCCACCAGTTGCTCTGCAGGAGAAAGATGAGGCTTTCTGCTCCTGCAAAGATTTACAGCCTCAGAAACCCTATCCATGCCCGGGGATAGGAGGATAGTAGGTACCAACACCCTTGTGAATGTCTGCAGGCTGAGCAGAGAAAAGGACAGCACAAACCTCACCCATAAATTACTTGCTCCTTTCCTCATCACTTGACTTTTAATCTCTCCTGGCTCTCAGGCTCGTCATGTCTTCGCTAATTTCATTTCCCCCTTTCTCTTAATTTTTGTCTCGCTTCTTAGACTATCCCTTTAATATAACATGTTGAGATCTCCTCCGTTGGAGAATGTCATTCCTTGACCCAATAGCACACTCCTGCATCTATTTTGTGTGTGTGAAAGATGCAACAAATTTATTATTCAGTCCACTACCACCTGGCTTCTGCTTCTACCATTCAATGGAATCTGTTTTCACTATGGTTATCTGTGAACATCTAATTGCCTCATTATACATTTTCTAGTCCTTATCTTAAGGAACTCTGGTAGCGTAGTGGTTACGAATCGGGCTGCGAACTGCAAGGTCAGTAGTTCGAAACTACCATTGGTTCCGCGGGAAGCAAGATGAGGTGTTCTGCTCCTGTAAAGATTTACAGCCTCGGAAACCCTGTGCAGGGTCGCTATGAGTCGGAACCGACTCCATGGCACTTAACAACAACAAGTTCTTATCTTACTGGATCTTTTAACTGCATTTAACACTTTTGTTAATACCCTTTCCCAGTGACTTCAGTGACACTGTATTCTGGTTCTCCTACTTCACTAACCTCTCTTTCTCTTGGCAAACTTCTCTTCCTCTATACAGCCAGAGTTCCAGTAGGAAACAGCTCACTCAAGTGAGATAATTTGAGGAGGGTCTATTTGTTGTTGTTATGTGTCATGGAGTCGGTTCCGACTCATAGCGACCCTGTACAGGGTTTCCGAGGCTGTAAATCTTCATGGGAGCAGAAAGCCTCATCTTTCTCTCACGGAACAGCTGGTAGTTTCAAACTGCTGAACTTGCGGTTCACAGCCCGATTCGTAACCACTATGCTACCAGAGCTCCTTTTATTTATTTAGAAAGGACTTAATTATAAAGGTGTAGGTAAGGTATTGAGGAACCTGGGGCTAACAGCATTTGAATGGTTCTGAAGGGACAAGAGGTAGAAGAAGTTACTGGAATCCAGATGGCAATAAGATTAGGTAAGATAGACTCCTTGACAGTTTGCTGAGGAACATCACCAACCCAAGGCAACCTCATAGGAAGGACCTAGGAGAATAGCCTTACCTCACTGTCCTTACTTACTTCCAGTCTGCTGGGGATTCATATTGGTAGAATGCACCTGGAAGCCAGAGGGCCTATTGATGTATATAACATGCAAGTTAGCCTTCTGAGCCAAAGAGCAGGGTGGAGAAAAGTGGAGAGATCAGGAAGGAGAAATCTAGATCTGTCGTCCTGACTACTCTGAGCTTTAGACCTATGTGTTTTGACTGATTTGTTGACATCTCTCTGGATATCTTGAAATTCGACTTGTCCAAAACATCATCTTCCCTCCTAAACTACCTTCTCCTCCAGTGTCCCCAATCTCAGTTGGTAGCACTTTCAGCCGGTTGTTGTTAGGTGCTGTCAGGTTGGTTCCAACTCTTAGTGACCCGACGTACAACAGAAAGCTTCCTGGTTCTGTGCCTTCCACACACTCATTGCTATGTTTGAGCTCGTTGTTGCAGCCGATGTGTCAATCCATCTTGCCGAGGGTCTTCCTCTTTTCACTGACCCTCTGCTTTATGATGTCCTTCTCCAGATGACATGTTCAAATTACGTGAGATGAAGTCTTGTCATCCTTCTAAGGAACAGTCTGGCTGTACATCTTCCAAGACAGATTTATTTGTTCTTCTTGTAATACAGGGTTGTTGTTAAGTGCAGTCCAGTCGATCCCGACTCAAAGCAACCCTGTATAGGGTTTCCAAGGAGCAGCTGGTGAGCTTGAATTGCTGACCTTGTAGTTCAAACGACTTTGCAGCCTGATGCATTAGCCCAGAGCGCCACTCCAGGACTCTAGTAATACATGATGCAACACCATAATTCAAAGGCACCAATTCTTCTTTGCTCTTCCTTATTCATTGTCCAGCTTTTGTATGCATATGAGGTCATTGAAAATACCCTGGTTTGGGGTTAGGCACACCTTCATCTTCAAAGTGACATCTTTGCTTTTTAACATTTTAAAGAGAGCTTTTGCAGCTGATTTGCCTAATCAGTGTGTTCTTTGATTTCCTGACTGCTGTTCCCATAACTATTGTTTGTTGATCCAAGTAAAATGAAATCCTTGACAACATCAGTCTTTCCTCCATTTATCGTGACATTGCCTATAGGTCCATTTGTGAGAACTTTTGTTTTATGCTGAGGTATAATCCATTTTGAAGCCTGTAGTTTTTGATCTTCATCAGTAAGTGCTTCGAGTCCTCTTCATTTTTAGTAAGCATAGTTGTGTCATCTGCATATCACAAATTGTTAATAAGTCTTCTTCCAATTCTGATTTATTCAGCATACAGATTGAATAAGTATGGTAAAAGGATACAACCCTGACACACACTTTTCCTGATTTTAAACCACGTAGTATCCCCTTATTCTGATTGAACAACTGCCTCTTGACCTATGTATATATAGGCTCTGCAGGAGCATAATTAACAGTTTTGAACCCCCCTTTCTTCGCAATGTTAATAATTTGCTATGATCTACCCAGTTGTATGGAGTCCTGGTGTGGCATTGTGGGCTAATGCATCAGACTGCAAAGTCGTTTGAACTACAAGGTCAGTGGTTCAAGCTCACCAGCTGCTCCTTGGAAACTCTGTACAGGATCACTATAGGTCAGAACCGACTTGACGACACTTAACAACAACAACAACCCAGTTGTATAGTCAGTGAAACACAGGTGAACATCTTTCTGGTATTCTCTGCTTTCAGCTAAAATCCATCTGATATCAGCAATGATACTCCTCATTCTACATCTTCTTTTGAGTCTGTCTTGAATTTCTGGCTTTTACCTGTTGATGTACTACTGCAACTGTTTGAAGTGTCTTTATTAACAAAATTTTACTTGCATATGATATTAATGATTTTGTTGTTGTTGTTGTTGTTGTTAGGTGTCATTGAGTCGGTACTGACTCATAGTAACCCTATGCAAACAGAACAAAACACTGCCCAATCCTGTGCCAACCTCACACTCATTGCTACACTTGAGCCCAATGATGCTGCCACTGTGCTAAGCCATCTTGTTAGGGGTCTTCCTCTTTTTCTCCAACCCTCTATTTTACCAAATATGATATCCTTCTCTAGTGACTGGTTCCTCCTGATAAGATGTCCAAAGTGTGAAAGATGAAGTCTGGCTGTCCTGGCTTCCAAGGAGTACTCTGGCTGTACTTCTAACACAGATCTGTTTGTTCTTTGGATAGCCCATGGTACTTTCAGTATTTTCCTCCAACACCATAACTCAAACGCATCAATTTTATGGTCTTCCTTATTCATTATCCAACTTTTGCATGCATATGGAGTTACTGAAAATATCATGGCTTGGATCAGGCGCACCTTAGTCCTCAAACTGACATCTTTGCTCTTTAACACTGTAAAGAGAACTTCTGCAGCAGATTTGCCCAGTGCAATGTCATTTGGCTTCTTGATTACTGCTTCCATGAGTGTTGATGGTTGATCCAAGCAAATTGAAGTTATTGACAACTTCAATCTTTTCTCCAATTATATGGATGTTATTTATTGATCTAGTGGTGAGGATATTTGTTTTCTTTACATTTAGATGCAACCCATACCACAGGCTGTGGTCTTTGATCTTCATCAATAAGTATTTTAAATCCTTTCAACAAGTAAGGTTGTATAGTCTGCATATCACAGGTTGTTAATGAGCCTTCCTCCAATCCTGATGCCACATTTTTCTTTATACAATCCAGTTTCTCTGATTATTTGCTCAGCATATAGATTGAATAAGTATGGTGAAAGAATACAGCCATGGCGCACACCTTTCCTAGTTTTAAACCATTCATTGTTCTCTTGTTCTGTCTGAACATCTGCCTCTTGGTCTGTGCACAGGTTCCTCAGGAGCACAATTAAGTATTCTGGAATACTCATACTTTGCAATGTTGTCCATAGCTTGTCATGATTCACACAATCGATAGCATTTGCATAGTCAATAAAGCACAAGTAAACATCTTTCTGGTATTCTCTACTTTGAACCAAGATCCATCTGACATCAGCAATGATGTCCCTCGTTTCACATCCTCTTCTGAAACTGGCTTGAACCTCTGGAAGTTCTTTGTCAATGTATGGTTATAGCTGTTCCTGTATTACCTTCAGTAAAACTTTACTCGCATGGGATATAACTGATATTATCTGATGATTTCTGCATTCTGTTGAGTCACCTCTCTTTGGAATGAGCACAAATACAGATCTCTTCCAGTCTTTGGCCAGGTAGTTGTATTCCAAATTTCTTGGCATAGATGAGTGAATGCTTCGAATGCCGCATCACTTTGTTGAAAGATTTTAATTTGTATTCTATCAATTCCCAGTGCCTTGTTCTTTGCCAATGACCTCAGTGTACCTTGGACTTCTTCCTTTAGTATCATTGGCTCTTGATCATTTGCTAGCTCTTGAAATGGTTGAACATCAACCACTTCTTTTTGGTACAGTGACTCTGTGTATTCCTTCCATCTTCTCTTGATGCTTTCCTCATCATCCAGAATTTTGCTCATAGAATCAATACCTCAAGTTGAGGTTTGAATCCTTTCTTCAGTTCCCTAAACTTGAGAAATGCTGAGTATGTTCTTCCCTTTTGGTTTTCCAACTCCAGGTCTTTGCACATTTTGTTACAATATTTGACTTTGTCTTCTTGAGCTGACCTTTGAAAATTTCTGTTCAGCCCTTGTACCTCCTCACTTCTTCCATTTGCTTTAGCATCTCTATGATGGAGAGCAAGTTTCAGAGTCTTTTCTGACATCCATTTTGGTCTTTTCCTTCTCTCTTGTCTTCTCTCAATGATCTTTTGCTTTCTTCCTGTATGATTTTCGTGATGTCATCCCTCAACTCTTCTGGTCTTTGGTCTTTAGTGTCTAATGCATCAAATCTACTCTTCAGATGATCTCTAAATTCAGTTGGATATAGTCAAGGTCATATTTTGGCCCTCTTGTTTCCCCTCCCTCCTATTTGCTTATTTCATAAATGCAAAACCATAACAGTATTTGCCCTTTTGCAATTGACTTACCTCACTCAGCAAAATGTAACTTGCCAGTTTGACCACTTCTCCCATCTTTTCCATATTCCCACTTACTTAGTTTGGCTATCATTTTCCTTACTAACCTCAGGTTGCACCTCAACTCACTGTTAATATTATGTAACTTTTAACAGCCCCTCCTTTTACAATCCATTTCCTATTTCTCTCCTTAAACCTCTTCCTCTTATCATTCTTCCATCCTTTTTAGTTATTGTATGCTCATTGTTCAGCATGTGCACCATAATCCAAAGTGTCTCTCTGCAACAGCATCCTGCCATTTCATCAGGTACCTAGGCTGTTTTTGAATAGTGTCAGAACCATGTCAAAACTCCATACTTTTAGGTATTAGCTTCATTTAAATATGATATGGCCACTTTACATGCTTCCCTTCTCTCATTTCAGATTGAGATGGGGACTGAGAACAAGGTGATTCCAAAGGAAGAAATTTCTGAAGAATATGAGCCACATGGGGCAATATTAGAAAAATTTCCAAAGGTGGTTTACCAGGGTCGTAAGTTTGGAGCAGCATGTGAAGAACACATGTTGGAGGGACATTTCAAAGAGTCCACAGAAGAAATTGTAGAGCAGATATCTCTTCAGGAGAGAGATTTTGCATCAGAGTCAATTATCTTTAAGAGATCACCCTCAAGTGAGGAAGACCAGGAGTATAATGAGAGTGGGAGAGCCTACAGTCCCAGCCCAAATCTGGTTACATATCAGGGAGAAACAGCAGTAGAGGGAGTTAGTACATTTGCTACCTCTGGTCAAAATTTCATAGAGAATTCCGAACCTAACAAAACACTGAGGAATCCTGTGGGAGAAAAGCCTCATACATGCAAAGAATGTGGGAAAGCCTTTAATCAGAACTCCCATCTTATCCAGCATATGAGAGTTCACAGTGGAGAGAAACCCTTTGAATGCAAAGAATGTGGAAAGACATTTGGAACTAACTCAAGCCTTCGAAGGCACTTGAGAATTCATGCTGGAGAAAAACCCTTTGCTTGTAATGAATGTGGAAAGGCCTTCATTCAGAGTTCACATCTTATCCATCATCACAGAATTCATACTGGCGAGAGACCATATAAATGTGAAGAATGTGGTAAAGCCTTCAGTCAGAATTCAGCCCTTATTCTACATCAGCGAATCCACACTGGAGAGAAACCATACGAATGTAATGAGTGTGGGAAGACCTTTAGGGTTAGCTCACAGCTTATTCAGCATCAGAGAATTCATACTGAAGAAAGATATCATGAATGTAATGAGTGTGGCAAAGCTTTTAAGCATAGTTCAGGTCTTATTAGACACCAGAAGATTCATACTGGGGAGAAACCATATCTATGTAACGAATGTGGGAAAGGCTTTGGTCAGAGTTCTGAACTTATCCGGCATCAAAGAATTCATACAGGGGATAAACCCTATGAATGTAATGAATGTGGGAAAACTTTTGGTCAGAACTCAGAAATTATTAGACATATTAGAATTCATACTGGTGAGAAACCCTATGTATGTAAGGAATGTGGGAAAGCCTTCAGGGGCAACTCAGAACTTCTGAGACATGAACGAATTCACACGGGAGAGAAACCTTATGAATGCTTTGAATGTGGAAAGGCTTTCAGACGGACCTCTCACCTTATTGTCCATCAGAGAATTCATACTGGAGAGAAACCCCATCAGTGTAATGAATGTGCCAGAACCTTTTGGGATAACTCTGAGCTGCTGCTCCATCAGAAAATCCATGTTGGAGAGAAACCTTATGAGTGTAATGAGTGTGAGAAAACATTCAGCCAGCATTCCCAACTTATCATACACCAGAGAGTTCACACCGGAGAGAAGCCTTATGAATGCCAGGAGTGTCAGAAGACATTTGGTCGAAGCTCTCACCTTCTCAGACATCAAAGTGTTCACTGCATGGAATGATCTGGAAAATAGGGAAGCTTTCTGTAGAAAAGCTTCACATTTAGTACTTTGTTCACAGTCTGCACCCCAGGTTCTCAGAACAAATGACTGGACAGACTCTCCTCTGTCCTTCCACTGATTTAGATCTAAATAGCTGGTCAAAAAGGATGAGACACTTTTACGAGCTATTCATTGGGAAGTTACAGTGTACTGAGTCAAGTCATAAAAGTTGTTTCAGGCCTTATTTCTCCTCTTTCCCTCTTTCATCCCCTCCCTCTTCCTTCCCCAGTGGATTACATAACTTTAGGGGTCTGTACCATACATCTAGCCTGAATTGTTACTTCTCAGGAAAAATGGGAGAATATAGATTCCACCACCTCCTAAGATTGACAGAATTGATTCATTGGATGTTAGCCCCTGAAGTGTTAGAAAGCCATTGCCTAGAAAACACATCTCATTCTTCTGTTCACATTTTAGCATTGGATAATTTAGTAAGCTATTATCAGCCTCAAAATCTTACAACCATACTATCAAGTTCCTTTAGAAGATGGCAGCATTAATGAATCAGGAATTTGGGCCAGGTTCTTTCATCCATTTGAAGAGAGTGCTATGATAGAGGAAACTGATAGGAAATTTACAGGATTATAAGTAATCAACATTATATATTGGATTATAAGTAAAGGCCCTTAAAATGCAGAGGGACTGATTAGAAAAGGCTAGGGGATATAAACGTGAAACCAGACTTCTCAGTAATGGGCAGCAGTTCTTTAGCAGCTGTCCCCACTTAAGGGTTGTTTAGACTGCCTGCTCCCAAGAACTCTGCTTTATTGACTTTTGCCCCCAGCTCTTGTCAATGCAGACAGATTCCATGTCAGGATGTAGCAGACTGGACTGGTTCATGGTGATGAACCCTTTTACCTGAGTGATCAGGGCCTGGCCTTACCAAAGCACTTAAGCTCTCATGACCTGGGCCCTGGTGCTGGGGGCCCTGATGATAGTCGAAGATATGACATTTGCCCCTTGACCTTGGAATTAATCTCCAGCATCTCCATATGACTTTTCTGTTTTCCTGTTATTTCTCCTTTGGGGAAACCAGGGCTTTGAACCAGTCCATTCTGGCTCAGCCACCTGCTGAGAATTTGCATTTCCACCTCAGATATAGTGAATCAGAATCTACATGATAATCCAGCTCTCCAGGTGATTCTTATGTACACAAAAATACAAATGGCAGAAGAATATGTATACATTAAAGTCACCTGGGGAGATGTAGGTTCTGATCCATCTGGGGTGGAAAGGCAAATTCTTAACAAGGGGTCAAATCAAAATGAACCTGGTTGTAGCCCTGGAGGAAACACATCCTTGCTTTTTCTGATGCCCTTGTGGGTAGTGGGAATTGGACTAAAGGATTCAATCAAGTAGGCCGAGGGTCTGGCCTTAGAGCTAATCTTGAATGAAGCACTTCACTTGTCTGTTCCCTAATTTTTTTTTCAACTTTATGATTTCTGACATTTCAACCTAACCAATAATTTCTTGATTTTTAAAAGAAATCTATGTCTTGTGTTCTGTAATCTCTTTATTACACTACTACTAATCACTAATAACTTACTGAGTGTGCCACACATTTATATACATTAGGTTTTTTCATGGCACTGCAGGAAATACACTGGGCCACAAGGTTGGTTTGAACCACAAAGTCTGTCATTCAAACTCACCAGCCACTCCTCAGAAACCCTTTACAGGGTCTCTATGAGTTGGAACCTACTTGACATCACTTAACATCAACTATGAAGGGGGCAGGGCACACCTTTAAACAGTTTATTGAGGTATAATTTATATACCATAAACTTCACCTATTTTAAGTATTCATTTGAATGATTTGTAGTTTACAGAATGCAACCATCAGTGATGTGGTGGTTGTTAAGTGCCATCAAGTGGGTTCTGACTCATAGTGACCCTGTATAGGGTGTCCAAGGAGTGGATGGTGGGTTTGAACAGCTGAGACCTTGTGGATAGTGGTCCAGTACTTATCTTAACAGTGCCACACTAGTGGTGGTGATGTTAAGTGCCATCGAGTTGGCTCCAACTTAGTGACCCTGCATAGGGCTTCTGAGAAGCGGTTACTTTAGTGAGCTTGAATCACTGACTTTGCAGTTCAAACCAACTTTGCAGTCCAGTGCATTAACCCGCAGCGCTACACCATTTAAAAAGCAAGACAACTGAAGCAGGAAAAGGGTGGGAGTAGTCTGTAACTTATCCATTATCACAGAACTGGTGCTAGAGTCAAGACTAGAACACTGGTCTATGCTCTTTGCTGTGGATAAGAGAATTTATTTCAAAGCTTAAGTGAAATGTATGTGTTTTAATTAGTTATAAATAAATATAACTAAATCCAGGTCATGTCTTGGAAACATAACTGGCTACATCTAAAATCTATAAAGTGGGTTTATTCTTTACCCAATATAGGTGTATCCCTAGGGTTATGGCCATGACTTGAAAAGTGTAGTTGAATACTATATTGCATCATCCCAGCCTCTGCCTCTAGCAGTCCCACTCTCAGCAGGAAGAGTTCTTTGAACTTTTCCTTATAAATGAGTGTTCTTGTTCCGTTCTTCATTGCTTAAATTTAAGTTGTGCCCACCATAGCCTTCTCACATCATGAAGCCTGGATGTCATGTATCCCTGTAACTTCTGGTTCCTGTGTTTGCATCTTTTATTTCTATGCTCACCCCTTGCCAACCCTGATGTCAAACAGCCCCTCCTCAAGTTCTCTGCAAAGAATCCACTCACAGACACAACCATGAGTAAGTGTTCTTGAAGATGCTGTGTAAGAGGTGGAGAAGGGGGTTCACATTGGCCATCCTATACACTTTATTCTCAGCAAGCCCTTGACCAAACCACTACTGAAAGTTTTCTCTTTTGTCCTCCCCATCACCTAGCTCAACCACCTTAGCTTTTTCTTCTTGTCAGATTTTAAAACCCATCACTGTGCTTAGCTAGACAAAAGACCCTTTAGCAAACACTGAAGGCAGTTTTGTGACATATTTGAGAAAAGAGGATGTCTCATATCACATATCCCAAGAAGACTCTTTCAACCTATATATAGCAATTCTGGTGAATGAAAATTTCCCCACCTTACTATATGCACGACAGACATACATCCTGGAACCTCATTCTTCCATCTCTCACCCCGTTATCTCAGATTTCCCTCCTGCTTGTCTCCTCCCTCTTTATTTTACTTGGGAGCAAAAATCTGATCATAATTGTGACTGATAGGCATAATTTTCTGCAAGTAAAGTTTTATCAGGGGAAAGAAAAATCCTGACATTAAAAAATTAGGCTCCACAATTTCAAAAGTTTTACTTGTTAAGTGCCGTCGAGTCGGTTGCGACCCATAGCGACCCTATATAGGAGTGTCTGGTGAGTTTGAACTGCCGACCTTGAGCTTCAAACCAACCTTCCAGTCCAGCGCATTAACCCGCAGCGCACACCAGGGCTCCTGCATACTCATAAGATTATATTTTTTCGTGAGAAACTAACAAATTAACGTAAAATATTCTAGGTCATCTGGGTGACTTTATGACCTTATTGCTGAGATTTAAGGGTTGATGCTTTTTGGTTCACGTTTGTTTATATTCTAGGTCAGAAATCTCTTGACAATCAGGAAGACTCTGACTAGTAAAATGTATAAGAGATTTCAGAGACAACACGAAACACACCCACGGCATTCTGTAGCCCTTCGCACGTTTCTTAAAGCAAATTTTAACGTTACCAAATAAACTCCCGCAAGAAACCCCTTCCATTGGCTGACAGCCTACCACGTGGCAGGATCAGTGTTACGTGCCGGACTACCAAGCCGAGGGAGTAAGAGCCTCTGTACGCCAATGAAAAGGGAAGTCATCCCGCGCCCACCTTTCCCCAAACTCTGAAAGCTGGGAAGGATGCCCGGAAGTGAGCAATGTAGTTTGAGGGTGGCAACGAACAGGCGAAATCCCCGGTGACCCAGGCATGAACCCCCAGCACCGGAACTCGTCCCTCCTTTCCGAAGCCCTGGTCGCCCCTCCCACGTCCCGTGGCAGCTACACCAATCTGTCTTGTAACACCAGCGGACAAGAATACTCATTTTTACTATTATCACACGCTTAGCACGTAGCACTTTCCTTTCGTGGACCCAACTTTGCCAACGTATGCCAGTTTCCAAAGAGCTAGTCAGCGCGCCCTGCAGCCAATGGGTCTCGGAGAGCGAGAGGTAGGAGCCCCACGATGAGAGGCAACCGATGCAGGCGGAAGCGTGTATGTCCTTGGGTCCGCTCTGGGAAGCCAGACAGACTCCTTGTTTGTGCTCCTTTCGCAGGCGCTGATCGCGTGAAAGTTTGCGAGTCTCTGGCCACCTCTGTGGTTCCGGGACGGAGCGCAGCGCGCGCTGATTGGTTGAGATCCTCGGTACCTTTTAGCCCATGACCAATAGGACCAGGAGGCTGAGCCTGGATGGGCGCTCTTTGTGGCATGAGCGCTCTTTGAGGCACTAGTTTAAGATACAGCCCCCCCCCCCCAACACACACACACCCCAATGTCCCAGAGTGGGGCGACAGCCTGCGACCAGTGCCTTTGCTCTCAGCCCAGTGTGAGTTGTAGTTTTGCCCTTGGTCTGCTGGTTGTGCCAGGTATTCCCTAAGATGGACTGAAGAGAAAGAGTTAAGGGGGAGGGTGGGTTGTTTTATCAGAACAGTCACTTTAATCCGTATTCCACTCTACTAAACCCTAAGTGTGTGGGTGGGAGTGGGGCGTGGGGGAAATCTCAAGAACACAGTGAATGCGAGAAAGACCTAGGAGAGCTTCATGCCTTAGTAAGTGTTCTTTAATATATGGACAGCAACCAATGGAAAACTAAAAATTAGCTGGGACTGAGAAAGTAAAAATATGCCCTGCCAGTTATCAAGTTGGGATAACTAACAGATTAGCTGCAGATTTAACAGGAAACAGTATTTCTCCCCAATGATATTCTGTAGCTTTAAAGAGCCTTAATGACTCTCTTCTTTGAGTGACTACTGCATTTGTCTCATTCACTGAGAAACCTCCTGAAAAATAAGTCTGAAATTTGGCTGCTTGAAATTCTGTAAAAATGAAACATACCATTCTTGCCTGAAGGATCTGACACAAAGCAGCAGCTTAGATTTCCATCACAGGTGCAAAATTTGAGATAAGGAATTACAGGACACATCATTCTACATCTATTTTAACTTTGAAAGCTTTCAAGAAAAGGAGGGAGTGATCTGGCGGATACAGATGTACTAAGCTGAGCCTGAGGGCTCCTTTGGGCCCTGGGACAGTTGAATGCTGGGAAATACAATGAGTGAGTAAAAGTAAGTGCTGTACTCCAGAGAGGAATAGTGTTAAGCGTACAGGCTATATAACAGCCCAATACTTAGCCCACTGAACCACCAGGGGTCCTTGGAAAAGACTTCCCCATCTAACCCTATTAAGTATATGAGAAATCAGACTAGGGACACATCATGTAAGTCTCCCCATTTTTCAGTAACTTATCACACTGGATTGAGCCTATAACTAGGAAACATGATAGAAGCATTCTTCAGGTTGCCTATTAGACTCTGGTGTCCTGTGGGATAAGCACTGGACTGCAAGGTTGATTTGAACCACAAAGTCAGTGGTTCAAACTCACCAGTCACTCCTTGGAAACTCTATACAGGGTCACTATGAGTTGGAACCGACTTGATGGCATATAACAACATTAGATCTTACACACTGGTGGTGATGGTGGTGATATGCTGTGGGATCAGTTATGACCCATAGTGACCCTGTACAGGGTTTCTGAGGCTATAACTCTTTATGGGAGCAGAAAGTCTCATCTTTCTCCTGCGGAACAGCTGGTAGTTTCGAACTGCTCACCTTGTGGTTCACAGCCTGATTTGTAACCACTATGTTACCAAAGCTCCTTTTACACACTGGAGAGACCCTATAACTAAGCTTTGTGATAACCTTTTGATGTTCAATGAAATTTATATCAGGCAAGGAATCTTTTCAAAGTTAGAAACATGGAATTTACCACTGATTGATTTCTATTTTTTATTTTCTGATGTAAACATTGAGGAGAAAAGCATTACTTTCAATTCTATGGTATGAGTTTTGATATTCTTTGCATTTTGTTTTGTTGAGAATCGCAGTATTAATGTTTTGTGCATTTCCTTGCAGCACTTATTGTGTGTAGAGCAATGGATTTATAACAGTCAGGATTGCAGTGTATGTTTGAATCCCAAATGATCCCACAGAGGTGCTTCACAAATGGTGGTTTGAATAGCAGGGTTAGCATGGAGGGACGTCTCCATAGTAGGCTCACACAGAGGTCCTACCTGACCTAGCTGGACCAGAACTAACCTACACAGGCACAGAACCTGTGCTCAGTGACAGTGCTAGTTTTGTTCATTTTGACTGTCCAAGAGTATATACCAGGCCAGGTGCTAAGGCTATAGTTGCTGGGGACACTATAGTGATGCAGATCCACTTGGAGTGGACATTGGAATGCAGGGTTGGAGAAGATGGGAGCCCATGTGAAGTTCCTGGGGAAAGGCAAGAGGCTGTTGGGTCTAGTATACCCAGCTGAACTCCACCACATGCTGAGCTCACTTACTCCTCATGTTGTTGTTTTTAGGTGCCATCAAGTCGGTACCGACTCATAGTGACCCTATGTACAACAGAATGCAACACTGCCAGATCCTGGGCCAACCTCACAATTATTGCCACGCTTGAGCGCATTGATGCTGTCACTTTGCCAATCCATCTCACTGGGGGTCTTCTTTTTCTCTGACCCTCCACCTTAACCAAACATGATATCCTTCTACAGCGACTGGCCCCTTCTGACAATATGTCCGAAGTATGAGAGATGAAGTTTGGCCATCCTGGCCTCCGAGGAGCATTCTGGCTACACTTCTTCCAGTACATATCTATGTTAGGGGCATGTGAAATGGTGCCTGAAGGTAGAAGACTGTAGTTAGTCTTTTGGTTCATCAGTTCCCCTTGTACCATTATCCAATGGAAATCCCTGGGCACCTTGATGATGCCTGTTAATAGTGATAGATAGTGAATACGATCAGTCAGTGCCCATTAGGAAGGTGATTGTTAGTGACAAATGCTTGACTACACATCAGAATGGAGTCCTGGTGTGGCACTGTAGGTTGGCCACAAGGTTGGTTAGAATCACAAAGCTGGTGGTTCAAACCCACCAGTCACTCCTTGGAAATGCTATACAGGGTTCCTATGAGTTGGAATCAACTCAACTACACTTAACACTACTGCCTCAGAATACGAACCTTTTTCTTTTCAGAAAAGTTTGGACCTTAGAAAAGGCAGTTGTAGTATGTTATGTGAAAGCAGGTATGTTCTGGCACAGGTAGGAATCACCTAGATTCCTTAAGGGTAAAAAAATCAGCATCAACACAAAAGTTCCTCTGAGGTGGAAGTCAGACATACCTCTATTTTCCAACCTCACTATTTTTGATACCACTGTTTTCTCCTCTGCTCTCAGTAATTTGTTGTAGTGGTTGTACAGAACTCACAGAAGAAATGTATAATTATGTGGCTTGTTACAGAAATAACAGGATATAATTCAGCACTTCAATGTCATCAACCAGGACAGCTTCCAACCAGAACAGATCTCTGAACTCATTTGACACGCTAGCAGACCCTTCTCAGTATAGCACACCTCTGGGCCTTTCCTCTCTGTTACCAGCCTTCTTGGGCTTTTCTCCACTTGCTCTTTTTTAAGGAAGTTCCTTTATATTCTCTTTCTGTCCCTCTGTGCCACTGCCACCTATGTAAACAAACTCCTTGTCAATTTCAAGGCTGGACTCTGCAGGATCAAGACTAACCGATCCCTGTTGTTGTTAAGTACCATGGAGTAGGTTCTGACTCATAGTGACCCTGTATAGAGTTGCCAAGGAGCGGCTAGTGAATTTGAACCATCGACCTTGCGGTTCAAACCTACTTTGCGGTCCAGTGCATTACCCCACAGTGCCTCACTAGGACTCTGACCAATCCCTGTGGTGGGCTACAATCCTGCTGGGTGGATTTTCAAGCCACTAATTGAATAGTGGAGTCCTGGTATGGCGTGGTGCTGCAGGATAATGCACTGGACCACAAGGTTGGTTTGAACCACAGAACCAACTCGGCAGCACTTAGAAACGACAATATGAGTAAGTAGATCCACTGAACCCAGTAAGGTGTGTCAAATAAGTCCATTACAGGGCAGACAGTAGTACAACCAAACATTTTTAACAGAACTACAAGTCCCGGGTCAGAATGGTCAGATGTAAGAGAAACCCCCTGCACTGTTAAGTACCGTCGAGTCAGTTCCGACTCACAGCGACCCTGTATAGGGCTTCCGAGGAGTGGCTAGTGAGTTTGAACCAGTGACCTTGTGGTACAATCTGTCCTTGTGGTCAAGGGCTTATGATACAGTGCCACATTGTTGTTGTTAAGTGTTGAGTTGGTCCCGACCCATAGCGACCCTGTGTAGGGTTTCTGAGGAGCAACTGGTGAGCTTGAACCACCTACTTTGTGGTTCAATTGACTTTGCAGTCTATGCATTAACCGACAGAGCCACACCAGGACTCTGTAGCAAGGTATAAAATAGTGTGTATGTGATGATGTCAGTTTATAAAACACTTATATACTAGTGTACATTTTACAATTGCTAACAAATTATATTGTAGAGATAATCCTTTCTAAAACATTAACAAGGATTCTTCCCTGAGATTATGATTGATTTCTTTCTTTTTTTTTTTTTTTCAAAGTTTTTATTGTGAATTGAGTGATAGTTTACATGGGAGAACATCAGTTTTACACTTATCCTATCATATTTCGTTTCATTGCAATGATTACAATCCCCTCTGTGTATCATCGTTTAACACATTCAACAGTATTTGCTTCTGTTCCCTCTGATTTTTTTTCTTTTACATACACAAGAACACTCAGGAATATATAATCATTTAAACAACCCAAGGGCACGTTCTGCAGGCCAACCTCCTGGCTGCCAGCCAGCACATAGACTTTTTCTTTCCATGAGTCTAGAGTCCTCAGCTGCTCCTTCTCTCCATGTCCTCATCTCTGGTGTTGCTGCTTTTCTGGATAGGGTTCCACATTCTGCTCATGCTCTTCTCCCTTGATGGTCATAGGGTCCTCTGTTCCTGGAATGTAGGATTAACTACTCCCCCCTTTAAGTTATAAAACTTTTGCTTTTACAGTTGTGACAATCACAATTAATCATAACAATTACTCACTATTGAATCATTAGACTCTTATCCCCATCTCCTTTCCCCAGACCCATCTAGACAAGATAAAAACTATTCAGTTGGGATTCTACCTTACCCCGCAAAACTAAACTCCCTCCTGAAAACTTGTAAGCCAGTCACTTTGTGCCTTTATAGGCTGCCCCGTCCCCCATTTTAGGTACAGGTATAAGCTTTTGTTTATTCAGCTGCATAGCTGGGGGAAAGGTCCTGCTAACAATGATTCCTCAAATGTACACATGAACAAGGCACATTTATATATACTAATAGGAACAGATTACAAGGAAGGCACATGTAACTCTCAAGCCCCCCTCAAGGATAAGAAACTAGTTTTTGTCACATAGTAAAATTAAATACTCAAAATATCTGTGGTTGGCAATGGAATACTGTCATGTTGAAGAATAACCACGTATCTGTGAAATGCCTTACAACCGGATGAACATGGAGAACATTATGCTGAGTGAAATTAATCACAAAAGGTCAAATACTTATGAGACCACTGTTGTAAAAAGAAAAGGTTTTCTTGTTAAACATTCTTGAATGGTTATCAGGGGTGGGAGAGGGGGGAAATTATTCATGGGGTAGAGGGTGAAAATGTTAAGCTGGGTGATGGGGAGGGCAATATACAACAAGATGGAGGCTGGCACAGGAAGGATGAGGTAGTGGAAGACAGAGAAGAGGGCAAGAGTGAAAGTGACTAGAGGTCAATGCTGTTAACTGATGGTATGTGGAGGGGATTGCAATCATTGTAATGACACAAAGTGTATATATGTATGGTCTGTTGAATGTGGGACTGATGAGCTGTCCTATAAACCTTCACTCAGTTTACAATACACTTTTTAAATATCTGGAAAGTACAAACATGCCAGGCCACCCTACCGACTACCCTTGACCCAGCCAAATACAACTTATCTCCGGAGACCTGGTGGGCCCAAGCTGAGTTTCTGGCCATAAGATCCTGACTTAAACAGGAGTATCTGCTTCAGTTCAAAGACATCAAATACTGAATGCTCATCGAAGATCCTGCCTTGACTCATTGGACCTATGCAAGATCAGCAAATATCTGTCCCAATTTCAGGCCAACTCTCAAGACAAATCCACTCTTAGGAGCTGTGTTTGGCATTGTGTACCTTTTCTTTTTTAAAACCATCAGGAGAAAGAAAGAAAAACCTATCCAGGAAGGAAAATTGGGTAGAAAATCTAACATCTCATATTTAGTCTGGCAATAATGACTGTAAGTATTTTTGCTTAAATAAATCAATTACTCATTTTTAAAAAAATTCCGTGGTTGAAAATTTCTTTTTTTTAAAAAATATATTTGTTTTAGATCAAAGTTTATACTATAAGTTAGGTTCCCATTTAGTAATTTTTTTTTTAAGGTTTTTATTGTGGATTGAGTGAAAGTTTACAGGGCATATCATCAGTTTCACATTCAACTATTCATATGACTTGTTTCATTACATTGATTATAATCCCTTCCATACATCATCAGTAAACAGTATTTCTCTCTATCCTCTTTAGCTTTTTTTTTTTTTGGGGGGGTGGGGAGTGGCATTTAGTAATTTTTATACAGATTGTTCCATGCCATCGGTTACAATTTTTACAATGCGTTAGCATTTTTATTATTTCTACTGTTGGTCTGTTTCCATAATCTAGCTTCCCTTTCCTTCCTTGCTTCTAGGGTAATGATAACAGCTTGGTCTTATATAGTTAATTGTGTAAGGAAGCACATTACTCACCGGTTGTTGTTGTTGTTGTGTGCCGTGGAGTTGGTTCCGACTCATAGCAACCCTGTACAGGGTTTCCAAGGCTGTAAATCTTAAGGGGAGCAGAAAGCCTCCTCTTTCTCCCGCGGAACAGCTGGTAGTTTCGAACTGCTGACCTTAAGGTTCGCAGCCCGATTCGTAACCAGTAGTACTGTTTATTTTATAAGTCAATCTATTTGATTGAAAGGTGATCTCCAGAAATAGCTTCACTTCTATGCTCAACAGGTATCTTAGGGTAATCATCTTGGGGTTCCTCTAGTCTTTATTGGCCCAGTAGGTCTGGCCTGTTTTAGGAATTTGAATTTTGTTTTCTACATTTTTCCTATTCTTTCCAGGATCTTCTAGTGAGTCATTGGTCAGAAAGGTGGAAAGTGGTACCTGGGCACTATCTAGTTCTTATTGTCTTAGGTTTGATTTCCTCTTTGAGCATTTGATTTCCTTCATTCCCTTTTGCATCATAAAATTAAAAGCCAATAGTTGTAGCTTAGATGGCTGCTCACAAGTTTTTAAGATCTCAGATGCTACACCCCACACTAGGATGTAGAACATTACCTTTATGAACTATGCTATGCCAATTGACTAAGTTGTCCCATGAGACAACAGTTGTAAGCCTTTTTAAACCAGTAAACCTAACTGACTTGACGGCAATTAACAACAACAACAATACATAGATAGAGAGTCTTGGTGTGGTGCTACAGGTTAATGCACTGGACTGCAAAGTTGGTTTGAACTACAAGGTTGGTGTGGTTCAAGTTCACCAGCTGCTCCTCAAAAACCCTATACAGGTTCACTATGAGTCAGAACCTGTATAGAGTTTGATGGCACTTAACAGCAACAACATATACATATATGCACACATATCTACACTTACATAGTTTTGGGTTATTACTGTTGTTGCAGAATTATTATTTCTAGCATTTGCAGAAATTGTTCCTTATTCTTACATACTTCGTTTTAAAACTCTTAAAATTATGTTTTTTAAAAAATGTGTGAATAGAGTAAAAATTAAGACACTAGTTGTTGTTGTCAAGTGTCATCGATTTGTTTCCAACTCATCGCGACCCCTATGCACAATAGAAAGAAACACCTTGGTCCTGGACCTCCAAAAAATTGCTATGTTTGAGTGCATTATTGCAGCCACTACACACTGAGGGTCTTCCTTTTCCCCCCACCAAGTCTCCACTTTACTAAACATCATATCATGTTTTTCTCCAGGGACTGGTCATTCCTGAAACATGTCCAAAGTACAGCAGATGAAGGCTTGCCGTCACCACTTCTAAGGAGCAATGTGATCTTCAGTTCTTGCATATTTCTTAGTGTCTTCATTGATCTTAGTCCAGTTGTGCAGACTTCATCTCTATTTGGTACTGCCTTTCTCATCACCAAAAATAACACATGTCCACCGTCTAGAAAGTGATTCTTCCTCCCTGGAGCTTTCTTTTGAACTAACAAACGCAAAAGAGATAATTTCAAGTCATTATTTTGCTTAAGTATTTTCTGATTTTAGTTTTTCTGAATTCTAATACATGATATTGCAAAATGATGGTTATGTCTGGTGTGTCCACCGGCAAAGCCAGAACCCTGGTCCACACCCTTGACCTTTCATCCCTGTTGTCTCCTTCCCAGGATGATGCTCTGACCTTCTTCTGGAAACATGGCTCCTTTTCTGGTACAATGAAGTGGGGAGGTGTTTCTTGTGGTGGAGAACTGTTCAGTCTCCCTAAATCTGTTCTCCCTTCTCCATAATAGGGTACATGGCCATCCAGGTAGAGATGTTTTCAACTTCCCTCAAAATAAATGTGGCCATGTGACCGAGTTATCACCAAAGGATTGAGGCATGTTCCATGAAACTTGCTGAAAAGAAAATTGTCTGATGACTATTATGTCTCTTTTCCTAGGGCTAGAATATGGCTATATAAATGGTCTAGTTTCATCTATGCAAACATTCTGCATAAAACACCAATATAGAGCAGCAAAAAAATGAATGCTATGTGGGTTCTTGAAATCTCTGGTGAAGCTGAGCTGTCTCCTAGACCAGTATTAGGCAAAACTAGATAGTAAGCATTTTAGGCTTTGTGGACCATGTGCGAGGGGGCTTCAAAAATTTGTGGAGAAATTCTATTATTTTTTAATTCCATTTTCCACAAACTTTTTGAAGCCTTCTTGCAGTCTTTGTCACATGTTCTTTGCATCTCCGTTTTTATAGAGGCTTTCTGCTCCTGTAAAGATTTACAGCCTCAGAAACCCTGTACAGGGTCGCTATGGGTGGGAACTGACTTGATGGCACATAACAACAGTAAGAGGTAAAGCTATTCTTACATTATGTTGTTGTTAAGTGCTGTCGAGTAAGTTCCTACTCATAGCGATCCTTTATAGGGTTTCCAAGGCTGTAAATCTTTGCAGGAGCAGAAAGCCGCATCTTTCTTGCATGGAGTGGCTGGTGGGCTCGAACTGCAGACCTTGTGGTTTCAAGTCCAGTGCTTGTCCTACAGAGCCACCGTGCAGCAAAAAAACAGGTCATGAGCTGGATTTGGCCTGAAGGTTGTTGTTCATGTGGACATTTATCTGAAAAAGAAATATACTTATACCGGAGAGCAGAGACAGACTTCTCTAAGGTGACATTTGAGTGGAAACCTCAAGTTAAAGTTAGGAGGTGACTTCTGTAACTACTAGGGAAGAAAGCATGGGCTGGGGAGGTAGAGAAAATAAATGCCTTGAGGTATAAATAAGCCAGAAGTGTAGGCCACTATTCAATTGATTGCCTCTTGGCTCCAGATCCACTCTTTGTCCTGTCTATGATATTGAAGCTAGACCCTATAACCATTTTACCCTTTGTTAGTTGGCACAAAGTTAGGCTTTGCTAGTAGAGGGGGTGGAAGGGACAAAGCCAAGAAGGAGGGACTTCTTTTCCTGGTTTGTTAGTTTTCCTATAACACACTGGCCAGTGCTGTGTAGACCTAGTGGTGCTCACCCTCCAGTGAGTTTTGCTGGCCCCCTAGCTGGTGGTTTTCAGGTCCCTGAGCCCTGGTCTGCAGTACCTCAGTGAACGTTACCATCCACAGGTGTTTGGTAAATGTTTAACAATTACGATGCGTAGCATTTGCTTATTTCTGTGGTGTAAATACTCCTGGCTGATGTACAAAATTTGTTCCTGTATGCTGGCTTCAGAGTACCACTGTAACAGCCACACTTCTTAAATTCAGCCTTGGTGAAGGTGGTATTGTTAGGTGCTGTAGAGTCAGTTCAGACTTAAAGTCTGAACTATATACAAAGCCTGCCCTCCTTCCAGTATGGAGTATAGGTCTACCTCCAGCTCATTTGCCTCAGTCATTTTATCTCGTTTCTGGACGTGAGCTGATAAGATCAGCTGTTTCTGCTTTGGGGACATATTCAGTAGTTAGCTATGGCGTTAATACTTAGATGGGTGTGTGTTTTGTTATTTGTTATACTTTCTGATTGCCTCCAGGTAGATGTGATCAGGAGATGGGCTTCCTTTTTCATTCTTCTTCCTGAGATATTTTAAGATGCCACTGTTGGTCGTTATGACGTAACTCAGAATTTCATTTTCGGCCTGTTTCCTTTTCAGTCTGCCTGTCCCACTCCACAACCCCTGTTCAGGCCTTTTTCGTAGTGATAAACAGTTCAGAGCCCGTTGTGGCTGTTTTGCATTGCTGTTTGATTTTAAGTGGAAACTGTCCCTTTAAATTTTGAGGAGATCTGTGCGCATGCGTAATAGAACCCTGCAGGGGTAGGGGTGGGGGGTGGAGGTGGAGGTGAGGTGTCCATTTGCTCAGGCACCCCCTCTAGTCACCAGAATGAAGGTGCGCAGCCAGCGAGAGACCAATGAACAGATACAAAAAAAAGTACGTCCACACCTTTATTTCCGTGGTTCTGTCAGGCGTCTGTGGCTGCTCTGACCCGTTCCGTCTCACCCAAGATGGTCATTCGGAGCAGCTGAGCTAGTTGATTTAGAAAGCACTGGATTTCTTGCTTCTGCTACAAATTCCACTGGCTGTAAGCCTTCCAACTTTCTAAATATTCCTTTGCACATGGTTCAGAGTTCTGGGACCATCCTCTGAACCTGCTTGGTCGGGTATTCTGTGTTGTTGCTGATGAAGATCATCACTGCATGTCTACCCGAGCCGCCATCTTGTTTGTTCTCCCTCACACACTCCCTTTCTCCTCCAATGTGGCAGAACAGTCTTTATTTCCTATGAAATATGTATCTGGAGAAACCTTTCTAACTCACTTTCATCAGAGATATCAGGCTCTGGTTTTCTCTCAGCTTTTGGTGCTCTTGGAGTTTAGTTCTGTAGTGGCTTAAGGTCTCCTTTAAACTCTTTTCTCAAAGTTCCAATCAGGCTGCTCACTAACAGGGAGACCTTAGTTTCTGCAGCATTCAGGCTGATAAATTGGACACTACGACATTTACTTCTGCTCCCTAGAAAAGCTTCCAGTGGGCCTTCATTTCATGAACTGCCTCCTTAACTGAAGATTGATGTTCTGCCGTAGCCCCACTGGCCTATATACTCCTCGATGAACAAAGATTGTTTTTCTCTAGCCCCATCTAACAATGGCCTGTGGCATATATTAGACACTCAATTAGTATTTGCTGATTGATTTTTATTTTAACATTCATGGTTGAAAACATTTCCAAACTGTAACAATTCATTTTTCCCTCTGCTCTTGAAAGTCCAATCAATACATTCAAGCTTTATCAAGGATGCGATGAAGAGGCTAGTTTTCAATCTGGGATCTTCAAGCAAGTTAATATTCTAAAATATTATGTATCTGCACAAAAGGGTTAAAAACACTTATGAAAATGGTAAGTTATGTGCTTTTACCTAGAATTTTAGAATGTTAGTCCAATTACGGCATGCCAGTCAGAAACACGATTGGTGGTTATATACACACATGAACAGCAAAAACCAGTAGAACAAATTATTCCTTGATAAATAAACTATTTTAAAACATAGGGAGAATTAGAGTAAGGGGAACATAGTGGCTCCATAGGATAAACACTGGACTGTGAACCACAAGGTTGGCAGTTCAAGCCCACTAGTTACTCCACGGAAGAAAGATAAGGATTTCTGTTCCCACAAAGATTTAAAAGCCTAGGAAACCCTATCTATACAGGATTGCTGTGAGTGAGAACTGAGTCAATGGCACCTAACAGTATAAACCCCAGGTTCAAGACAAAATTACTTTTCCTAGAATTACCTGACTTTTATAATTAATGCTTTCTTCTAATTCCTACTAGCACGTATCACCTAAATACTCTGCCCTAGCAGTTAGTCTAATTCCATTCCCAATATCCATTGCTCTTCAGTCACTTGCTCTTTGGTTTCCTGATACTACTTGTAGCCACTTCTTTCTCTGTAGAACACCTCCCTTGGCTCTTGTCCTGTCAAATTATTTGTATTTTGTTGTTGTTGTTTCTTATTAATTCATGGATCATCCTCATCAATGTTATAACATAGGCATAAGTATACTTAGGAGTCCTGGTGTGGTGCCATACGATAAGCAAGTGACCTCAATGTCCGTTTGAACTACAAGGTTGGGGTAACCCTATAGAGGGTTGCTATGAGTTGGAACTGACTTGATGGCACTTAATACCACCACATATTTTTAAGGAAGATAAGAGGGGAACATGTATAAAATACACATCTAAAGGGAAGAATTTGCCCACAGACAGATTTAATCATCCTAAAGCACCAGATGCAGATTTATACATGTCACTAGACTAGGCATTCAAGAATGAAATAACTCCTTCCATAAAGAATTCAGTTTTGAGGTTGTCAAGTGATTTCTAGTGACTTAAGAACAGTAAAAGACTCTAAAACATTCTCAAATAGTAATACCTTTGGGGCCAAAACTCCAGTAGCAACTTTGAGGCTAAAAAAAAGGCTTTTATGTTCATGAGGTCTTCCAACTAATTGCACTTGTATGTTTTCCACCCATTGTTGTTGTTAAATGCCATCAAGTCAGTTCTGACTCATAGAGACCTATTTAGGGTTTCTGAGGCTTTAAATTCTCAGAGGAGCATAAAGCTTTTATCTTTCTCCTGTGGAGAGGCTGGTGGCTCAAACCACAGACCTTGTGGGTCTCAGTCCAGTACGTATTATATGGAGCCACCACATGCTCCCTTCCACCCATTAACACTTTTCTAATGTTTTCTTAACTTCAAACAAAAAATTCTACATAGTGCAAAAATATCTGGTTTTTATAGGGCTTTTCCTAATCATTAGGTTCTGTTATCCATAGAATAAGTCCTATTTGACGATTCTCTCAGGTTCCCCCAATTCATTTCCAGTGTGAAGTTTTTGATGTTCAAGAAAAGATGTGTGCCCACTGAAGGCCTTTCCACAGTTGCTACATTCAAAGGGTTTCTTTCCAGTGTGAATTCTCTGATGACTAGTGAGGTGTGAGTTCTGACTGAAAGCCTTCCCACATTCAGAGCATTCATTCATAGGGTTTCTCCCCAGTATGAACATAATGGTGTTTAATAATGTCTGAGCTGCCCCTAAATGATTTTCCACATTTATTGCACACATAAGGTTTTTCTCCACTATGAATTCTATGATGTCTCATAAGGTCAGAGTTCTGACTGAAAGTTTTTCCACATTCTTTACATTCATATAGCTTCTCTCCTGAATGAATGACCTGGTGTCTGATGAGATCTGAGCTGCTTCGGAAAGTTCTGCCACACTGATTACACTGATAAATATTCTCTTTGTGCTCTTCCCTATGCAAATCAATCTTCCTGAAGATTTTCTCATTTTTTTCAAGTTTCTCTCCAGTATGCAGTCTTTGATGCTTAATGAAAGCTGCGTGCCAGATGAAGGTTTTTCCACATTCCTTACATTCATAGGGTTTCTCACCTCTATGGATTCTCTAATGTTGAAGAAGGAGGGAATGCTGCCTGAAGGCTTTCCAACACTCATTACAATGATAGGGCTTCTCTCCAGTATGAATTTTCTGATGTGTAACAAGGTGTGCCCTTTGCCTAAAGGCTTTCCCACATTCTCTACATTCATAGGGTTTCTCTCCAATAATGAATTATCCAATGACGAATTAGATCTGAGCTTCCCGGGAACATTTTTCCACACTCTGTACATTCATAAGGTCTATCTTCCTTATGCATTATCTGCTGTTCAATAAAGTTCAAGTCCAGAGTACAGATGTTTTCACATTCAAGTCTCTTTTGAATATGTAGTCTCTGATGTTTTAGAAAAGCTGCACATCCTCTGAAGGACTTCCCATATTCGGGACATCCAGCTGAGCTTCTATATGAAGACAGACTAGGAAGAAGGGACAATGGACTGCTTCAGAATATTTGTTGTTGTTAAGTGCCGTTGAGTCGGTTTCCGAGGCTGTAAATCTTTACGGGAGCAGATCGCCTCAGAATATTTAGTCACTGAAAACTTTATGAATAGCAGTGGAATGCTGTCAGCACCAGAATACTGAAACATGATGAGGAGCACCAGAATATTGTCAGATATAGTGCTGGAAGATGAGGCCCTCAGGTTGGAAGGCATTCAAAATATGACTGGGGGAAGAGCTGCCTCCTCGAAGTAGAGTTGGCTGTGATGACCGCAGATGGAGTAAAGCCCTTGGGACCTTCATTTGCTGATGGGTACAACTCAAAATGAAGAAAAACAGCTGTAAACATCCATTAATAATCGGAACATAGAATGTATAAAACTGGAAATCATAAAGAATGAAAAGGAATGCATAAACTGATATCCTAGGCATTAGTGAATCTGGCAGTCACATGTTTTACTATGCTAGAAATGACAAATTGAAGAGGAATGGCATCACATTCATCATCAAAAAGAGCATATCAAGATCAGTCATGAAATACAATGCTGTCTCTGATAGGATAATAACCATATGCCCACAGGGAAGACTAGTTAATACCACTGTTATTCAAATTTATGCACCAACCACTGAAGGCAGTGATGATGAAATTGAAGAATTTTACCAAACTCTTCAGTCTGAAATTGATCAAACCTGTAATCAAGATGTATTTGTAATTTCTGGTGATTGTAATACAAAGGTTTGAAACAAAGAGGAAGGATCAGTAGTTGGAAAATATGGCCTTGGTAATAGAAACGATGCTGGAGATCGCATGATAGAATTTTGCAAGACCAATGACTTCTTCATTGCAAATACCATTTTTTAAACTACATAAAAGATGATCATATACACATGGACTTCACCACATAGAACACACAGAAATCAAATTGACTGTATCTCTGGAAAGAGACAGTGGAAAAGCTTCATATTATCAGACAAAACAAGGCCAGGGAAGACTGTGGAACAGACCACCAATTACTAATATGCAAGATCAGGTTAAAGCTGAAAAAAATTGCAACAAGTCCATGAAAATCAAAATATAATCTTGAACATATTCCACATGAATTTTAAAGATCATCTCAAGAACAGATTTGATGCATTAGACACTACTAACCAAAAACCAGAAGAGTTGTGGGATGACATCAAGAACATCATATAGGAAAAAAGCAAAAAGTCATTAAGAAAGAAAATCCCAAAATGGATGGCAGAAGACACTCTTAGCTTGCTCTCCAGCATAGACATGCTAAAGGAAAATGGAAAAAATAAGGAGGTAAAAAAGTTAAACAGAAAATTTCAAAGAGCAGCTCAAGAAGACAAAGTCAAATATTATAATGAAATGTGCAAAGACCTGGAATTAGAAAACCGAAAGGGAAGAACATGCTTAGCATTTCTCAAGTTGAAGGAAATGAGGAAAAAATTCAAGCGTTGACTTGAAACATTGAAGGATTCTCTAGGCAAAATATGGAATGAGGCAGAAAGCATCAAAAGAAGGAATACACAGAGTCACTGTACCAAAAGGAAATGGTTGATGTTCAGCCATTTCAAGAGTTGGCATATAATCAAGAGCCAGTGGTTTTGAAGGAAGAATTCCAAAGTGCACTGAAAGCATTGGCACAGAACAAGACTCTAGGAATTGATGGATTACAAATCGAAATATTTCAACAAACTGTTATATCACTGGAGGAACTCACTCTCTATGCCAAGAAATTTCAAAAACAGTTACCTGGTCAACTGATTGGAAGAGATTCATTCCAAATACAAGTGGCCCAATGGAATGTGGAAATCATTGGATATCATTAATGTCACATGCAAGTAAAATTTTGCTAAAGATAATTTTTAAATGCTACAATAGTACCTTAACAGGTAGCTGCAAGAGAGCCAGATTTACACAAGGACATGGAAAGAGGCATATTATTGCTAACGTCAGATGGATCTTGGCTGAAAGCAGAGAATACCAATAAGATGTTTACTTGTGCTTTACTGACTATGCAAAGGCTTTTGACTATGTGCATCATGACAAGCTATGGACAACTTTATAAAGAATGAGTATTCTGGAACACTTGATTATGCTCATGAGGATCCTGTACATAGAAGTTCGAACATGAGGTTGTTTGAACAAAACAAGGGAACACTGAATTTTTAAAATCAGGAAAGGTGTGTGCCAGGTTTGTATTCTTTTACCATACTTATTCAATCTGTATGCTGAGCAAAAATCCAAGAAACTGGATTATATGAAGAAATTTGTGGCATCAGGATTAGAGGAAGACTCATTAACAACCTGCAATATGCAGATGATCTTGTTTGTTGAAAGCAAAGAGGATTTAAATTATTTACTGATGAAGATCAAAGAGCACAGCCTTTGGTATGGATTACATCTCAATGTAAAGAAAACAAAAATCCTCACCACTGGACCAATAAACAACATTCTTATCAATGGAGAAAAGATTGAAGTTGTCAAGGACTTCATTCTTCTTGGACTTCATTCTTCTTGGATCAACTATCAACACTCACAGAAGCAGCAGTCAGGAAATCAAACGACGTATTGTATTAGGCAAATCTGCTGCACAAGACCTTTTTAAAGTGTTGAAGAGCAAAGATGTCAGCTTGAGGACTAAGGTGCACCTGACCAAGCCATGGTATTTTCAATAACCTCATATACATGTGAAAGCTGGACAGTGAATAAGGAAGACTGTAGAAGAATTGATGCTTTTGAGTTATGGTGTTGGAGGAGAATATTGAAAGTGCCATGGGCTACCAAAAGAACCAATAGAACCAATAGGCCTCCAGAGTGCTCTTTGGAGGCCAAGATGGCCAAACTTCGTCTCTCATACTTCGGATATATTGTCAGGAGGGACCAGTCACTGGAAAAGGATATCATGTTTGGTAAGGTGGAGGGTCAGAGAAAAAGAGGAAGACCCCCAACAAGATGGATTGGCCAAGTGGCAGCATCGATGGGCTCAAGCATGGCAACAGTAGTGAGGTTGGCCCAGGATTGGGCAGTGTTTTGTTCTGCTGTGCATAAGGTCTCTATGAGTTGGTACCTACTCGATGGCACCTAACAACAACAACAAAAACATATATATATATATGGAACTCTGGTAGCGTAGTGGTTACGAATTGGGCTGCAAACCTTAAGATCAGGAGTTTGAAACTACCAGCTGTTCTGCTCCCGTAAAGATTTACAGCCTCGGAAACCCTTCAGGGATCATTATGAGTCAGAACCAACTCCACGGCACATAACCACCACCACCTCCACCATATATATGTAGTGGAGTTCTAGTATGGTGCTGTGGATTAATGAGCCAGACTGCAAAGCCATTTGAACTGCAAGGTCAGCAGTTTAAGCCCACCAGCTGCTCTTCAGAAACCCTATACAGGGTCACTGTGGCTTGGAATCAACTCACTGGCACTTAACATCAACACCATATGGTGGTGGTTATGTGCTGTGGAGTCACTTCTAACTCATAGCAAATTTATATAGGATTTCCGAGGCTGTAAATCTTTATGAGAGCAGAAAGCCTCCTCTTTCTCTCGTGAAACCCTGGTAGTTTTGGACTGCTGACCATGAGATTAGCAGCCCTATTCGTAACCACTATGCTACCAGAGCTCATATACATTATATCTATATGTGCATCATACTAGATATCATCATAAAGGTGGTGATTACATTTTAACTGCTAAACCTCTGAGAATCCTGGCCCATCCAAGTTGACACAAAACCTTAACTATCACAGTTAGAATGATGCCATGTAGCTTTCTAACAGTTTTATTTAATATTTTGTTCTACCTTTGAAGAATTTACAACTGAGCTAACCTGACAAATGCATTTTCATGTTAAACTCCAATGGAAATTTTGAATATGAAAAAGGGAAATCCAGAGATAACCTTAATAATGTATGAAGACTGTCCAGAAATAGTATGCAAGGCAAAGCAGCATACCATTTATTGCAATAATGAAATTGGATCCTTCAGTGATTCATATATAAGATGGCATTATTGTTGTTGTTGTTAATTGCTGTCAAGTCGATTCCAACTCATAGTGACCCTGTATAGGGTTTCCAAGAAGCAGCTAGTTAATTTGAACTGCTGACCTTGTGGTTCAAACAGACTTTGTAGACCAGTGCTAATCCTGCAGCACCATACCAGGACATGTAGGGGAAGGAAATGCCGATAATTAAGAAACAAAGTTCAAAAAGTTCAAATTTTGTGGAAACTTTGTGGATCTTATTCTGTAATCTTGAGGTTTGTATGTCTACTTCCAGCACAGTTGTCTGCTTCTGGTACTGGGGAGTGGAATTTCAATTTGAGTCCTTCAGTTGGTTCAACAGTTCAGGGATGTTTAATATTTTTGTTCAATTGAGATAGGTAAATCCAACTTTTAACTCTGTAATTTATTTAGCAACATAATAATAAGAAGAAATAAATATGGACCTTTTCAGACTCCCAGGCAAGATGGCAGACTAAGAAGATGCACTGAGCAGAAGCTCTGCAAAAGACATGGGAACCTAGTAAAGCAGATCTAGATGGTGATTCTGGAACCCTGAGCATCAGAGGATAAGACAGAGATGTGAATTGAATGCCAGTTGGAGAGGAAACTGGACAGGAAGAGTGAGAGAGAAGAAAAACAGGGGGCTGTGTGCTGTTGTGGAACGACGAAGTCATCTTAAACTTTTATGCAAGCAGCTGTTGATATTGTGGCCTGCAGGCACAGGATACTGCTGGAGGTTAGTGGAGAGGGGCTACAGTTCTTCCTTGTTCCGTGCCCACTTTGTAGATGGGGGCATTGTCAACCCAGCAGTTGGTGGCACCCCCTTCTGCTTGGGATCTGCCTCCTGAATTAGTGCTCCTGCTTCTGGAGGCATGCTTACTCATCTTGAACCCATTGTTTGTGCTATACAAACAATGAACAGAAAACTAACTGCATTCACTTCTGGTTTTTACCACATCCGTTAGGAGACAGGTGGTGAATGCCTACAACCCCCCCCCCCAATAAGCAATCATCAACTAAATATAAATACAACATAACAGTGTCTCAGAGAAAACAGACAATTTCAGCGTACCCAAAGAAACAAGCCAGAGTGCCTCAAACAAGTGATCAAATTACAGAGTCAGAAAATATAACATCAGAAATGGTACTGGAACTACCTGATAAAGAATTCAAAGGGATGCTAACTAGGCAACTTCACCTGACTGAAAGAAAGATGGAGAAAACTATGGTTGAAATCAAGGAAAATACAGACACAACTGTGGTAGCAATTGGACTCCTGGAGCCGTGCTGTAGGATTTGCAATGGACTTCAAACCACAAGGTTGGCAGTTCAGATCCGCCAGTGGGTCCTCAGAAGCCCTATACAGGGTTGCTATGAGTCAGAACCAACTCGACAGCACTTAACAACAGTGGTAAAAATCAGGAAACAAATTGACAAAATAATTGAAAAAATGGGAGCCATACAAAATCAGCAATTAGAAAGCCAAAAGACTAATACTGGGACTTAAGAAATAGATAATACACTGACAGGGCAAAGAAATAGAATTGAATCAGTGCACAGTCTAATTTCTTATCATGAAGAAAAGTCTCTCAATAATCATCTGCTAGAGAGACTATCAGAAAACAGAACAAAAATATCTAAAGAAAGTCCAAGATTTATGTGGGACACTGTCAAGAGGAGTAATTTATGTGTGCTAGGGATTCCAGATCAGAAAGTGACCAAACAACCAAACAACCAAACAACCATAGAGAATATTGTCCAAAGTTGTTGGAAGAAAACTTCCCTAACATCATGAAAGATGAGAAGATAGCTATTCAAGAAGTTGAATGAATTCCAAACAGGATAGACCCCAAAAGAAAAACACCAAGACATAATCAAGCTTTTCAAAACCAAAGGCAAGGAAAGAATCCTGAGAACAGCTCAAAAAAACCAAAGTTACCTATAAAGAACTAAGCTCTGATTTGTCAGCAGAAACCATATAGATAAGAAGGAAAGAATCCTGAGAACAGCTCAAAAAAACCAAAGTTACCTATAAAGAACTAAGCTCTGATTTGTCAGCAGAAACCATATAGATAAGAAGACAAAGGAATGGTACATATAAAAGGGAAAAGTTGCCAACTTAAAATTACATATCCAGCAAAACATTTCATCTAATGTGATAGAGAAATTAGGTTATTTTCAGACAAACAGAAATTAAAAGAATTTGTAAATACCATACCAACCTTACAAAAAATACTAAAAATAGTTTTTTGGACAGAGAACCAACAGCAGACCACAACCTGAGACTAACATACATGTCAATTCAATTATCACCTAGACTCAACCCAGATATAGAAGTATGGAAAGTAAAACACACCTGTAAGACTGAAAAGAGAAAGCTAGAGATATAGTTGCAAAAAAAAAAGCATAAAGTAGAAAGAGGAAATCAGAACTTCCAAAGGAAGAGGAATTCAAATAGATTTCTAGAAAAAAAAAAATCAACCTACCTGTAACCCTAAATATATAAATATGGATCATTTTGACAAGGTTAAGTGAGTCCTTTCATTCAGATTTTTTAAATACAAATTTTTCTAGGGTAATGTTAGGTAGTTTTTAGGATTTTAACTTCTGGTCTTCAAAGGCTTTATGAATCTGTGAAAAAAAGAATCCTTCGAAGTGAAATTTACTATGGAACATGTAGCATTTTATAATAATGAGAAATATTTTTAAAATAGAGGATAATATTAGTTAAGGAAGCAACAGGAGCATTAAAAATCAATGTTAAGACTTCAAGATGACAGACTAGGCAGACACACTCCATGAACCTTCTACAACAAAGATGAGAGACCAAAGGGAACAGACACAGATGAAAATTTGGGAACTCTGAACTACAGAAAATAGATTAAATAAGAATATTGGATGCTTGCTGGCATGAGAACCTGAACAGGGACAGTGAGAGAGGGAGATTGACTTGTGAACAGCTGGCCAAACTAATTTGTGAGCAACTTTGATAACAGAAGGAAGCCTGGCAGAGCAGATTTGCACAGGAAAGCTGTGATTCCTTCTTTTTCCCCATGTTCCCCTGGTGACCAGAGATGTGGCCATCTCTGACTATCATCAACCCCCAGTGCAAACCCTGTTCTATAGGAGTTTGGAGCCATGTGGTTGGGAGCCATACTAGTGTGAAGTGGAAACCACTGCATTGCTTTGGTGCCTGGATTAAGGTGGGATAGGTTCTAGACCTATAAAACCCTCAGAGCCACCAGACCAGCATTTAACCTGTCACCCTGTCCCCAGCTACCCTGTGATCCTAAAAGACACTGATACTAGCTCCATCATGGAATTCCACAAACTACCTCCAGATTGAGTGTATAGATAACACTGAAGCCAATAGGAACTCCACCTAGGGTCATGAATGCTGCTGTCATAGCCCTCCCATACTCACCTTGTGAGATCCATGGATTAAAGCAGCCCTCAGCATTTTCTCCTCTCCAGGTCCAACTGTTTTTGTTTTGGGGTTTGCTTTTTTTCCTTTTGTTGTTTCATTGTTTTTCTTTTTCCTTCTTCTTCTCTTTCTATTCCCTTGAATTTTACCCTTTATATCTCTACTTTCATTTTTCCTTCTTATGTTTCTCATTTTCTCGTTTCCTCCCCACTCCCTCTTTTGTGATCTTTATTTACTATTCTCTACTCTCTCTTTTTGTCTTTCCTCTCCCTGGTTTTTCTCAAATTAAAAAAAATTTCTTTCTTTTATTTCCTCTCAAATTTTTTCTTCCAAAGCTCCATGTCTATATCTCTCTTTTCTCTTTTTATTGATTCTTAAGTTTTTTTTTTAAATTTCTTCCTTTTATTTTGTCTCTCATTTTCTCTTCTATAGCTATGTTTCTTGGTACCTCTTTTGTCTTTATAGTTATTATGTAATTTTTTTTCTGAATGCTGCCTGTTTTTATTCTTCTCTTTATTCTTTTTTGTTTTTGTTGTCGGTTCCTTTTTTGTTTGTTCTATTTTGTTTTCTTGTGTGTATGGGAGGGCTTTCTCTTTCTCCCTTGACAGGAGACAACATCCACACACATCCAGGCTAGCTACAACCATACCCTCTGCAGCTCCACCCACTGGGAAAGAGCTTATATCAGCTCCTATACCACATGATCAATGTTAGACAGCAGCCAAACCCACACTCAACTGAGGCTTACAGACAAATGAGAACCGTGTACATGCTTCCTTTTGCTAATTACACCCACAGGATACAGTTGGTGAGAACCTAATAACAGATTATCACATAATCTTCAAATACAAATATGACAACCCTACAGTGCTCTGGAGACAACCAACAATATTAGCTTACATGAAGAAAAAGAGAATGGCTCAAACAAATGACCAAGATGCAGAACCAGAAAATGTTTCTGAGGAAGAAAAGGTAATGGAACTAACTGAAAAAGAATCCAAAAGAATGATATTTAGGTACCTTATAAAGATTGACAGAAAGATCAAAGAAAGAAAGAACACAGAAAAAAATTTATAAGAAAAACACTACAAGAACAAACAGAAAAATAGATGCAAAATTTGAAACAATATAAAACCTGCAACTGGACATCCAGAAGATTAATACTAAGATTTTAAAAATGGACAATACAGTGAAAGGGTAAAGGAGTAGATGTGAAGCAATGGATGCCTGAATTAGTGAACTTGAAGATAAATTTCTCTGGTAGCATAGTGGTTACAAATCAGGCTGTGAATCTCAAGGTCAGCAATTCAAAACTACCAGCTGTTCCAAGGGAAAAAGATGAGGCTTTCTGCTCCTGTAAAGATTTACAGCCTCAGAAAACCTGTACAGGGTCACTAAGAGTTGGTTCTGACTCCACGGCACATAACCACCACAACCAGAAGAACAATCAGAAAAAAGAATGAAAAATTATAAGAAAGCCTAAGAGTCATATGGGACACCATGATGAGGAACAACTTACAGGTGATCAGAATTCCAGAACAGGAAGAGACAATAAAAACACAAGAAAGGGAACAAACAAGATGGTGGATCAGGTAGCAGGGCAGTGAGGATCTCCGTCAGCAACAACACAGAATACCGGACCAAGCAGGTTCAGGGGATGGTCCCAGAACTCTGAACCACATATAAAGGAATATTTAGAAGGTTGGAAGGCTAACACCTTGGGGAATTTGTAGCAGAAGTAAGAAATCCATTGCTTTCTAATTCAAGATGCTCAGCTGCTCCCAGAGCCACCATCTTGGAAGAGAATAAACAGGAGAAGGATCAGAGCAGCCATGGACGCCTGACAGAACTGTGGAGATAAAGGTGTAGACACTTTTTTTTCTATCTGCTCATTGGTCTCTTGCTGGCTGCACACCTCCATTCTGGTGACTAGAGGGGGTGCCTGAGCAAGTGGACACCCTACTGCCACCCCCGGAGGGTGCATACTACGCATGTGCACAGAGCTAAAAATTTAAAGAGATAGTTTCCACTGAGAACCAAATGGCAGTACAAAACGGCCACAGCCAGCCCTGAACATTATGAAAAAGGCCTGGATGGGGACTGTGGACAGAGAAAACTAAAAAGGAAATAGGGCTAAAATTAAATCCTGAGTTACATCACAACAACTAACAGTGGCATCTTGAAATTTTTCAGGTAAAAGAGTGAAAAGGGAAGCCCATCTCCTGATCACATGTACCTGGAGTAAATCAGAAGCATAAAAAATACCAAAACACACACCCATCAAAGTATTAAGGCCACAACTAACTACTGAATACGTCCAAAAAACAGAAACAGATGACCATATCAGCACATGTCCAGAAACGAGATAAAGTGACTGAGACAAATGACTGGAGTTAGACCTACACTCCATACTGGAAGGAGGGCAGGCTTTGGAAATGCCTGAGAAGGAATTCAGAAAAATGATTATAAAATGTATCACCAAAACACTATACACTGGAGATGAGAAAAATAAGGTAGAAGTCAGGAAAGTGCTACAGGAACAATCAAATAAGATAGAGCATTGGAAACAATTCAACACCTACAGAAAGAGGTCCATTAATAATAGAATGTCAGAAATGGATAATACACTGAAAGGGCAAAGGAGTAGAACTGAAGAGATGGAAGCCAGAACTAGTTAGCTAGAAGATAAATCTCTCAACACTACTAAGATAGAAGAGCAAGCACAAAAAAGGATGAAAAAAGTCTGAAGGAGATCTAAGATTCATGTTGGACAACATGAAGAGGAATAACTTAAGAATTATCGGCATTCCAGAACAGGAAGAGTCATACAAGTCCACAGAGGAGATAGTTGAAGAGTTTCTGGAAGAAAATTTCTCTAACATCCTGAAAAGTGAAAGGATAAGCATTAAAGAAGCTCAGTGAACCCCAGGAAGGATAGACCCTAAAAGAAAATCACCAAGACATATAATAATCAAGCTCTCCAAAATAAAAAATAAGGACAGAATCCTGAAAGCAGCTAGGGAAAAGAGAAGTGTAACATACAAAGGCAAGCAAATCAGATTAAGCTCAGATCTCTCAACAGAAACCACGTAGGTAAGAAGGCAATGGGGAGACATACATAAAACCCTGAAAGAAAAAAAGCTGCCAACCAAGAATCCTCTTCCCAGCAAAGCTGTCAATCAAATATGACAGTGTAATCAAAACATTCCAGGATAACAGAAGCTAAGGGATTTTGCCAAAGCCAACCCTGCTATGAAAAACATCCTAAAGGGAGTTCTGTGGCCTGAGAACCAACAAGAACACACAACAACCAGAAAATGATGTACGTGGCAACATCACCCTGAATTCAATCGACAAATGGAAGAGTCAAGAATAGAATAAAATTATAAGAACAGATGATCTGGGAGGTCAGTCTATGATCAAGACAAGGTCAACAGTTCAAACCCACCAGCTGCTCCTATACAGGGTCACTGTAAGTCTGAGCCAACTCGATAGCACTAACAACAACAACAACTCTAGGGTATGTAGCCAGATATGGAGCTGCTAGGTCACAGGGTGTTTATACATTTTTTCTTTTATTGTATGTTGTCAAAATGTTCTCCAAAGATACTGAAAGTAACCTTTAAAAAAAATTTTTTTTAAGTGGTTGTGTGTTTCTCTTTAAATTTCAAATTGTAGATAATCTTGGAATTACTACTATACCAGACTAGTAATACAACAGTAGTCTGATCTATGAAATATTGAGTATGTTTAAACAATTGTAAGAAATGAAGTTTTACAATTAAAAAAATGTCCCTAATTTTTCTTTGTAACTGAAAATAGCTTTGTAGAGAGATATATGAGGAAATTTATTTTTGTTTAGTGAGTTATGGGAAGTAGAAATGTGCAAATTATGCAAATGAATTTATTTTCTTTAACATCAGGGGAATTTCATTGTTATCAAATGTTAACCGCTCACAAGTTTTGTTAAAACCTAAGTCATGCTTCATTAACACCAAATTTGTGAAAAGATTGTAGAGGCATCCAATCTACAGGAGAGAAATCAAAGTCTGTTAGTACGTAGTTTATTTTCTAAGTGAGAGTTTAAGCAGTTTAGGGCAGTTGTTGATTTGTAATGCTGCTATTGTTTGTAGTTCATTTCAGTTGTTCAAGTGGAACTGATCTAAAACTTTAAATGTTGGCAATGAGGTAGGTGAATAAATATGAAAAACTGAGTTTTACAGTTAAAAAGCCAAGATGCAGGCATATTAATGAACTATTTCTTAGGGCAGTTTTTTTGTGGGTTTTTTTCCACGTAGTGATTTGGTATTAGACAATCATGTGTTAATCTAAGTGATATTTTATTCTGCTTGTGGCCAGAGTAGTGCACATAAGGCACAATTTCCTCAGTAGCTGAGATGATCGTCTGTATTCCATTTGTATTAATAGCTAAATTCATGCTGTATGTTGTTGTTAAGTACTATGGAGTCGGTTCCGATTTATTGTGACCCTGCACAGGGTTTCCAAGGCTGCAAATCTTTACGGAATTAGAAAGCCTCATATTTCTCCCACAGAACAGCTGGTAGTTTTGAACTGCCCACCTTGAGGTTATCAGTCCGATTTGTAACCACTACGCTACCAGAGTTCCTTAGATTCATGCTGTATAACGGGTGGTAAAGCCATTGATCCAGGAGTGAATATGTTTCCATGTGGAATTTATGGAGGGTCTTTTCAAGGGAAAGATAAACCAAAATTGTTGGTTTTAGCTCTTTGGATTACTGACTTAATTTTAAGAACCATAAAATAAATTTTTGACTTAAAATTTGAAAACCATATGAAGTATGTTGTTGTTGTTAAGTGCCACAGGGTCAGTTCTGACTCATAGCGACCCTACATAGGTTTCTCAGGAGCTGCTTGTGGATTTGAACCAACCTTGAGGTTAGCAGTCTAGTGAGTATTTTATAGTACCACACGCATTAAGGATCCCTAATGCCTGTTGCTATGAGTTGGTACTGACTCAATGGCACCTAATAACAACAACAACAATGCCTGTAGCACCCAGTGTTCCCAGGCAGTCGCTCATCTACCTGCTTACCCACCTCCTGGGAAGAGAAAGTAGAAGAGTATCTGAACATGGGTCAAAGAGAGAAGGAGCTGGTGCTTGCTCTTCTATCCAAGGCAAAATTTTTCTTGTTGACAGCATGGAGTGGGCCCTGTCCACACCCAACCATGTCCAACCCTGCTTAGCTTCCAAAATCAGATGGGATTGGACTGCTCAGGGTGGAATGACCATATAATATTATACATTGAGCTATAATTCCAGCAGTTACCTTATTTGAATCATAGAATGTTTAAGCAAGAACTTAGAAATCATCTCATTCGATAATTTCTCTGACAGAAGAAAATGACACCTAGCGAGGCTCACTCACTCACTTACACATTTGTTTGAGGAATATGTTTTTTAACACTCTGTGCTGATATGGACCTAATAACAAATAAGTAGGTTGAACATGTAATTTTTCATCCAACCAGGACACTTTTGAGATTAAAAAGGGATGCTATTAATAAGTATACCATGACAACAAGAAAAAGCCAGACTGTCCTGAGCAAATCTAAATATTGAAAATTAATTATATTATAGAGTAACCCTAGGTATAAGATGTAATACTACTATTGAAGAGTTCCAATATCTACTGGGAGAGATATGTAACCACAAGATGATGCTAACTGTACATTGTGATAAGTGGAAGAGAAATTCTAAGGAAGGTGTACCTAATCCAGCCAGGAAAGAACTCATGGAGTTCTCAACACAGTAATCTGCACAAAACAAGGAACTGGTGGCACAGTGGGTTAAGCAATGGGTCAGTAGTTTTAACCCATCAGCTGCATGAGGGAGAAGGATGCGGTTGGCTGCTCCCATAAAGACTTATAGCCTCAGAAACTCTATGGAGCATATCTGCTCTGTCTTATAGGTCTCTTTGAATCAGAATTGACTCTAAGGTGGTTGGAAGTGGTGGAAACTCTCCCATGGAGCACCTGGTGGGTTCAAATTACAGGCTTTTTGGTTACCCATGGGGTTCTAAAACAAGGCAGGCCTTGGCATGGTGTGATAAGTTTGGATGACATCCTGTAGGCAAAGGGGAGCCGTGGAAGCATTTTAAGCAGGGACATGTTCTTACCAGATTTTTTTTTTTTTGGAAAAGTTCGCCCTGGCAGCACATGGACGACAGACTAGAGAAGGAGAGAAGCATTTATGTTCAATCAGATGAGAGACGACAAGACCAGGATTAGGCAGTGGTGGTGAGAATGGCACTTAGGAGGAAGAGCTGAAACCATTTTAGGTTTCAGAGAAACATCAAGATGGTAGTGACCAGTGGAGGATAACTTGAATGGTATCATCATCGAGAGCAGGGTTGTGGACTTTAGGGGAGATTACAAATGACTTGCCCAGGTTTTGACAACAAGTTTGGTGCTGTATAAGTAAAAACAACAATAATAATAAAACTCAGGAAACCTTACCCAGACTATTAAAGAGAATATTGGTTCATGTAACTGAAAAGTCCAGAGGTTAAGTCTACATGAGATCTGGCTAGATACCGAAGCTTAAGCAATGCCATTAGGATCTAGATCCTCTCTCTCCTCACCTCAACTCAGTGTCATTTGTGACAGGTTCCAGCTTGAGATTTTATATCAGGTGGGATATTTCCAGTGGGAAAGAGCATCTGCCCTTGGACTCAAATCATCAACCAACCAACCAACTGCAACTAGGGGAATGAAAAGCTCAGAATGGCCAACCTGTAGCATATCTTCTGTTTCTCAGTTGGGGGCAAGGTTCCATCCAAATTACGTGGTCTGAAAACAGAAAAAGAAGTTGATCCAAAAGGAAAAATTGGGACTTTTGCTAGAAGAGGCTGAATATATCTTGTGGAGGTAAGAAACAGAATCCATCATGGATGTGGAGTTGGTACCAACCCCAGCACACTGCTTTTGCAGCTCTGGAGACAGGTTCCCAAGAGCAAGGTCAGGAAAAGGGCACCCCCTTCATCAGGAGAGAGCCTTATCCTCTATATTGAGAAAAATTCCTCTTTCCCTCACAGAGTAGGGGACCTCCCTTCCTCTCCCTTTGTCTCCAGGGAACTTGACCGAGTTAACTTTGAAGACACTCACTATGAATATGGGCAGAGTTATTTCCCATTGCAATGCATGTTGCTATGATGCTAAACAGATTTCCACAGAGCTCCCTGATTAAAACAGACTAGAAGAAAGGCTTAACAATCTACTTCTAATAACCAGCCAATGAAAACTCTTTGGATCACAATGGAACATTATCTGATCTGCAGCCCATCATGGGGATGGTGCAGAACTGAGCAGTATTCCATTCTGCTGTGTAAAAGGTTACCCTGAGACAGGGCCCACTCCATGCTGTCAACAACAACAATTTTGCCTTGGATAGACGAGCAAGCACCAGCTCCTTCTCTCTTTGACCCATGTTCAGATACTCTTCTACTTTCTCTTCCCAGGAGGTGGGTAAGCAGGTAGGACTGAGACTGTATAGTTGAGTGGGTCTTGCAAACCCAGATTTGCCTGTGTTTAGGTTGACGACAAAGAGATTCCATTTTTATATTGGGCCTGAAAGTCCTGGCTCTGGAACCAGACTACCTGACTCTGAATCCTGGCTCGTCTACTTAATAATTGTCTGATCTTAAACCAAAAACCAAAGACACTATCATCAAGTTGATTCCGACTCATTCATAGCAGCCCTATAAAGAGTTTCTGAGACTACAGATATTTACAGGAGCAGATAGCCTCATCTTTTCCTCATGGAGCTGCTGGTGGGTTTGAACTGCTGACTTTGTGATTACCAATCCAGTGCTTATGCTACAGTGTCACCAGGATTTCTTAACTGTGTGATCTTGTTGTTGTTGTTAGGTGCCATCGAGTCGGTACCGACTCATAGCAACCCTATGCACAACAGAACGAAACACTGCCCAGTCCTGGGCCAACCTCACTATTGTTGCCACAACAAACTCCAAGAGTTTGGAGAATGTGAGAACTCTGAAGAAAGCTGCCTCTGTGCTTTTCCTTCACTCAAGGTTAGACAAGGGCCTTCAAGGAGACCACTCAGATTGAGACCATTCAGCTAAGAAATCTAAAGGGCAAGAGACACTAAGGGGTCAGACTCTCAGATGGTAGAGATGGTGAAGTGGCTTCTTAGGAGTGACTTGCATGCCTAATGGGGGGGTGAGGCATACAGAGAGACAGGCTTCAGGAGACCTTAGATCCTGCCAAGAGAACAAAGAAGCAAAGTGACCCCCATAGTACAGAATGGACTGCTAGACTCCCAAGGGCTGAGGAAGGAGACATAGATGTGCATTTCCTTCACGGCAAGAGAACTAAAGACGAGAGATCCCCAGACATGGGGGATTCCAAAGAACCCACAAAAGCATCCATGAGTAAAGAGTCAGCATTAGACACTTGCCAAATATAGGAAGTGTTTATGCCAACTCAAGATAGTATTAATGGAGTTAGAATTGTTCTACCCCTTCTCCATCGAATCAGTATCACTGTGTACAGCAGAACGAAACACTGCCCGATCCTGGGCCAACCTCACTATGGTTGCCACTCACTGGAGCCCATTGATGCTGCCACTTTGCCAGTCCATCTTGCTGGGGGTCTTCCTCGTTTTCTCTGACCCTCCACCTTACCAAACATGATATCCTTCTCCAGGGACTGGACCCTCCTGACAATATGTCCAAAGTATGAGGGACGAAGTTTGACTATCCTAGCCTTCAAAGAGCACTCTGGCTGTACTTTTTCCAACACAGATCTGGTGGTTCTTTTGGCAGCCCATGGCACTTTCAATATTCTCCTTCAACACCATAACTCAAAAGTATCAATTCTTCTACGGTCTTCCTTATTCACTGTCCAGCTTTCGCATGCATATGAGGTTATTGAAAATACCATGCCTTGGGTCAGGTGCACCTTAGTCCTCAAGCTGACATCTTTGCTCTTCAACACTTTAAAAAGGTCTTGTGCAGCAGATTTGCCTAGTGCAATACGTCATTTGATTTCTTGACTGCTGGTTCCGTGAGTGTTGATAGTTGATCCAAGAATGAAGTCCTTGACAGCTTCAATCTTTTCTCTGTTGTTAAGAATGTTGTTTATTGTTCCAGTGGTGAAGATTTTTGTTTTCTTTACATTGAGATGCAATCCATATCAAAGGCTGTGCTCTTTGATCTTCATCAGCAAATATTTTAAGTCTTATTCACTTTCAGCAACAAGATTGTATCGTGTGCATATCTCAGGTTGTTAATGAGTCTTCCTCCAATCCTGATGCTATGTTTTTCTTCATATAACCCAGCTTCTTGGATTATTTGATCAGCATACAGGTTGAATAAGTATGGTGAAAGAATACAGCCTTGTCGCACACCTTTCTTAATTTTAAACTATTCAATGTTCCCATGTTCTCTTCAAACAACTGCCTCTTGGTCCAGGTACAGATAGATTCCTCATGAGCACATATAGGACCTCTTTAGGGCTTCTGAGATTAAATCTTTATGGGAGCAGACAGCCTCATCTTTCTCTTGAAGAACATCTGGTTGCTTTGAACTGCTGGCTTTGTGGTTAGCCGCTCAATGCTAACCATGAGGACTCCCTAAACATTAATATGTTATTGTAGTGGTTAAATGCTGTTGAATCTGTTCTAGCTCAGTACCACCTTGTGCAGGGTTTCCGAGGAGCAGCTGGTGGGTTTGACCCACCAACCTTGCAGTTAGCAATCCAGTGCTTACCTTACAGCACCTCACCAGGATCCCAGATATCGATATGGTCACCTCTAAAAATTTCAAAGGTTGGAAAATATGGCCGTTGTGAAAAAATAATGCTGAAGATAGCAGGGTAGAATTTTGCAAGACCAGTGTTATTCATTGCAAATACCTTTTCCAACAGCATAAATTGTGATTATACATGTGGCCTTCGCCAGATGGAATACATAGGAATCAAATTGACAATATATGTGGGAAAAAACAATTCAGCAGCTCAATATCCTGTTCTAGGAGACAACTGTGGAACAGACCATCAATTGCTCATATGCAAATGCACTCTGAAGGTAAAGAAAATCAAAACAATGCCACAAGAGTCAAAATATGACCTTTAACAGATCCCACCTTAATTTAGAGACCATCAAAGAACAGATTTGATGCATTAGACACTAATGACTAAAGACCCGAGGAGTTTTAGCAATGGCATCAAGAAAATCATACATGAAG
>NW_006408572.1:7576848-7625915 GCF_000296735.1 Chrysochloris asiatica | reverse complement strand
GTGTAGGGAGGGGGTGGGAATGATCCTCGCTGTAAAGATTTGTTCCCTCTTTGGAGCTAATGTATCCATAGATGTGGGTTAAGTTCATCAAATTGTATCAGATTACTCTTTTTCCTCTTCTTTCTTCTTCTGGTTGAGCTCTAATCATCCAGTCATTGAAGCCAGGACAAGTGGGTATTATCTGCAAGTGTGGGTGTTCTTGTGCATATGCCCTCTCTTCTTATCAGCTGGTCGCTTCACTCTCCACCCTAGTCCTCTGTGGCTGTGTCACTGACTCTGGGCCCAAGAGTCCCCAGGTCTTGCCACACTACTGGCTGACCAGTTCTCCACCCGGGTTCACAAGAGTCTATTGAACGTTTTAGGACTTAGCTCACAACTTCATTGCTGTTTTTCCCTCACTTCCCCTTACCAGTGATGAACGTGATCACCAATCAGAGCCTGTATTCCCTTTGAGTCTGAATGTAGTAGTTTAAAATACCAACAGAGAGGGCAGAAATCTTCACATCAAGGATCAATCTATCCGCTCTGTACACAGGGTTGATAGGGACAGGCAACTTAGATATTGGCTATATTAGATAAAATGGGGAGGCTATAAATGTACAAAGTGGCTGTCTTACAAATTTTCAAGAGGGAGTTTAGTTTCAGAGTATGCGGGGGAAGATATAATTCCCACTGAATAGTTTTCATCTTGTCTAGATGGGTCTGGTGAAGGGAGATGGGGATAGAATTATTTTGATTCAATAGTGAGTAATTGTTATCATGACAAATTGCGGTTGTCGCAATGGTAAAGGTAGAAATTTTGTAACATAAAGTGGGGAGTAGTTTATCTTACATTCCAAGAACAGAGGACCCTAGAATCATTAAGGGAGATGAGCATGAGCAAAATGTGGGAACCTATCCAGAGAAGCAGCGACACCAGAGATGGAAGCAGAGATGACGATACAGAGATATAGAGGAGCTGAGGACTCTGGACTCATGGAAAGAGAAAGGCTGTGTGCTGGTGGCCAAGAAGCAGGCTTGTAGAATGTGCCCTTGGGTTATTTAAATGATTATATATTCCTGAAGTGGTTTTGTGTACATCAAAAACAACAAAGAGGGAATAGAAGCAAATACTGTTGAATGATGATGTATGGAGGGGCTTGTAATCATTGCAATGAAACAAAATATGATAGGATGAGTGCACACCGATATTCTCCCAAGTAAACTGTCACTCAATTCACAATAAAAGCTTAAAAGAAAACAGGAAGGAATAGAGTCACGAAACCAAAAAGAATTATTGGTCGATGTTCAGCCATTTCGAGAGGTAGCATATGACCAATATATGATGATATTGAAGGAAGAAATGCAAGCTGCACTGAAGGTAGTGGTGAAAAATGGGCCCCGGTAATTGACTGAATACAAATCAAAATGTTTCAACAAAATGATGCAGTGCTGGAGGTGCTCATTTGTCTGGGCCAAGAAATTTGGAATGCAGCTACCTGATCAACCGTTTGAAAGAGATTCCTACTTGTGTCCCTTCCAAAGAAGGTGAGCCAATGAAATGTAGAAAATTTCTAACAGTATCATTAGTATCATATGCAAGTACAATTTTGCTGCAGATAATTAAAAAACAATGGTTGCGGTCATATGTTGATAGGGAGTTTTCAGAAATTCAAGCTGGATTCAAAAGAGGACATGGAATGAGGCATATTGCTGACATCATATGGATTTTGGCTAAAAGCAGAGAATACTAGGAAGATTATTTACTTGTGCTTTATTGAGCATGCAAAGGCATTCAACTGTGTGGATCATAACAAACTATTGATAGCGTTGTGAAGAATGGAAATTCCAGAACACTTAATTGTGCTCACGAGGAACCTGTACATAGACCAAGAGGCAGTCATTTGAATAGAACAAGGGGATTCTGAAATGCCTAAAATCAGGAAAGCTGTGTGCCAGAGCTCTGTACTTTCACCATACTTATTCAGTCTGTATGCTGAGCAAATAATCCAAGAATCTGGATTAGACGAAAAAAGAACATGGCATCAGGATTGGAGGGATTCATTGACAACTTTAGATATACAGATGACACAACCTTGTTAACTGAAAGTGAATAAGACTTAAAATAGTTACTGATGACGATCAAAGACTACAAAAGAAAACAAAAAGTAAAGAAAACAAAAGCCCTCACAATGGGACCAATAAATAACTTGATAAATGGAGAAAAGATTGAACCTGTCAAAGACTTCTCTTTGCTTGAATCCATAGTCAATGCTCATGGAAGCAGCAGTCAAGAAATCAAAGGACATGTTGCATTAGGCAAACCTACTGCAAAAGACCTCTTTAAATTGTTCAAGAGCAAAGACGTCATTCTGAGTACCTGCCCAAGTTGTGGTATTTTCAATTGCTTCACATGTACGTGAAAGTTGGACAATGAGTAAGGAAGACCAAAGAAGAATTGATGCTTTTGAATTATGGTGTTAATAAAGAATATTGAATATATCACAGACTGCCAGAAGAACAAACAAATCTGTCTTGGAATTCCAGCCCAAATGTTCCTTATAAGTGAAGATGGCAAGACTATGTCTCTCATACTTTGAACATGTTGTCAGGAGGGACCAGTCCCTGGAGAAGGACATCATGCTTGGTAAAGTGGAGCGTCAGCAAAAAAGAGGAAGATCCTTAATGAGATGGATTGACACAAAGGCAGAAGCAATGGGCTTAGACATAACAATTGTGAGGATGACTCAGAACTGAGCAGTGTGCATAGGATCATTTTGAGTTGAAAGTGACTCTATGGCACCTAACAACAACAGTAACAACAAGAGAGTTCAATATTTGTTTAGTTTTTTTTTTTTTTTCCTCCTTTAGAGAGAAAATTCACATAGGTTGACATGTAAATTTATGACATGCATAAATCTTAAGTATGTGAGTTACGACAAATGCATACATCTGTAACCTCACACTGGAGGATTTTTTTATTACCTGAGAGTGACCAGAAAAGCCGATAGCACTCTTGGAAAGGAACTCCGTCCAGTGTTCACTTCCAGGCTTTTTCATGGTTTATCATAGGCTCCCTGCAAAGCTTGCTCATGAGCTGAATTTCCCATGCATTGCTTAAAAATCAGCATCCTATGAGTCTGATTATAAAGAGCTGCAGTGCAGTGAATTATTTAATATGCCTCTTTAGCCAGGTGTTTGTAACTCCAAACAACTTTTTCCTATGTGAGAGAAGTTAGGGGAAGATGCTGGCAGTATTGTATAGTTCAATTGTAAATGATTGTTAACAGGGTTAATTGTGATTGTGAAAACTTGGCAATCTAACAAGGGGCTCAGTCAGTTTTGCCATCCTGCTGAGTATAAGAGGAGACATTTTGGTGCTGTGAAGAGGTGGTGCATTCCTTTGCATTTCTTTTCTTCGTTTGACCTCCGGTTCTTGAGACCTGAGCTGATGACCTGACCCTGATTCACCAGCTTCCACAACCTAATGAGTCAACAACCAGATCTGATGTGAGTGAGAAGAATCCTCCAGATTGACATCTGAACTGTGGATTTCAGACTTGAACTGTGTGAATTCACAACTGTGTGAACCGTTTCTTTGATGGCCCATACATTCTGCAAGACGTTGCAGTGAATTTCAGGGTCCTGGGATGTGAGGGATCTCACTCCCATCAAGGAAGAAGAGCCAGGAATGCAGCGTGGCCTTTGGACCCTGAGACCTCTGAACATTGAACCTCTTCAAGTCAGGGACAGATAACCGTGACACTGAAGGAGAGGAGAAGCAGCAGAACCAAGAGCCAGAACACCAGACAGGGCAGTGGGCTTCCCAACACATTGAGCATGTAAAGCTGAGTGCCTTTGGAAAGGAGGCTAACTTGGGGAACGGCGGTGCCTCCAGGCAATTAATTGGGGAGCTGGGTTTGCTGACCCACAGAGCTAGAGCTGAGTGCCTTTGGGCAGAGGCTTAAAGTAGAATGTCCTTGGGCATAGCAGCAGCCCTAAAAGAGCTACATTGTCCAAGCAGGGCAGAGACCAAGGAACTGTATGATGGAGAGACCAAAGACTGGAGAGAGGCCTGCTTGTGGGCACAACTGAGAAAAGGTCCTGACAGCAAGTCCCTGAGTATTTGACTCTGAATTGTAACCTGTTAACTTCCCTAATAAATCCCTTAATCATGAGCATTGTCTCCGAGTTCTGGGTGGTCATTGCAATGAATAACTGAATCCAGCTGAGAAATCGAGAGTGCCGGACGTGAGAGGAAGAGCTAGTGTCACAAACTCAGCCTCATAGGTATCAGCGTTGGGCTGATGAGTTTGATTCTCCTTCCCCCTTGTGAAGGCAGTGGAGGTTGGATGATATAGGAGTCCCTGGGTGCTGCAACTGTTACTGTTTGGTTGTTAATCAAGAAATTGCAGCTTTAAGTCCACTCAGGGGCACTTTGGAAGAAAGGTCTGACAATCTATTTCCAAAACAATCAACCACTGAAAATCTTACAACCCTATGGAGCACAGTTTCTATTATGACACACATGGACTTACTGGAATCAACTTGATAGTGATGGTACTGGTACTACCAGGATTCTGTAAAGCTGATTGAGACCTTGGTGACCCATACAGCACTTGTTTATGGGGGTGGGGGTGGGGGTGTGCCATGGAGTTGGTACCGTCTCATAGTGAACCTGCATAGGATTTCTGAGGCTGTAAATATTTACAGGAGCAGAAAGCCTCACTCATCTTTCTCCCACGGAACAGCTGGTAGTTTTGAACTGCTGACCTTGAGATTAGCAACCCAACTCATAACCACTATGCTACCAGAGCTCCTTGTTTATGGGGGGTATCAGCCAACTTCTCTGGCATTCCATTAGCTTTAGTACATCAAACTGGAGTTCTGTCCCCAAGGTGCTCAGAAACAGTGATCTGGGAGAAAGGAACTTAAAGCCGTTTGCAGAGGACTTTAGATAAGGGAGGAAGCAATCATGAAAAATTTTCAGGGGAAGTGTGAAGCTCCCTGAACTCCCATCTTGACTAGGCCATTGTTAAATAGCCCCCTTCTTGTCCGTTCTTCATGAGTTTTCCTGGGGAAGCTTTCCCTATAGCTCCTAACACACACATATTACAAAATGACACCTCTGTGTGTAAGGTATGGGAGAGAGATGTGGCTTTCTGCTCCCGTAAAGATTTAAAGCCTTGGAAACCCTGTACAGGGTCTCTATGAGTCGGAACTGACTCCACAGCACATAACAACAACAACAATGTATAAGATAGACTGTAACTTCTGCCTTTTGTTGGTTGTTTGAGCGTAACTTGCACTACGAGCACAGAAACACCCCCCACCCCCACCCCACAAAAAACAACAAGGTGAGGACAAAAACCTTGTGTCTCTGTGGTCAGTTTGACCAACATCATATAAAGGCTGTGAAGTGTGTGTTGGTGGGGAGGGTTCAAAGAATAAAAGGCATTGCCTGCCTAAGAGTTCACAAGGTGCAGGGTGGAGACTGCACATAAGAACACGCAGCTAGAACGACATCTGCAGCCCCTCAATGCCTGGAATGCAGAAAATAGAAGGGGGGTGTGGGTGGGGGGAGAATGGCAAGCTTGGCAAGGCTTTCTGAGATGGGAGCCTGTGAGGTTCTGCAAAATCCAACATAAGATTTAATATCATTTAGCCCATAAATGGTGCTTCAGTGATAGTTTTCCATCCAGGAAAGAGAATGTACTTCACACAAAGCCACCATTCATCTGTCAGTAGAGGCTTGAATGTTGCTATGATGTTGAACAGGTTTCAGTGGAGCTTCCAGACTAAGAAGACTAAGAAGAAAGGCCTGGAGATTTATTTCTGAAAATCATCCCATGAAAACCCCATACATCACAATAGCCTGATCCCATTATGCATGATGTCACCATGAGTCAGAACTGACAACAGAGTCCTATGAATTGAGAAAGCAAGAGGAGAAAGCACACTCCTTAGTAGGAATGCTCTGAGGTCAAGGAACCCAGTGGTCCTCCCCCATGGAAACATCCTCAAGGGAAGCACCAGTTCTGACTCCCCTCTGTCCTCAGGCCTGAGCATCAGCATCTTTCCTCTGGCTTCAGCCTTGGGATTGCTAAATTCAGAAAATGCTCATCTTTCAGAGCTTCATGAAGTTAACACTGACTTTCAGGACTGTACAAGTTCAACTTTTTTTTTTTTTTTAAATAATATTTTATTGAGTTTTTGGTGAAAGTGTACATAGCAAATTTGGTTCCCACTTGACAATTTTCACACATATTTATTGTTCAGTAACATGAGTTACATTTATCACAATGTGCCAGCATTCTCTTTCATTGTGTTCAGTACTCCAGTGTCCCAGCCCCCTTATCTTCTCATCTTTGCTTTTGAGGAATGTTGGCCTTCTGGTTTGATATTGATGCTTTTTGAGAAGGACACCAGTCTACGGGCAATATCCTTTATGTTGTGCATCACTCTGCAATTTTGCTAAAAGGTGATCTCAGGGGATAGGCTTGGGTCTAGGTTTAAAGACTGTCTCAGGGTAGTAGTCTCAGAAAGTACCCTGTTCTTTACTGTTCCAGTTAGTCTAACTCTATTTTTTTAAAATAAGAATTTGAACCCTGCTCCATATTTTCTCCCATTCTATCTGGGGCCAACTATTGCGACACAATCAGAAGAGTCAGTGGTGGTAGCTAGGCACCATCTAGTTCTTCAGGTCTCAGAGTAGATAAGGTAGACTCTTGTAGACTGGTTTCTTTGTGCTTTCGATTACCTTACTGTTTTGCTCCTGGTGAGTAGAGACCTATAGTTGTTATCTTAGATGGCTACTCATTTTACTAAGCTATTCATTTTACTAAGATGCAGATCACATTTTTTTTAAGCTATATCATGGTCTTTGACTGAGTTGTCCCATGAAACCATGGTTCTAAGCCTTCAAGTCCAAAAGATCAATGCTGGAAAGTGTGGTTATGTCTGAGAAATTTCCGTATTGATACCTTTAATGCATATATGTCTTTAATGAATATATAGCACCCACACATTTGTTTTACACATATCTTTGAAGATTAAGTTGCACTTGACCCAAGCCATGGTATTTTCAGTTACCTCATATGCATGTGAGAGCTGGACAATGAATAAAGAAGACCAAAGAAGAACTGATGTCTTTGAATCACCATAAGGTGTTAGTGAAGAATATTGAATATACCATGGACTGCCAGAAGAACGAATATATCTGTGTTGGAATAAGTACATTCAGAATACTCCTTAGAAGCAAAGTTGTTGAGACTTTGTCTTATGTGCCTTGGACATTTTATCAAAAGAATATCATGCTTGGTAAAGGTAGTGGGTCAGCAAAAAAAAAAAAGGAAGACCCTCAGTACAATGGATTGATTGACAAGTGGCTATAACAGTGGGCTCAAATATAGCAACTACTGTGAGGATGGTACAGGACGTGGCAGTGTTTTGTTCTATTGTACATGAGGTCACTCCGAGTTGGAACCAACTGGATGGCACCTAACAACAACATAGGTATTTCTATCTGTTCTCATCTGTGTATGCATCTGAACCTACCCATAGACCAATTTGTTTATTCTCATCCATATATACACAATTGCTAGTTTTTACTTTGGTTGTGCTGTGCTCACTGTATCTACATCCAGTGTCACTTTTCCCTCACCAAAAATAATTTGTCTATGTTGTATAAATTGGACTTTCAACATTTCCCTCCCTGGAAACCACCAGCGAACACACTGATCTCTCTCTATTTATCTATGTGTAGTCTTGCCTTCTTATAAAACAGAGATCATACAATATTTGTCCTTACATGCTTGATTTATCACATTTAGCATCATACCTTCCATGTCCATCCATGTTATATTTTGCAGACTCAACATTGTTCTTTATGGCTATATAGGATTTCATTGTATATAAGTACCACAGTTTGCTTATCTGTTCATCCACTGATGGACACTTGGCTATTTCCATTTATTTGTTATTGTGAATAAAACAACAATGAACATAGGTGTGCATATGTCTGTCTGTGTCATTAGTTTTAGGTCTCTAGGGTACATACCTATGAGTGTGGTGGTTGGATGACAGAGTAATTCTATTTCTAGTTTTTAAGAAAACACCATACTATTTTCCATGTGGTTGTATCATCTCGCCTGCAATGAATGAATTACAATCTCCCCCATACTCTTACCAACATTTGATGTTATCTGGTGTGGTTTTTTGTTGTTGTTTGCTTTAATCAGTTGCATTTAACCAGGAGGGTAGGATGGTATCTCATTGTAGTTTTGATTTGCATCTCTCTAACGGCTGATGATTGTCAACATCTTTTCATACATTTGTTGGCTGCTTGGATGGCCTCTTTGGTGAAGGCTTTATTCATGTCCTTTGCTCATTTTTATAATTAGAAAGTTGAACTATTTTTGATTGTTTAAAAATAGAACATGTGAACACTCTTCAACTTGTCAAAAAGAGGAAATCATTGTTTCAAAATGACCATTTCCAATAGCTGTAGGCATTTCAACATCATCATAGTCGTTTTCAAGCTCAACATAGCTTGGGATGGAAACTGTCTTTGTATTTCTAATTTTATGTAATGATGAGTATGTAGCTTCTGGCCCATGTGGGGTTTCCTGTGGAGCTGGAAGACACAAAAATGTCCTTAGATTCAAAGCCATTGTGTTCATGATTATCTGGGTTTCAGTGAACTTCCCACTTTTGTTGAGTATATCCCCATTTTACAGAGATCAGTTAGACACACACATGACACCCATGTGAATAAATGACAAGTAAGTTCAGACATCTAATTTTTGACCCTCATGTCTCTCTGCAGTGTGACTGTGAAACCAAAGTTTGGTCTTGAGCCCTTAGAAAAGAAACTGACCAGAGCCACTAGACAAATGAATACAGTTATATCTGCAGATTTTAATTCTCATGACGAAGTTATACAAATCATGTTTCCTTTTTGACAGATTTCCCACAATGACCTACCCTGTTTTCCAAACCTGTCCATAATTGCTCAAGTACAGATTTCTCTGCTAAGAGAGGAAGGCAACAGTGATGTTTTCAAAAGGTAGAATAAATGGAAAATGGATACATAGAAAAAGGACTAAAGTGGCTACAGAATGATGAGACAGCTCAGCTCCATCTGTGGTGGAATTGGAACTGCTCTGCTGCAGTTCCACCTTCCCAAGACTAGTTGCTGTTGAGTTGATTCTGACTTATGGTGACCCCATTGTTTCCAGTAGCTGATATTTTGGATGTAGATCACCAGGACTTTCTTAGCAGCTGATTGTGTTAGCTGTTTGTACTACTCATGGATGACATCTCCTCCCAGGAGAATCTGCAAAGCTACTGCCCTTTCATTTCCTTCAGAGTCCTAGTTCGTGTTCAGGCTCTATCCCTCACTAGCTATGTGATCTTGGGCAAGTCACTTAACTTCTCTTTGTCTCAATAATGTACCCGACTCAGAGTTTTTGTGAAGATTAAATCAGATAACAACTATAAAGTGACTAGCATGGGGCCTGGCTCACAGTGTGTGTTTAATAAATATTAGTTTGGAGTCCTAGTGTGGCACTGCAGGATAATGCACTGGACCACAAGGTCAGTGCCTAGTACTGTAAGGTCAGCAGTTCAAACTCACCAGCAGCTCCTTGGAAACCCTACATAGGATCTCTATGAATCGGAACTGAGTTGATGGCACTTAACATCAACAGCTAATATTACTACTTATTCATTCCATCAAAGCATTTTAATTAGGCACCTACTAAGTTCCTGGTGTGGCGCTGTAGGCTAATGCGTCAGACTGCAAAGCCGCTTGAACTGCAAGGTCGGCAGTTCAAGCTCACCCCCTGCTCCTCAGAAACCCTATACAGGGTCGCTATGGGTTGGAATCGACTCAACAGCACTTAACAATAACAAGCTCCTGAAGGAGCCCTGATGGTATAGTGGGTTATTTGTTGGGCTGCTAACTACAAGGTTAGAAGTTCGAATCCACCAGTCACTCCATGGGAGAAAGATGAGGCTTTCTGCTCCCAAAAAGATTTGTTGTTGTTGTTGTTAAGTGCTGTTGAATTGGTTCCAACTCATAGTGACCTGTATAGGTTCCCAAGGAGCAGCTGGTGAGTTTGAACCACTGACCTTGAGGTCCAATACATATAGATTTAAGCCTCAGAAACCCTATACAGTGTTGCTATGAGTCAGAATTGAGTCAACAATACACAACCACCATCACCAAGCTCCTGGTGTGAGGCTGTAAGATAAGTACTAAACTGCTAACCGCAAGGTAGGTGGTTCAAAGCCACTCTTTGGAAACCCAACACAGAGTCACTATAAGTCAGAACTGACTCAGTGGTACTTAACAACAGCAACAAGTTCCAGGTACTGTTGTTGGTAGTAAGTAAACAGTAGGGAACAAGACAAGAGTTTATTTTCTAGAGGAGGAGCTATATAATAAACAAATGAGCAACAACTAAATAAAACAATTTCAGATAATGTACATGTTTCATAAAGGAAATTAATAAGACAACTTTAGGTGTGATGATCAGGATGGCCTCTTGAGGTGGTGACATTTGAACCTGACACCTGAAAGATGAGGCGAGGTCAGCTATGTGAAGAGTTTCAGGAAGAACATTCCAGAAAACAGGAGGCAGGCAGTTTTTCTCATTGGAAATGGGAGAGCCCCAATGTAGCATCACCCGGCTGCTCACATTTCCAAGCTGGGATTTGAACATAAATTGACACGTTAATATCAAGAGCTTTGTTACTTATTCTTCCTCATTCTAACTTATTCTTTTCTTCTAAACAGAATGCTGCCATCTGTTAAATCCTAGATGCATTTGTCATCATGCCCTGAGTGGAACGGTTTGTTATCAGCAAAATGCACTTACAGTAAGCTTCTGAAGAAGGTAAGCTCCTGGGTGGCAGAGGGGGTAACTGAGTTGGTTCATTAAGAACATTCCTAAATAGAGAGAAAGAGAGGAGAATTAATGTTTGGTTTTACCCATGCCTATGTTCAAACCCACCAGCCACTCCTTGGAAACCCTATATAGGGTCACTGTGAATCTGTACTGACTCAATGGCACTTAACAACAACAACTGTCAGTAGACATAAAGGAAAGTGAACAAGACTGAACATTCACATCTTGGTCATCACAAATTGGAAGCATTTTCTTTCCTTTCTATGTACTGTTTCCCATTTGTAACTGGCACACTAAAGAAACCAGTCCTCTAGCCCAGGGAAGGCTGAAAGTGAGGGAAAAGGGTGAAAACTCAGTAACTTGAGTGTGAAGCATATATTTCTGGGTTTGTCTGAGCTGGATTCAGGTCTGTCTGAGTTGGATTTGCAGTGGGAGCTAAGTACCAGGTGTATTTTGGGTTGCAAAACAGAAGTACTCCTAAAACTAAACATACTCACATCCTATGACAGCAATCCCTCTAATTAGTTGATTGTCTCGGAGAAGTGGAGTGTAATATGTATACAGGAAAGTTCACATTAGTAAATGTATCAACAAAACAAAACTGAACCAAGTGCTGTCAAGTGTACTCTGACTTATGGCAACCTCCCATGTGTCAAGAGTAGAACTGTGCTCCGTGGTTGATTTTTCAGAAGCAGATTGAAAATCCCACGGAGCAGTGTTACTCTGACACACATGGAATCATCATGAGTCAGAGTCGACTTTACAGCAACTGGTTCCATTGATACATTTACTAATCTGCATTTTTCTGTATACATATTATATTTCACTAAGAAGTTTTAAAAATGGTAGTCTCCAAGAAAGCCTCTCTAATTAGATCTCCATTTCCATCTGTGTGCACGGATTTCCAAACTGATTCTGGATTCTTCTGATCTGAATTTTGGGCTCTTGTGGCCATCAGCATTTTTAGATTATTGGGGTGAGTGGAGAAGGGAAGGAACATGTGGCAGAAGTCCCATCAGTTGCCTCTCTCTGCCTCTCTATGGCTCTCTTCAGGAAAGGAGGGTCATTTTTCTGGCTTTTAACTTTCAAGAAAATCCTTCCTCCTTCAGAGCTGGCTTGACTGCAGAAAGCATATATTCTGCCCAGGTCTTTGCCATTCGAAGAAAAGGGACTGCTCTGTCAGAGGAAACCCAAGGTTTTCTAGGACTGCTTGAGAACTAAGCAGGAATGTTGGCCTAATTTAGAATTAGGAACTTGCTTGCTTGCTTCAGGAGAAGAGCCACAGTCTATAATGCGAGCTTTAATTTTTTTCTTTAAAAAAAAACAACAAAAAAAGTGTTGTGGTTGAGAATGTACACAAAAGAACATACACCAACAATTTCTACATGTTCAATTTAATGACACTTATTAAATTCCTGCAAATGAGCAACTGTTTTCACCCATCTTTTCTGAGTTGTTTCTTCTCTCTTAACATAAACTTAGGGCCCCAGAAGGTTCCTAGTTAATCTTTTGAGTTATTGTCAATTTGATTCTATATAGCTAATTCTTTTTTTTTTTTCCTTTAAGTTTTATTGTAAATTATGTGACAGTTTACATGGGAGAACATTAGTTTTACATTCATCTCTTTGTATATAGTTTCATTGCCATGGTTACAATCCCCTCCACACATCACCTATACTAGTTCTTAAAACAGCTTAAGGCAGACATTCTTGACTAATTAAGCTTAATTATTGTTTGCTTTAAAGAAGACTTCACAGGGTATTTTCAGCTTAAGGTCTAAAGATTATCTCAGGACAATAGTTTTGAGGGTTCATCCAGCCTCAATGGCTCCAGAACGTCTGGATTCCATTACAATTTGAAATTCTGTTCTACGTTTCCCCCTTTATCAAGATCCTTCTACAGAATCTGTGATCAAAATATTCAGTAGTGGTAGATGTGTGCCATACATTTCTTTTGGTCTCATGGTAAAGGAGACAGCTTTTCATGGGGGCAATTAGCCACACATTCTGTTTCTTCCTCCTGTCAGTTTTATTCTTAACAAAGGTGATCTTTGGGTTATCTAACTGCCTTACACATTTGTCTGATTCCTCATTGTGATCCGAATTGGTGGGGGATGGGGTCTATTGTTTGTTGGGTACCTTGAATCTGTTTAGTAGATGTGCTGCTGAGGCAAGCATATATAACCAGCTATTTTAGAAAAGTTTGTTTTATATAGTACACATATTCCAAAGAAAGGATTGGCACCTTAACTGGCCCCTGAAAGATAATCTCTAAGGCCTTAGAATATCCTGTGTAGTAAGCATGTCTTTGTATACCTGGGACCTAAGGCCATGCCAGATAGTTTATGCTAACAATGTAATTTATGGTGAATGCCTGTTTCTGTATGTGTCTTTGGGTCACACTACATAAGTTTGACCTCTGTTAGGGCTGGGGATTGGGTTGTCCTAACTACTAACTCTGGTATCTCTGGTAGCGTAGTGGTTATGATTCAGGTTGCTAATCTCATGGTCAGCAATTCGAAGCTACCACCTGTTCTGTGAGAGAAAGATGAGGCTTTCTGCTCCAGTAAAGATTTACAGGCTAGGAAACCCTATACTGGGTCGCTGTGAGTAAGGGCCAACTCCACAGCACATAAGCACCATCACCACCAACTACTAACATGACTGAGTCACAATAAAAACCATGGACACTAAAGGCTCAGGGGAGCTTCCCTGGTTGGCATATTTACATACATTGTCACATATATTGTTGCTGGGAGAATATATTTACATATATTGTACATATATTGTTGCTGGGAGAATTAGGTGCTGTCCATGTGACTCCACCAAGAGGACAACTGGGATCTCATGCCTGGTTTCTGCTCTATATGTCTTTTTCCTTTGTTCATTTCAATGTGTATCTTTCCACTGTAATAAACAGAACTTTGAGTGTAATAGCTTTTCTGGGTCCTTTGAATCCTTTTAGTAAATCATTGAATCTAAGTGTGGGCTTGGGGATTCCCATTACAGATAGTTATCTATCATAAGACCCCAAACACAAGGATAAGTCAAAAAGTGTTGCTACAAGGTTTCCATTTCATTTATGTACAAGTTTATTCTAAACACAACATTTCAACATGTCTCTGTTATCAGTGGATGTCCCCAGACAAGTTATCTCAATTATACACTTGTCTAAGTCTCATTAGAGTGTCTTCAAAACTGGATACTTTTTGTGCCCTAGGAGAAAAAAATGATTTTGAGATCAGGGCTGATATCAAATTTTTAACAAAATTCAAGTGTACATCTTCCCAAATCATTAAAGCTTTGTAACAAGTTCATGGGAATGCTGCCTCAAATAAAACAGTTTTTAGATGGATCAAGTATTTTAAGGAAGGTCAGGAAGACTTTAAAGATAAGCCAAGAGCGGGAAGACCATCAACATCAATAAATCAGGAAACTGTGGCTGAAGTCCAGAAACTAGTGGAAGAAGTCCACAGTATTACTATTGATGCAATAGCTACTGAAATTGGGATCTCACATGGCATTTTCAGTTTTAAGCAATTATTTTTACCTCAGCAAGAATTTGAGTGCATGGATGTCAAAAACATTGTACAAAGATCAGCTAGCTCAAAGAGCTGCTTTTTCCTTCCATCTTTTAAGCAAGATCAAAGTCTTTTAAGCAACATGAAGACAAATTTATGGAATGAATTGTAAGTGGGGACAAATCTCAAATGTACCAGTGTGATCCAGAAAGCAAGATCCAATGAAAACAGTGGCTTCTGAGGGGATCTGCTAGACTAGTTAGATTCAAGGTAGAAAAGTTAGCTCAGAAGGTTATGATGACTGTTTGGGGGATCCCAAAGGGGAAATCTTGATAAGCTTTCTCAAAGGGCACAGGGTGATCATGGGGGCTTATTATGAGGAAGTTTAAGAAAATTGAATTTGGTGAGAAAAAAATCCAGGAAAGTTGTGCCAAGGAATTTTTCCCCCATGCACTTGCTCATTCTTCGTAGGTAGCAAGAGTTGTCCTAGGAAAATTTTGTTGGAAAACTTTGCCCCACTCACTGTATAGTCCTGATCTTGACCCTTCAGACTTCTTTTTGTTTCTAAAACTCAAATAGTATTTAAAGGGAAAACAGCTGAATCCCACAGGGATGACCAAAGTGCTGTTTTGACATGGTGAAATTCAAAGAGTGTAGAGTTCTGCAGGGGACTAGTTAGAAAGATGGCAACACTACCTTCAGAAATGCATACACCTTGGTGCTTTAGGTACAGTCTAGTCAGTTCTGACTCTGCGTGCAACAGAACAAAACAGTGCCTGGTCCTGTGCCATCCTCACAATTGTTGTTGTATTTAGGTTCATTGTCGCAGCCACTGTATCAGTCCAGCTTGTTAAGGGTCTGCCTCTTTTTTTTGCTGAACCTCTATGTTACCAAGCATTAGGTCCTTTTCCAGAATTGGTGCCACCTGATAATGTGTCCAGAGTAAACAAGATGAAGTCTCACCATTGTCACTTCTAAGGAGCATTCTAACTGCACACAGATTTGTTTTTCTGGTAGTTCATAATGTATTTACTATCCTTCACCAACACTGAGAAACCATCGCTTCACATTTTGATATTTTTGTTTCATAAAAATGTTTATGATTTTGTAGCAGTACTTTTTGACTCGCCCTCATCTGTTACAAAATACACAAATAAAGTGAAAGGTATATTTTCGATGAGCACAATAGCTTTAAGAGGATTATACTTGTAATCTGTTTAATGAAAAGAAGCACAGCTTTAGCCCTGAATGGTGAATCTAGAACATGGAGTCAGTCCTATGACTTCTATCAAAATAGATTCAACAAGAAAGAACTGGGAGAGCACAAAGAGCCCAATAATTCCTGCACCCTCAAATCCATGAGACCGCTCCGCTTAGAGGAGGCGAGTTGGAAGATGTGCCATTTCTCTGGCTGCACAGGAAAAATAGGCATTTCATTCATCCTAGCAAAGTAGTGTAGGAATAGCAGTGAAAGTGTATAAGCGGGTCTCAAAATGAAAAATCTGAGGGATTTGCTCCCACTTACTCATACATATTTTCTTCATCTCTTTGGTTTTGTTTCAAGGGCTTGGCAATTTCCAATTTGTTGCCTAGAGGGGAAAAAGCATCTTCATTTAGGAAAAATGACAACAGTTGTGATTTTAGAGTTTAGAAGTTCTCCAAGGTCAGCAGGTCTAAGATATTTGGAAAGAACTACCGAGAGGAGACAGACTTTAAGACACAGAGTTAGTGAGTGGTGGTTGTTGTTAAGTGCTGTTGGTTCTAATTCATAGCAACCCCATAGGGAGTTTCCAAGGAGCAGCTGATGGGTTTGAAGTGCTAACCTGGTGATTTCTCAGTCCAGAGCTCTGGTAGTATAGTGGTTATGAATCGGGCTGCGAACCGCAAGGTCAGCAGTTCGAAACTACCAGCTGTTCCGTGGAAGAAAGATGAGGCGTTCTGCTCCCATAAAGATTTACAGCCTTGGAAACCCTGTTCAGTGTCGCTATGGGTCGGAACCGACTCGATGGCACTTAACAACAACAACAAATGTAAAAAGAACTCCTGGTGTGGCCCTGTCCGATCAGCACTAACTAGACTACAAACCACAAGGTAAACAGTTCAAACGCACCAGCGGCTCCTCAGAAACCCTTTATAAGGTTGCTATGTGTTGGAACTGACTCGACAGCACTTAATAACAAGAGTAAAAAGTTTTAAGATAGAGGACTATAAACCAGAACACACTTTTTATTTTAAAGAGAAAAATCAGTTACCATCAAGGAGTAGAGAAGAAACAACATTGAACTGAGAGCCCAGAAGACTTGAGTTCTGGTCTCAACTCTACCATCAACTCCCATGGGATCTCAATCAAAGCTCTATCTTCCTTCAAGCCTTAATTTCTTATCTCAGAATAAGTAACTAAGAAGAATGTTTACATGAGCATTAACTTCCTTTCACCTCGTGTGCAGTCCTGTCTTTTTAGCCCTGAGTTGAACAGGATGAAGGCTGTGTACACAAATAATGGGAGGACAGAGCCTTGGTCAATGATGGATGCCTGTCCAGATACCCCTGGGGAAAGTGATTCTACACCTTAGTGTATCTACTTTCCTGAAGTGTAAGTCTAGCTTTGGTCATTATTTAAAGGTATAGCATCTAAAGTAAAAACATCACTGAATCAACAGTTTCATGTTTCTGGAAATTAATAGCAAAATGGAAATCCACTTGTAGATCATCTAAAACTAATATTAATCCCCATGTAGCTACTGCATATTTATGTCAAGGCTGTTGAAAATCTCTGGGCAGAAAATCTTGAATACTACCTTAAAGGAAAGGAGCTCTGGTAGCGTAGTGGTTACGAATCGGGCTGCGAACCTTAAGGTCAGCAATTCGAAACTACCAGGTGTTCCACCGGAGAAAGCTGAGGCATTAAGCTCCCATAAAGATTTACAGCCTTGGAAACCCTGTGCAGGGTCGCTATGAGTCGGAACTGACTCCACGACACATAACAACAACAACAACCTTAAAGGAGGCAATCGTCATGATCAAACAATATGTTTGTTGATCATGGATTGAGTCCATCTTTCACTCCTCAAGACAATTTTTGGACATTCTACAAAGTTGTGCTCTCTTAAGTCCCCAGATAAGATGTTGTGTTCTGCAGCCATATTGGAAAGAAAAAACATTTGAACATATTGTGCTTTGGAACAGAGTTTGCTTTCATCCATCCCCATAGGTTGGAAGGTGTTTGGGAATTAACTAGCCCTTGTTCCTTCCCTGTACAGATGGGAAAATTGACGCTCAAGGACATGAGTTAGTGGCAGAGATAGAACTAAAGCCCAGAATGCATGATGCTAATCCAGTCACACAGGCCCAGAATGAATCTTTCTGTCCTAAAAGAGTCTGAATGTACTGATAACCATACCTTCTTTCCTTTTACCAACTCAGGGGAAATGGTCATTACCTTGTCTAAGGTGCCGTCTACAGGCACAGAACAGGATGAGGCCCAGGCTCACTGAGACAATGATGATGGCCCCAGCTAAGAGGATCCAAAAATAGTCCCTCCACCAATCCATTGTAGTAGAATCTTGAGCTAGAAAGGAAGGGAGATAGAAGAGTGAGGCATGAGTGAAGGGCATCCTGGAGTAGTGGCGTTATGCTGGGGAGGTTATCTACCATGTCGTATAGAGATACAAGTATCTGCTGAGGAATCAGACAGGGAGTAGTTTACATTCAAACACCACCAATTAGTATCTAGGAGACCCCAAGCAAGTCACTTCACCTTTTCTGAGCCTCAGTTTCCACATCTATAATATGGGAGTGACAATGAAGTCCCTGAGTGGTAGAAATGGTTAATGTGCTCAGCTGCTAATCAGCAGGTTGGAGGTTCAGTCCACACAGAGGCACCTAGGAAGAAAGGCTTGATGATTTGCTTTAGAAAAATCAACTGTAGAAAACCCTATGGAGTATAATTCTAGTCTGACACACTTGGAGCTGTCATGAGTCAGGATCGAACTGATAGCAACCAGTGGCAGAGTCAGTAGGCATCTTAGAAGTGGTGACATATATAGTCACTACTTTCTCTTCTATTGCCAAACATGTAACAGGAGGGGGGAATTTGCCACTTAAAGCAAATAATTGACTATAATTGTTTTTTATGCAATAAGTACAATGTAAATTTAATTCATAGCAAGAGGGATAGAAATTTGAGGGCTTTCTTTTGGGAAGGCTAGCAAAATGCTTTGTAGGACTATTTGAATTGAATCAGAGGGAAGGAGAAGACAAAGAGACAACTGACTTGGTTTGCATGAGGAAAGTAACAAGAATTTGAAGGTTGACAATTGATTTAAAAGGAATCATATTAGAAGGTCCTAGGTAGAGTGAGAGAAAATGTGGAACAAAACTCAAAATTGTAAAACAGATCAAGCTTACTAGTCAAATAGAGACTTGTTGAACTCTGAGACTATGACCCTTGCTCACCCTTCAGATATGGAACTGAACCCACCTCTGAGGCTCACTTTTCAGTCACTAGATAGGTATATTGGGGGCACAACAACACTAGTGAGGAATACACACCTTATGATTTGTCAACCATTCAAGATCAAAAGTAACAAGAATTTGGAGGTTGACAATTGAGAAAAGTCACAAGAATTTGGAGTATTTACCTATGGGCAAATTCAGAAGGATATGAGAAGAAAGAGGAATGGAGACAAGAAACACAGGGATGAAGCCGGGATAAGTGATGTTACAAGGAGGAGATTGCAATGAAAACGAAATGAATTGTATGATGTGTTGAATGTAAAACTGATGATTTGTTGTAGGAACGTTCACTCAGTTCACAACAAAAAGTTGAAAAAAAAAAAAGCATGTTAGTAGTGACAGCTAGTAGGCTAATGGAGGAGAATCTTGGAAAAGGATGATAACAGAAGGAGAGGTCGAAAAGATAGCAGCAAGACTGAGCATACTTAGAAATTCTTCAGAGTGGAAAGTGACTAGTGGATTTGTCTAATACTCCATTTTAAGTTGTTGCCTATATTATGTTATATCGAAATTTTTCTCTGTTCCTATCCACCTTGAATAAAACTGCACAGCAGATAGCCTTGTATAGGCAGAGCTGAGGGGAGATGACATGTGTGCATCGGTTTTCCACGTCAGGGGTGACATGGCAAGTAGAGAGAAGAGGAGCTGCCAATCTCTAAGTGACAGTGGGGAACAGGCTGCAGGATGGACTAATAGGAGCATCCCTGGGAATCTCAAGAGATCTTGGGGGGAGGCTGAACTCCCATTGTCTATGGAATGGACACCTTTTCTAGGTCATTTGGAAATTAAAGTAAAAGTAATCCTGAGTCCTGGAATACATCCTGGTCACATAAAAATCAACTTCTGGTGTCACCATTTAGCCAATAAAAGTTCATCTGTGCATATTGATATAGTGGGAGAAAAACATGAAGCAAAATCAGATTCATGCATTTGAGTAGCATTCACATTCTAAAAAGGAGTCTAGGAAGGGGCACAGAAACAGGGGCTGCATTAGGCTGATGCTAACGCCATTATTACCACAAAGATCTGCTAACATTTACAAATATGTTAGTTACCTGGAATAACTGACCTAAATCACACAGACAGATATTTTGCTGCAGATTATCTTTTCAGGATGCACAAAGGAGAAGAAGGGAGGAAGAAGAACATTTGGAAAAGGAAAAAATGGAGAATGAAATTTGGTTTTGCAGGACTCAGTAAAAGTCAAAAGAGTACTAGACTTAAAAAGAGGCCACAGATCATGACCTTAAGACCAGAAAATTAGATGGTGCCTGGCTACCACTACCAACTGCTCTGAAAGGGATCACACTAGAAGGTCCTGGATAGAGTGGGAGAAAAACATGAAGCAAAATCATAAAAAAGACCAGGCTTACTGGTCAGATACTGGTGGAACCCTCAAGACTATGGTCCTTGATCATTTTTTAGATCTGGGACTGAACTCACCCCCATAACCTGGTTTTTAGTCAGGTAATGGACAAGTCTATGAGGGGAAGAGCAACAATAGTGAGTTACGCACACCATGGAATGATCAACCGTTTGAGATCAGGGGGCAGCATTTACCCAAGGACAAAGTTCAGGAGGGTTGGGAAAGAAGGGGGAATGGAAATGAAGGGGACAAAAAGAGGCCACAGATCAGAAGTTGGGCTCTTTGTTCAGTAAACCTAAATTGGAACTTCATGTTTAGTTACTGGGGATCTGCTGGATGAATGGATAGATAGATGACGATAGATAGATAGTTTGGGTAGATAGGGTAAGTAGGTAGAATAGAATGCTCTTGTTTGCATTTTCTCAATTCTCTTTGCTCTTGTTCAGATGTTTGACTCTTGATTCTTTGTTTACCTTTTTCTCGTATTTTCTGTCTGTCTTTTTGCTTTACTCTTGAAGAATTTCCCCCCAAAGCTGCATAACCTTACTCTTTAGAGCTATAAGAGCAAATACAGGATACAAGAGTTAAAAGTTGTTGCATCTGAGAACATGACTTAGGTGAAAGGAAAGCAGTGGGAAGAAAGGTATTTGTATTTCATTACAAATGTGCTGAATTACTTGATTTTTGAACGATTTGCATTTACTTCAATAAAATTGAAAAAAAAAGTGTCAGTCATCTATTTAGTACTTCAATGCTGTAGAGTTGCTTCAGACTCATGGCAACCACAGAAGACAGCTAGAACCTCTCCATAGGATTTCTGAGGCTGTAAATCTTTATGGAAGCAGACTGCCTTATTTTTCTCCTGTGGAACAGCTTTTGATTAACTGACCATCACTTAGCACACTGTGCCACCAGGGCTCCTTTGATACAGTATGTTGTTATTATTGTTGTTGCTAAGTTCTGTCAAGTCAATTCCACCCCATAGTGATCCTGTATAGGGTTTCCAAAGAGCAAATGGTGAGCTTGAAGTGCTGACCTTGTGGTTCTAAGAGACATTACAGTCCAGTGCATTAATTCACAGTGCCACACCAGGACTCCTTTTATATAGTATATTGTTGTTGTTGTTAGGTGCCATCAAGTCGGTACCAACTCATAGAGACCTTATGTACAACAGAACAAAACACTGCCCGGTCTTGAGCCAACCTCACAATTATTGCCATGCTTGAGCCCATTGATGCTGCCACTTTGTCAATCCATCTTGCTGAGGGGCTTCCTCTTTTTCTCTGACCCTCATACAGTATAGTTTCCATGAAAAGTCATTGCTCAGTTTCAAGGTTCTAGAAATTTCATTCTCTTCAGATCATGGAAAAGAGAGAAGTGGAATGTTATCTGGAAGTGAAACTATGTGTCACTTTGCAGAACTTCTCAGTGGGATAAGTTTTGGGCAGTTTTGTTCTCACACACTATGATCGTTAAGGTTTTGTGTCAACCTGACTGGGTCAGGATTCTCAGTGGTTTAGCAGTTAAGATGTAGTAATCCCCCAGGATGAGATCTAATATAAGGGAATCACTTTCATGTTGAGATCTGTTATGAGCAGCTAATCAATTGAAAGGAAGCTTCCTCAGGGATGTGGCCTGCAGCATTTTTTATGTTACAAGAGTTAAAAGGAGAGAGAAGTGAACTGAGAAGGGGGGAACTACTACCACCAAGAAAGAACAAGTGGGAGTAGACTCGGTTCTTTGGAAGTAGGGTCCTTGCACTGTGAAGCTCCTAGATCCAGGGAAAGATGGATGATAAGACACGCAGAGATCTCAGAGGAATGCTGGGCCTAGAGATACTTATAGAGGACAAGAGCCTTTCCCCAGAGCCAGTGCTCTGAATTTGCACTTCTATCCTCCTAACCTGTGAGAGAAAACATTTCTGTTTGTTAAAGCTGTCCCCTTGTGGTGTTTCTGTTGTAACAGCACTGGAGAACTAAGACACATAAAGTGGATTTGATTTGCCATCTAACGTTTTGAGTGTTTCAGGGAAACCAAGCACTCTGTCAGAGTGCCATCTCTTACCTAATTTCATCCTCCCACCCCTACTCGGTTTTACTGAAGGAAAATCAAGGTTGAGATAAAGTGACCTGCCCACTAGCTTATCAAGGAAAGGACTGGAGTTGGAGTCACAGAGGGCAGATAGAGTGGGTGGCACAGGCTTGCTGAGGACCACTGCCATATAGGGTGAAGTCCAGCCAAAGAGGCAGCTGAGTCTCTCAAGGAACCACCAGTGCCCTGGGGTTGAGTCCATCATCAGTGGGCCAGTTAGAGCCCACAACCTAGATCAGCAGTAATGCCCCATTAAAGCCAGACTGCCTGTGCAAACTACTTGTCCCTCTCTTTCTATCTCATCTCAGCATCAGAGAAGTAAATGCAGAGACAGGGCTATTGAGAGCAACCTCCATCCTTCTTTTCAATCCTCTTGCCGGGACAAAGGGGAAAGCCTTGAGCCAAATAAAGATTAAAGTTTTAAAATGAATATGATTCTGTAAAGGTAGAGGTTTTGTAGCAAAAAGAGGGGGAGTGGTTGATCTTGCAGTCCAGAAGCAGGGGACCCTGGGACCATAAAGGGAGAAGAGTGTGAGTGGAGTGTGGGACCCTATTCAGAGAAGCAGTGACACCAGAGATGGAGGCAGAGATGAAGACGTGGAGAGATGGAGCGGCTGGGGACTCTAGACTCATGTGCTGGCGGCCAGGGGTCAGGCTTGCCCTTTGGGTGTTTGAATGATTATATATTCCTGAGTGTTTGGGTATACATAAAAAACAAACAAACCAAAAAATGAATATGATTACATTTTTAAAACTGAAATGAGTCTGCTTAATAATCAAAGGTAACTTGAAAGCTTTGAAATTGAACTGAAATATGCAATGGGACAGAGGAGAGGCCAGACAGCAGCAGTTATTGGAAACAAATCACTTGTATTTCTTTCCTGTAGCTGCTATAACAAATTGCCACAAACTTAGTGGCTTAAAACAACACAAATTTATTATCTTATAGTTTTGGAAGTTAGAAGTCTGATACAAGTCTCAATGAGTTATTATCAATATGTTGGCAGGGCTGCATTCCTTTCTGGAGGCTCTAAGGGAGAACCCAGCTCCTTGTCTTTTCTAGCTTTTAGAAGCCATCTGCATTCTTAATTTGTGGCCCATTCTTCCATCTTCAGAGTCAGCAATGTTGCATTTCTCTAACCATTCTTCCATAGTCACATCTGCCTCTGATCTTCTCTTCCATCTCCCTCTTCCACTTTTAGGAGCCCTTGTGATTACATTGGGCCCACCTGGATTATGTAGGATACTCCCCCTATTTTAAGGTCAGTTGCTTAGCAATTTCAACTCCATACTTCTCCTTTTCCATGTTGTCTAACATATACATAGATTCCAGGGATTAGGGTGTGGCCATCTTTGGGGATGCCCCTCAGCAAGATGGATTGCTTACTATTTATATTTACTATCACACAAACCATCTCATGTTCATACCTCAACAAGATAAGTCTCTTTGGCTAAAGTGGTTCCACCCACGGGTATGTACATCGATTATTTATTTAGCCATTTTAGAGATGCTTAAGGAGGAAAAGGTGGAAAAGTGAATGACCATTCTGCCCACTTTGAACAAAGTCCACCACACAGTCCACATAAACATTGCTGATCCAGTTAGGAAGCATTGGGAACATGCCACAAGGCTAGGGGCAGACACATAGGTAAGGGGGTGGGGAGTGGTCATTACACAGGAGGAAAAAAATCAGTGTCCCCAAGAGGCTGAGGAGATGAGACATTTAAAGTTCTAACCCAGGGAAAAGAAGGACCCTAGAAACCTGAGTGGGACCCAAAGTCCACACTAGACCAGAAGAGATCAGAATCCAGTGTGGGAACAGAGTTGGTCCAATTCCCAATCAGCACTGGTCCCAGGGCATGAGGAACAAAAGAACATGATCTAATTCTCTGCTGCCTAAGAGACACAACTCAGGTCCAAAGACACAAAATAGGTTGGAAGTGGAAGGAGGGAAAAAATATTCCATGCCAATAGTAACCAAAAGAGAGCTGGGGTGATGCTGAGCGCACAGGTGTCGATCCAGGAGTCCCAGCTACCAGGAGGTTAGGGACCTGGCAAGGTCTGACATCAGTTCCTATCAATGTGAGGAACCTTCAGCCATGAATGGAAGAAGGAAGAGCCCAAAGAACTATGGGAACACAGTTTGCTTATAGAAATTGAGTACCTTGGCTGTGCCAGGGTCTGGGCCAAGAACTTGACCCTGGCTATGCATCGGAAACACTGCAGAGCTTTCAATATCGCTGACGCCATCTCTACATCTCTAAATGTTCTTATTTGATTTGGGTTGGGGCCTGGCCTTTGGGGTTTTATTTATTTATTTTTTATGAAGTTCTCCAGGTGCTTCTAGTATGTGGCCTAGACTGAGAACCTCTAACATACATGTCATCACTTAATCCTTATTATAACCTTCTAAGGGAGGTGCTATTATTAGCTCATTTTACAGATGAGGAAATGGAAACATCAGATAAACTGATATTTGCTAAAGCTTACACAGTTAACAATTGACTGATTTGAGAGTCCAGCCCAGTCCAATGTGTTGTCAAAGTTCATGGTCTTTTGACTCCTGCCAGGCTGACACCAAGCAGAATTTTGGTACAAGAACATCCAATGTTGGCAAGACTTCAGTCTTTTTGCTGTGATATTAGAGCTTCATGAGACTGTCAATGTGAAAATGCACTTTAGAAAACTAACAAGCATTGAGTACTGCCTCACCATGAGTCCTAAGCACTCTACCCGCCCCCTCTCATTTCATCTTCACAACAGCTCTATAAGATTGTTGTTGTTAAATACTATCGAGTCGGTTCCGACCCATAGCGACTCTGTATAGGATTTCTGAGGAGCAGCTGATGAGCTTGAACGGCCGACCTTGCAGTTCAAATGGCTTTGCAGTCTGGCACATTAACCCACGGTGCCACCCCAGGACTCCAGGTAATTATTATTACTCCACTTACAGATGAGAAACCAGAGACCTAAAAGAGGTCAGTAACTTGCCCTCAATAGCAGAACTAGTTAGTGGAAAATTCAGAATCCAAGTTTGAATCTATGTAAATGTAGGGTCCTAATTTATAACCATGATAAACAAAGAAGAGACTGAAGTTGTCAAGGATTTCATTTTACTTGGATCCACAATCAACGCCTGTGGAAGCAGCATTCAAGCAATCAAATGTATTGGGCAAATCTGCTTGCTGCAAAAGACCTATTTAAAGTGTTAAAAAGCAAAGATGTCACTTTAGGACACTTGAACCAACCCATGGTATTTTCAATCCCCTCATATGCATGCCAAAGCTGGACAATGAATATGGAAGACTGCAGAAGAATTGATGCCTTTGAATAATGGTGTTGGGGAAGGATATTGAATGGGCTGCCGGAAGAATGAACAATCTGTATTGGAAGAAATACAACAGAATGCTCCTTAGAAGTGAAGATGGCAAGATTTCATCGCACCATCAAGAGGTACCAGTCCCTGGTGAAGTACATCATGCTAAGTAAAGTAGAGGGTAAGTGGAAAAGAGGAAGTTCCTCAACAAGATGGAGTGACACAGGGTGGTAACAATGGGCTCAAACATAGGAATGAGTGTAAAGGAGGCGCAGGACCAGACAGTGTTTTGTTCTCTTTGTACATAGGGTCGCTATGAGTCAGAATCGACTTAATGGCACCTAACAGTAACAACTTGTGGCCATCAAACCAGGGCTTCTCAAATGTTACATTTGAATCAGTTAAAATTACATATAAGTTTACAGATATATTTTAATGCATACTGTTATGGATTGAATTATGAGTCCTGGTGTGGCACTGTGGGTTAATGCGCCAGACTGCAAAGCCATTTGAACTGCAAGGTCGGCAGTTCAAGCTCACCAGCTTCTCCTCGGAAACCCTACGCTATGGATCAGAACCGACTCTACGGCACTTAACAACAACAACAAAATATGTGTTGTAAATTTTAATCTTGGTCTGTAATTTTATTCCAGTTAGGGATTGGGTTGTCTTTGTTGTGTTAATGTGGCAGGATTCATGCAGGACATTTCTTGGATCAAACTCTTTTTTGAGACCTGAAAGATTAAACAAACAAGTGAGAAACAGATGGGGGAAGAGACATGGCAAGCCACGTGAAGAACACCCAAGAAGCAGATGCTCAAAACACACAGGGACCTTCCACCCAAGCTGACAAGAGAGAACAACACTTCCCCTAGAGAGATGTACTGAATTTACATATTTAGCCTCCTAATCTGTGAGAAAATAAATTTCTGTTACAGCCAAAAAAGAAAAGAAGAAAGAAAATGCATATACTAGGGTCTTGCTTCCTTACTTCACTCCCAATTTTGACTTGTAGGTCTGGGGTGGACTTGGGAATCACATTTGGTTTTAACACATCACACTCCAGGTGAATCCCAGATTCCTGTGAGGAACACTTCATGGAGCCCGTCTGCAGAGTCCCCACTAGGACCAGTGAAGGAGCTGGTTGCGTGTTCCTAGAAGAATCATATGTTGCAGCAGCAGACTCCCTAAACCCAAATGCATCTCCTGTCTGCTTGTCACAGTGCCTAGAATGCCACCACGATCATCACTTCTCTTGAAAACAAGACTCCATGTCCCCCAATTTCCCAACTTTCTCTTCATTTCAATTCATTCCCCTGGGTATGCTATACAGAGAGGAAGAGAAACGGATTCTTACTAAGATGTGGGTGACTTAAGTGGTTCCTTCTCCAGATTCCTGATATCACCTCTTATTCAATAAGTCCAGCATCCAACCTCAAAAAAACCTGAATAGAGCTGGGGGGAGGGATAGGGAAAGTGGGTAGAAAAGAGCACAGCAGGATTTCAACACCATCTGTTGGAACACTGGCCTGGGTCCTTAAGGGGATTAAAAAATATCCCGGGGCAGTGAAGAAAGAATAAGAAGAGGGAAATTAGGACTAGAGCTCCTGGGAGCAAAGAGACTGGGGTGAAAGGTGTGCTCTGGAGTCACACAGATCATGATTGGAATTCATTCTGCAAGAAACTGTGTGACCTTAGAGAAGTAGCATAGCCTCTCTGTGGCCTTAGTTTCCTCACCTGTGATATAGAGGTCTGGATTTTTGATTAAATGAGAACATCCATGGGAAGCAGTGGAGGGCACAGTAAGTGGTTACGTTAGCTGTTCTAGTATCATTAATGGCTACTGACAAGATAGCTTCTAGAACCCAAACCAACCCCATGAAAACTCTTCTAAGTAAGAACTAGATGGTGCCCAGCTACCAATGCCAATTGCTCTGAAAGGGATCACATTATAGGGTCCTGGATAGAGCGGGAGAAAATGTGGAACAAAACTCAAAATTTATTTAATTAAAAAAAAAAAGAAGAAGAAGAAGAAGACAGGGTTTACTGGTCAGAAAGAGCCGGCAGGAACCTAACCCTCAACCATGCTTCAGGTCTGGAAAGGAACTAATCCTTGTGGCCCAATTTTCACCCAAGCAGTGGATAGGTTTAGAGAGGGGGACAACAACACTGGTGAGGAATGTTTACCACGAAATGGTTAATTATTCAAAATAAAAGGGCGACATTTTCCTACAGACAAGTTGAGAAGGGACAGGAAGGTGGGTGGTATGCAAATGGGACTTACAAGGAGGAAATGGGATAACTGTTGTTTCAAGGAGGGCAATGTAATCATTGAGATGGAATAAATGTGTGGTTTGTTTAATACAAAGCTGGTGATTTTGTTTGTAAACCTTCACTCAATTTACAATAAAACAAAACAAAAAGCCTTCTAAGTAGGAAGAGTTGACAGATCCTGGCACGGTTCTGAGTGTTTTGCATGCATTAATATGTTTACTCTTAATAATAAACCTAGGAGGGGAAAACCATCATTGTGCATATTTTACAGATGAGGAAAATGAGGCAAAAGAGCGACTAGATGCATGTTGAACAAGTTAATGAATGAAGAAACTTGAATAGGACCTAGGCACTCAATAGCTTGAGTTGTTCTTAAGTGTCATAGAGTTGGTTCTGACCTATAGTGAAAACCTGTATAGGGTTTTCAAAGAGCAGCTGGTGAGTTTGAACTGCTGACCTTGCAGTTCAAATCCGACCTTGCAGTCAAGTGCTTATGCTATAGCGCCACACCTAAAGCTCACAGAATCCTGAGGTTTCCTCTGCCTTGTTGCCCCCATGATGGATAGGCTATAATGTCCTGTCAATTCTGCCACTTAACATTTCTCTTCTAAGGTATTTCTCCTCCCCTTCCCTGCTCTCAGGCTTGGTTTAGGCTTTAACACCGCTCTCAGAAATTATTGCAGTGACCTCTTAACTGGTCTCCCAGATTCCCCATTCATCCAATTGTACTCTACACTGTTCTTTTGCAACCTAAATGTGCCTATGCTTTGAATTCTGCAAAAGTCCCCTGTTTCCTCTCCATGGAAACAAGCCCATGCTCTAGATTGGCCTCCAAAGGTCCTCACCCTTTGGCTCTCCCACATTCCCTCGTGACCCTGTTGCAAAAAATCTCAGGACACAGCAGATCCTTTCTTATCTTTGATACAAACTTTTCCCAGTCAGGGGCTCCTGGACCCTCTCCTTGCTGGCTTTCCCTCCTAGTTCATTTACAGATCTCTAATGAGTGCAGAGGAGTCCTGGTGTGGTCCTGTGGATTAATGCACCAGACTGCAAAGCCGTTTGAACTGCAAGGTTGGTGGTTCAAGTGCACCAGCTGCTCCTTGGAAACCCTATACAGGGTCACTATGGGTTGGAACCGACTCAATGGCACTTAACAACAACAAATGAGTGCAGAGGGGAGACAGGTGGAAGGCACAGGAAGAAGAGGCTTTGTAATTTAAACGGCATAGGCCAGTGAGTCATCTGGAACAAGGATGATAGTAACTGATAATGCACATTGTGTATGGTGTGGCACTGTAGGAAAAGCCATGAACTGCTAACCCACCAACCGCTCCTTGGAAACTCTATACCAGATCACTATGAGTCAGGACCGACTAGATGGTATTTAACAATTGTGTTTACCATGTGCTAAGCACTTTCTAAGGAGCCCTGAACTACTAACTGCAAGGCCAGCAGTTCGAATCCACCACTTCCTCCATGGAAGAAAGATGAGGCTTTCTGTTCCCATAAAGATTTATAGCCTCAGAAGCTCTATACAAGGTCGCTATGAATTGGAACCAACTCGTTGATATACAACCACCACCACCACTAAGCACTTCTGGGTATTTACTCCTCACAACAACCCAATGAGATACGGACATTATATCTCCATTTTGGTGGTGGTGGTTATGTGCCGTGGAGTCGGCTCCGACTCATAGTGACCCTCTACAGTGTTTCCGAGGCTGTGAATCTCTGCGGGAGTAGAACGCCTCAGCTTTCTCCTACGGAACAGCTGGTAGTTTCGAACTGCTGACCTTGCGGTTCGCAGCCTGATTCGTAACCACTTCACTAACTACCAGAGCTCCTTATATCTCCATTTTAGAGCTGAAGAAATGGTGTCACTGGTATTAGTGGTGAAGGCAGATGATCTGGGTGGCTTTTGTCCAGCACCTCTTTTCACCCTTTTTTACCCTACTCTGTCACCAACAATAACTGTCCCAGCAGATGTGAAGGGCTCCCTTCCCATTTAGTCTGCAGTTAAATTCGATCAATGGAAGGCACCAATAGGAGATCAGAGGGCAGAAGGAGATTGCCAAGTGGCTGTGCCAAGTAGCTGTGGGTTGGCACCATCCCCACACCAAAGTCCACAGCTCCTGTCAGGCAGATTTCTCCATAGCGCTTCTTTCTCTCTGGTTCTGGGGACTGGTTGGGATATGCCCTGTATTCTGCACTAGTTTGTTCGTTTCCTCAAACCCAGCTGCACCCTCTCCCCAAGCTAAGGTGTGTTATATGTTTCCTACCTGTTTACTCACTTAGGTGCTGTAGCCTGAGTGCTTTCCTAACCACCTTGATGTATTTACTGTAACCTCCCTGCAGTTGGGGGTTGGGACTGCAGAGAACAATTTCCATTGTCCTTTCCCTGGAGTGGAGCCCAACCCACTGGGGAGGTCAGAGTGGGGCAGTGTGCGTAGACATTGATGTACATAATGGGGTGCAGGTGCTTTGCAGGGCTCTGTGCTTGACTCAGGGGTGGGCCAGAGGAGAGAGGACTCTATAAAGGGATAATTCTACCTGGGAATTCACACATTTGAAAGAGTGGAGAGGGTATCTGCTAGGCACACAGGGAAAGAGAATGTGGCCATTTCAGAGAAATTCAGAAAGAGAGAATAAAATAAAGTGCTATTTTATAATGGCTGGTGTTTAGGAATTGTGTGAGTAGGTGTGCACTCCAGTGAGCCCTAGACCAATTAGGAGGGTTTTGAATGGGAAAATCTTTCCTGTGAATGAAGAAGTGTAAGTTGGAAAATTACTTGATTAGATTTATCTTTTACAGAAAGACTATTTCAGCAGCTGGTAGGGAGAATACCCTAGAAATGGGGAGACTAGAGTCTGGCTCCTGGGCAAAATATTGAATGATGTAGAAAGCATCAAAAGAAGATAGAAGGTATACATAGAGTGAATGTACCACAAGAAATGGTCAGTGTTCAGCCATTTCCAGAGGCAGCATATGATCAAGTGCTGATGGTACTGAAGGAAGAGTTCAAACTGCACTGAAGGTATTGGCAAAAACCAAGGTTCGAGATACAGTGGGAAAAATGATGAAAACTTCCTAGATATTATCAAATATCTTAAGGCAATGAGTTGCTGAGCCTGGGGGCTCAGGATCATAGTCTCAGGGACACCATGGTCAACTGGCATAACATAGTCCACAAACACAATGTTCTACATTCTGCTTGGGTGAGTAGCATTTTGTATCTTGAAAGTTCAAACTGTCTAAGGTACAGCTATTGATCTCTACATATGAGGGAGAAAGAAGAGTGATAGGAATTAAAGAGAATTGGAATCAGTCCAATGGACTCATGGAACATGTGAACATCAGTCACCACAACTCTGAGACCAGAAGAACTACAAGGGTGCCCAGCTACCACTATCAACTGCCCTGAAAGGGATCACATTAGAGGGTACCAGATAGAGTGGGAGAAAATGTGGAACAAAACTCAAAATTATTGAATTTTTTTTTTAAAGACCAGGTTTACTAGTTAGAAAGAGACTGGAAGAACCTGAGACTACAGTCCTCTACTACCCTTCAGGTCTGGAAAGGAACTCACTCTTATAGCCCAATTTTCAGCCAAGCAGTAGATAGGTTTATGGTGGGGACAACAACTTTGGCAAGGTATGCTCATCATGGAATAGTCAATCATTTAAAATTAAAAGGGCAACACTTTCCTAAGGACAAAGTTGAGAAGGAATTGGAAGATGGATGGAATGCAAATACAAACGTGTTTCATGGAGGAGGTTGGAATTACTGAGATGAAACAAAGTGTAGGATTTGTTGAATGTAAAGGTGATAATCTTGTCTGTAGACCTCTGCTCAATTCACATACACACACACAAACAACACAAGAAACACAACCAAAGCTCCAGGAATTGACAGAATACAAATTGAAATCTTTCAACAGACTGATGCAGCACTGGAGACACTCACTCATTGATGCCAAGAAATTTGGATGATAGCTACCTGGCCAACTGACTGAAAGAGATCCATATTTGTGCCCATTCTCAAGAGAGGTGACCCAACAGTATGCAGAAATTCATTGAACAGTATCATAAATAGCACATGCAAGTAAAATTCTGTTGAAGATAATTAAAAAATGGCTGCAACAGTACATCAACAGGGAACTACCAGAAACTCAAGCTGGATTCAGAAGAGGACATAGAACTATGGCCATCACTGCTGAAAGCAGATCATACCAGAAAGATATTTACTTGTGCAAGGCTTTCAACTATGCAAAGGCTTTTGACTGTGTGGATCATCAAAAGCTATGGATAACATTGCAAAGAATGGGTATCCCAGAACACTTGATTTCATTCATGAGGAACCTGTACCTAGACCAAGAAGCAGTTGTTTGAACAGAACAAGGGGATACTGAATGGTTTAAAATCAGGAAAGGTTTGTTCCAGAGCTGTATCCTTTCACCATACTTATTCAGTCTGTATGCTGAGCAAATAATCCAAGAAGTTGGATGATATAAAGAAGGACATGGCATCATGATTGGAAGAAGACTCATTAACAATCTGTGATATGCAGATCATACAGCCTTGCTTACTGAAAGCAAAGGGGACTTAAGATACTTACTGATGAAGATCAAAGACCACAAACATCAGTAAGGATTGCACCTCACTGTAAAGAAAGCAAAAATCCTCACAACTGGACCAACAAATAATATCATGATAAATAGAGAAAAGATTGAAGTTGTCAAATCAATACTCATGGAAGCTGCAGTCAAGAAATCAAATGACACATTGCACTAGGCAAATCTGCTGCACAAGACCTCTTTAAAGTGTTCAAGAGCAAAGATGTCAATTTGAAGACTAAGGTGTGCCTGACCCAAGCCATGGTATTTTCAGTAACTTCGTATGCCTGTGAAAGCTGGACAGTGAATAAGGAAGACCGTAGAAGAATTGATATATTTGAGTTATGGTGTTGGAGGAGAATATTGAAAGTACCATGAACTGCCAGAAGAACAAAGAAATCTGTATTGGAAGAAATATAGCTAGTCACCCAAGGCAGACTCTGAGCCATTCCAGACTTCTCTCTTACCTTACCCTCAATTAATTAGTCCCCAGATCCCCTTAGTCACATCTCTTGCAATGTCCCCTCCTTTTCATTCTCATACCACCACCATGGGTTGTATTTTCATCTTCTCTTCCTGGAATGGCAAGAGGGAAATGATGCTGAATTAAACCAAAGAGAAACCTGGAGTGTGGGGACAGGACATTGAGAGTGTTAATGCCTAACTCATAGCAACCCTGGAAGACACACTAGAACTGCCTCATCTTTCTCCTGAGGAGAGGCTGATGGGCTCGAACAGCAAACCTTCCAGTTAGCAGCTGAGACCTTATTCGTTGTACCACTAGTGATACTTCTTCATACCTAAAAGCCTCCATTTTCTCTGAAGTAGGAAGCTGAGTCAAAGGCCTGGGTGATAGGGTATGGCGGGGTGAGGAGAGTGGTCCAACCATGCTGGACAAACTTCACCTTCCAGCTCGGCTCCTCCTGCACATCCCCACAGCCTCCTTCCTTCTCTGTTGCACCATCTGTCAATCATTGCCTGAGCCCTCTGGAGGAGTGCTCCTTAGAAACACAGAACATCTCCGCTAGCCCCACAGTATGGCAAGTTCAATATGTGAAACACAATTTTTGCTACAACTGAGCCTACATCCTGTCACAGGAGGACTGTTTCTTGGTGTCTTTGTTCAAATGCCTTCTGGGGAAGTGAGAATGCCTCTCTCTCCACCACTATAATTTCCAGTGCCTAGAACTTCACCTGGGGCAGTGATAGTTCAGTGGGAGAAGTCACATCCCAGTGTGAGAAATCCAGGTTCAATTCCCACCTATGCACTTCACAGGAAGCCGCCATCCGTCTGTCAGTGGAGGTTTGTGTGTTCTCTGGTAGTGTAGTGGTTATGAGTACGGCTGGCAACCTCAAGGTCAGCAGTTCCAAACTAGCTCCACTGGAGAAAGCTGAGGTGTTCTGCTCCCATAAAGATTTACAGCCTTGGAAACCCTGTGCAGGGTCACTATGAGTAGGAACCGACTCCACGGTACTTAACAACAACAACAATGATGCTAAACAAGGAACTCTGGTAGTGTACTAGTTAAGAGTCCGGCTGCTAATCTCACAGTCAGCAGTTCAAAACTACCAGTCATTCCATAAGGCTTTCTGCTCTCGTAAAGATTTACAGCCTTGGAAACCCTATACAGGGTCCTTATAAATTGGAACCGACTCCACAGTACACCACCACCACCATAATGCTAAACGGCTTCCAGCAGAGCTTTCAGATGAAAACAGATCCAATTAAAACCTTATAGACCCTAAGGGGCTGATGACCCACAATTGATCACAGGGATGGTGTTTCCTTCCCAGGCAGTGTTTCCTTCCCTTATGCATGAGTTCACCCAGTCAGGATCGACTTAATGGACACTAACAGCAAGAGAAAGTCTTGGGAGCAGTAAGGCATGCCACAGGTCTCTGAATAATGAATGAATGGCTGATGCAGACTTTCCCTTGAACATTGCAGGATGGTGGGCAGTTCAGATTCAAATGAAACTCAGACTCTGTGAATTCCAGTTTCAAGTCCAGTCTTATCTGCTTATGAGGACTTGTATTAAGTGACTGGCTGGGAGGCAGAGGCTATGCAAATGCTGGAGACACTTGTCAGTATCTCCCTTGTTTCCTCTCATTCCTGCAGCATCTGAAGACGCTGCTAAGTGAACCTCAGTGGGTCTGTTGTGATTCTGAATGGTGTCAGGGAAACAATTGAGCAAGATCTTCCACAGGAAAGCTGAGTTAGTGGGAAAGCAGCTAAAAGTAACCATGGCCCAGTTCTGACCCTTCTCCAAAAGGTATTTTTGGAGAGTCAGTGACACACATCACACTGCCCATCACTAGGAATTGCTTGAACCCCGTTGCCTTGTTTTAAAACCAGTATCAGTAGTAAGAAATCGTTTACAAGGTGATGGGTGCATACAGATTCACATAAAGGAAGCACGTTTTATAAAATGCCTTCATTACACATGCTGTACTCCAATATTCCAATATTTCCTCAGTCTAGTCTCCCAAACTGACCAAAAGAAAAAAGCTGCCTAGGAGCCCCTATAAGTATTCCACAACCCATTAATGGTTTTGTCCAGGATTTTGGAAAACAGAAGTGTTTCTCATGGAGAGTTAATGATCTGAAATAGTCATCTGTTCCAATAGGTGTGGGTGGAGTGGAAGGAGGGGAAAATAGAGTTTTAGAAAATGGAATTAGAAAGAGGGTTCATAAGAATCTCTCTGGGAGGAGGCAAACTTTTAGCAGCTCAACATGCAGATGGAAAGACCTGCATTTGAATCTAGCTCTTTGCTTTTTGCCATTAGAGGCTAGTTGTGTGACTTTATCACAAGTCCTCTTGTCTGAGATCTACACTGTCCAATACAGCAGCCACTGGCCATAGGTGTCTATAGAGTGCTTTCTATGGCTAGCTGGAACTGAGATGTGTCTGTGTAAAGGATACATTAGATTTCAAAGACTTGGTACAGAAGAAGAATGTAAAAGATCTAATAAATCATTTTGACACTGATTACATATTGAGATGATACTACTTTAGAAATATGAGTACTGGGTTTAATAAAATGTATTATTAAAATTAATTTTTATTAAAAATCTTTTTTTTCTTCTTTTCCTCTCCACTGTCCCTCATTGTAGTAAAACTCTGCCTAGCTCACACTCAGATTCTTGGGATCAATCATGTTGTACCTACAAAGAGATTGATGCCAGTTCAAAATATGTAAAAATGTCAAAATAGAATAGTATTCAACAAATGAATGAATATGTAAACCACGGTATGTTCATACAATGAAATATTATACAGACAAAAGTAATTAATTTAATACAGACAATATTGTTTGTTGTTGTTAAGTGCCAGTGAGTCAGTTCCAAACCCACAGTGACCCTGTATAGGGTTTCCAAGGAGCAGCTGGTAAGCTTGAACCACCAACCTTGCAGTTCAAACCAACTTTGTAGTCCAGCGCATTAACCCACAGCACTATACCAGGACTCCAACACACATAATAGTATAGATGAATCCTAAAAGCTTTAGGCTATGTGAAAGAAGCCGGGTACAAAAGAGTATGACTAGCAGAAATCTATATGAGTTTAAGACCAGGGTAGACTGACGCATAGTGCTAGAAATCAGAACAGTGACTGCCAAGAGGGAAGAAAAGGGTATGAAGGGAAACTGGAAGGAGGAAAACAGTGTGGGGTGATAGAACAGTGACAGTCTGCCTCTGTAAAGATTTACAGTTGTGGAAACCCTGGGGGGAAGTTCTCTGTCCTGTAGGAACTCTATGAGTCAGAACTGACTCCATGATAAGGGTTTTGGTTGGGGGCTTTGGACACTGGTGACAAAGGAGATACAGTTGTCAAACTAAGAGTCCTATGGAGCAAAGTTCTGCTCTACACATCATGGGGTTGCTATAAAGCAAGTTGACTTAATTACAACGGGGTTGCTTTTATTTTCAGAGTTTACTGAGGACTCTAAACCAATATTCTTCTAGAAAGTCTGGCCACCATGCAACATCACATTCCTTGCTGTTGTTGGTGTTAAAGTGTCATTGAGTCAATTCAGATTCATGGTGACGCTGTATAGGGTATCTGAGGAGTGGCTGGTGAGCTTGAACCGATGACGTTGTAGTTCAAACAGACATTTCAGTTCAGTGCTGATCCTATAGAGCGACACCATCACATCCCTTAGAAAAGCAGAATTCCTATAATTTAGAGAAAGGCTTCCAGGCTTTATGAATGTGGCCTTCAGTGAGCTGTGGTTTTTAGCCGCTGTGCTTCCTGAGTTTTAATTATTTATTACTATGAGTTTTGTTTCTTTATCAATTAAATTGAATCCAGAGGTACATGTTAACAAAAACAGTATTTTATACCTATGATCTTTCATAGAAGTCCTGGTGTGGCACTGTGAGTTTATGCGCCAGACTGCAAAGTTGTTTGAACTGCAAGGTTGGTGGTTCAAGCTCACCAGTGGCTCCTCGGAAACCCTATACAGAGTCGCTGTGGGTCAGAACCGACTTGATGGCACTTAACAACAACAATCTTTCATAAATCAACATGTACATGTTGTTTAAATATAAATTACATGCATTACTTCTACTACTAAAGAAGAGAGAGATGCAATGCATGTCATTTGTATTTAATACATCAATATATGCAATGCATGTAACATATATTTCTTCTGTGCCATTTTGAGAATGATATTTTGTCTGTGAATTTTTTTTTTCCAAATTACCTGCAGCACTTTATTAAGCATGATAGGATAATTGCAATCTCATAAATTAATTTACAAATGTTGTTTTGTAGTATATAATTATAAAATTATTTTATAATACAATATATATATGCTCATAATTTTCTAGGATTTCTGAAGAGCAGAATATAATGGATCATCCATGTATGATGATAGCAACAAGTTGATCATAACTTGTCTGATACTATCCTCATTCTGTATGTTTATTCTTATTTTTACATTTCATATCACACGGAGGCGCCTATATCAGGCTTTTTGTTCCATAGAGAAGATATTGATTGTCAATATCATTCCTGGAGGACTAGGAAGGAAACCAGGGATGTCCTTCTTGGCCTTGTGGAGCCATGCTGCTTCCCTGTGCTTCCTCTCAGTGTGATAGTTTATCATACCATTACAGATACCAGATTCATCTTGATGCTTACCCTCATAGTTTAATGCTCCTCCAGCACATCTGTGTGTTCACAGTTAGGAATCACATCTATTTCCTAGCAACAATAAAAAGTACTCATAAAGTGCTATTCTGGTAAAGTTGTGGTGAAACTGATGCTTCCATGTGGCCCATGGGAATATGCATAATAGATGAAGAAAGAACTGAAAGCAAATGGTAATACATTTCGTAATTAGTCACATCATTTGCTCTAACAATGTCACTTGTAGAAATTTTGATTAAGGAAGCAATCAAATGAAGAAAATGAACAGGAAGTTAAGTAGAAGTAAACTACAGAATGGTTACTTGGTGGCATATGATGTAGCAATTGAAATGATCATTGTTGTTATGTGTCATGGAGTCAGTTCTGACTCATAGCAACCCTGTACAGCGTTTCTGAGGCTGTAAGTCTTTATGGGAGCAGAACACTTTATCTTTCTCCCACAGAATAGCTGGTAGTTTCCAGCTGCTGACCTTGAGGTTCACAGTCCGATTCGTAACCACTAAGCTACCAGAGATCATTAGGAAGAAAACATTATGAGAAAATTATTAGGAAAGCAGATGTGAAGAAAGCAGAATACCAAATTGTGCTTAATTTGTAGCCCCATCTACCTATAGCATTACCTGAGTATGTGGGTGAAGACAATTACAAGAAAACATGAAAAACTTAATTTGAGATTTTTAGTGTGTGACAAGGTCTGTCTTTCACCCAACCTTGATATTAAGTATAAAATAAACATACTTTTTAAATTGTAGTATAATATCTGAAAGAGCTGCTTCTGATCCCTTTTCCCAAACAGGTCTACTTTCAAATATATCTGAGTTCTTCTGTGGGACAGGTTCTCCCTTAACAGAGTCTTCCAGAGTTGAAGATTATTCAAGTTTCCTAGAACTTCTACAACCCAGAAATCCTTTTGTTGGGTCCAACTAAATTCCCCTGAAAGCTGTTACTTGCCCTTCCTTGCTTGGTTAAAAAAATGTGGAGGAAAACACCACCTCTGTCATGAAAAGGCTCTCTGGCAATAAAGCTGGTATTGTGTTAAGTGGAGAAAGGTAAAGAGTGCACAGGAATCGGTACCATGATTACAGCAGTCTAGCTTGAAGGTGTTTACATCAAAACAAACATGAATACTTTTAAAAACATACCTTTAGCTGATAAAAGGAGATGGAGATGGCACTCATGTGGCACAATAGTGAATAATTGCTATCAGGACTGACTGTGAGGGTTGGAAATGTAAAGGTAGACATTTTATAGCAAAAGGAGGGGAGTGGTTAACTTTGCAGTCTAGGAGCAGAGATCCCTGGGACCCTCACGGGAGAAGAGTGGAATGTGGTTCTCTACCCAGAGAAGCAGCAATGCCAGGGATGGAGGAAGAGACAATGACGTGGAAAGATGGAATGGCTGGCTGGGGACTCTAGACCCAGAGAGGGAGAGGGGCTGTGTGCTGATGACCAGGGGGCAGGCTTGCAGGGTATACCCTATGGTTGGTTGATGATGCATGAAGGGCATTGTAACCATGGCAATGAAATGATATATGATAGGATGAATGTAAAGCTAATGTTCTCCCATGTAAACTATCACATAATTCACAATAAAACTTTAAAAAGAAAAACCGAAAAACAAAAAAAGTATCTTAAAAAATAAGATCAGACAGAACTATGCCAAAATCTTGACAATCACAGTAGTGGAATTTGGGGTAACTTCCCCCCACCTCTATTTCCTTGCAGTTTTCAAATCTTTACAGGAAAAAGAAAAGAATTTTAAAAAATATAAAACATATCTTGTAAACTTTATCATCTCCAGGATCAGCAAGCACCACTTTGGTGCTCCTTCAAGGATAAATGAATCCAAAGGGGCAGGGAAGAGAGTAGTTTTAGGGACAAGTAAATGCAGAAGGAGGTGGAGGCAATAGTATTACCAAAGATGATGTCACCCAGTGCAGAAACTGATGGTGTTATCCCTCCCATTGGACTTCCTTCTCTTCTAGACCACACAGTACCCTTAGTAACGTTTATTATCCATTTTAAACATGGAATAATGTAATACATATAGGTGCAAGTTGCTTAAATGTTACATTTCTTAGATTAAATGAATACTAACAACAACATTGTTTGGTAACATCTTTCTACATTGAATTACAACATTACTTGCAACTGAGCAGATGCCTTTCTTTGTTTGATTACTTTTCCTTAAACTACTACTTCTCAAAAAATTCTCAAAAAAATTCTTGGTACAGGTTCACAAGTACTACTTACCACAAGATTGTAACTAAAACACCAGCAAACTTGACAAAATCAGGGACTATAAAAGCGCCCGCAGCAATGAAAACAACAACTTCTGCAGATGCAACCATGTGACTCTGATTGTCATTGTAATTGGATAATAATAACAGCTCTGACTTGAGCACATTGTTGTTGTTGTTATGTGCCTTGGAGTCAGCCGACTATGGGAGTAGAAAGCCTCATCTTTCTCCTGCAGAACAGCTAGTAGTTTTGAACTGCTGACCTTATGGTTCGCAGCCTGATTCGTAACCACTACGCTACCAGAGCACATTAGAAGGTTCAAAACGTAAGTTAGCCTAGAGTTTTAGCTTTGTAGGCATACATATTGATACAGTACAGGCATACATATTGTAAACTGGGCTTACAAGAAATGTTTTTGTTAATATAACCAACTATAGAAATAGTTTTATAAAAATGAATTTCTGCCAAAACACTTCTCAAAAACTTTATAGACAGTCACTAACGTGTCACCTAGAGTGTTCTGTACCCTCCATAGCCACCTAGTAATGCCACTGGGTGGGAGTGAAAACAGCAAAACTGAACCCAGGTCTTCTCCTACAATTTTCTAGAAGGCAGACACAGATGGCTCAATCAAAGTCTCACTCCAGCCCAACACACCTCGACCCTAAGGCTTCTAGAAGGGTGCTGTAAAAATCTCTGAACTCCAGGGATGCAGTAACAGACACCAAAGCTGCTGGTGTGCTAGGTCGTACTTTACTTGTAAGAGCTCCAAGATGTAGCACAAAGTTCACATCATCATTGCCTTGACCCCCACTCCTATCTCTAGCACAGTACCATTAGGGTCTTCTCAATATCAATTATAGAAACTCACTATCAGTAGCCACGTTTTTGTTGTTAAGTGCCATCAAGTCAGCTCCGACTCATACAACCCTGTACAGGGTTTCTCAGGAGCAGCTGGTACGTTTGAACCACCAACCTTGTGGTCCAGTACTTATCCTACAGCGTTACATCAGGAATCCACTATAAGTCTCCATGGAGTGATAATAACCCCTTTACACACTATTGGTGTGGCACTGTGGGTTAAAGCACCAGACTGCAAAGCACCAGTTGCTCCTTGGAACCCCTATGCAGGGTCACTATGGGTCAGAACCAACTCAATGACACTTAACAACAACAACAACACACTACATATCTTACTCCCAATCTCACTGTAATCTGAAAAATAGTCATCTTCTTTATCACCCCAACTCACGTGTAAGGAAAAGAATCTCAGAGAGGTAAAGTGACTTGCCTGACGTTGCCTGGCCAAAGTGAATTCTTCAGGGTCAACGTTTTTCCAACTCCACCTAGCAGTCTTCCCAAGCCCTAAGCTATAATATGTCAGGCCCAATGCCCAGGTGGATGCCAGCAATCACCTGTCATGTTGAAAGCAGGACATTACTCTGGGGAAGCTGAAATGCTTACCTGACCCACAGGGAGTCTAGATGTGAACAGCTGAAGAGACAGCAGTGCTTTGCCTGCCTGGTTCTGTCACAACTGGTGAGAGGCTTTTTTGATTCACGCCCTTCCACCCACCTCAAAGAGAATGTGCAAAAACTGAACGCCACCCTGACCAAACTTCCCCTTTCTGGTCAGTCCTCTGGGGAAAGGCTGAGGCATTGTCATCAGGCTACCATCCCCTTTACTAGGAAAACTGACTTCCCAAGGCTTTCCAAAAGCTGAAATCTTGTTGCTCCCATGAGGCCCACCAGAGGTCTATCACAGTGTGAAAGGTGCTCTGGAAGGGACCAGGTTTTGGGGTGGAGATTTGTCAGAGTGGTTGGTGAGGTTTCCACACAGATGAGTCTTCCCTGAACATTCCTAGAAAAGGAAGAGGACTCTCACTTCCACCCAGAGACAGATCAGATAAGAAATCAGCTTATATCTAACAAAGACACTGTCCCACAATGAAAGTTGCTCTCATAAACTCCTTGGAGCACGAGGACCGCAGACCCAGATTCTTCATGGAAGAAGGCATGTGTGACAGGCTGTATCAAGAAATGTGTTCAGTGGACTATTTAACTAAATTCGGTCACTTCCCAAAAGGCTGAGAGAGACTTCAAGCTAGATGGCGGACTAGGCAAATGCTACATTGGATCCTCTAAACAAATATGCGAACGACTGAATGAAACAGACACACATGAAAATCCTGGATCCCTGAACTTCAGAGGAACGGTTAGAGAAGTGGATTGAGTGCTTGCTGGGAGGGGAAGCTGAGCAGGGATGGTGAGAGGGAGACTGACTGCTGAATGATCAGTCAGATGCAGCAAGACCATCTCGAACTTTTGTGTGCAGCTTTGGTGACAGAAGTTGGCCTGACAGAGCAGATTCACACAGGAAACGGGAAAGGTGTGATTCCTCCCCCCTCCCCCTCCACACACACACACATGCTCCCCTGGTGACCAGGGTGTTGACAATTCCCTACCTTATTTGTCCCTAGCACAGACCCGGCTCTCCAGGAGTTCGGAGCCATGTGGTTGTGAGCCAAACCAGTGTGAGGCAAGGGCCAACTACATCACTTTGGTGCCTGGATTCCGGCAGGCTCAGCTCCAGACCTACAGAACCTGCAGAGCCACCAGACCAGCAGTGTCTAGTAGAAACCCTCATAATTAGCCACTCTGCCCATGTTCCTAACAGACACTGAAACCACCTCCATCAAGAGCCTACATGAACTACTTCCAGATTGAGTGTACTGAACATAGATAACATCGAGGCAGATAGGAGCTCCATCTAGGGCCAGAAACTGGCATATTTCTCCCATATCCTTCCCACATCCACCTTGTGAGCTCCTTGGCTGGCAAGAGCCCCCTACAGTTTTCTTTGCACTGGTGTTTTTGTTTTTGCTTTCTGCCCCCCTCTGGTTGTTCTATTGTTTTATTTTATCCTTTCATCTCCTTCTTCTTTTCTTTGCCTTCTTTTGAATGTGATCCTATCTCTGATTATGTTTTTCCTTCTTTTCTTCTGTTTCTCATTTCCCCTCATCTTTTTTTCCTTTTAATCTATCTTTACATACTGTCTCCTCTCTTTCTCTTCCCTCTCCTGGTGTTTTTCAATGTTTTCCTTTTATTTTCTTTCTTATTTTTCTCTTCTATAGCTCCATTTTCCTGTCTCTCTTTTTACTTTAATGTTATTATATTCTTTTTCTCTGGTGGCTGCCTGTTTTTGTTTATTTTTTCTCCTATATTATTTTTCCTTTTCATTGTTGTTTGTTTGTTTGTTTATTCTGTTTTGTTTTCTTGTGTGTGTGTGAGTTCCCTTGTTTCCCCAAATACAGGAGACAACCACCGTGCCCATACAGTCCAGCTACAACCATACCCTCTGCAGCTACACCCACCGTCCAAGAGTCAATACCAGCTCCTATACCACCTGATCAACCATAGACAGCAGCCAACAACAGCCAAACCCATCCTAAAGTCAGGTGACAAACAGTGAATGGAGAACCGTGCCTACGCTTTCCTTCTTTAACTACACTCACAGTAGACAGTTAGTGAGAGTCTAAGAACACACTAACATACAATCAGAATTAAATACAAATACAGCACCACAATGTCCTGGTGGCAACTGACACTTCTAGTTCACAAAAAGAAACAAGAGAAAATGGCTCAAACAAATGACCAAAAAGCAGAGCCAGAAAATGTTCTGAGGAAGAAAGGTAATGGAACTACTGAAAAATAATTTAAAAGAATGATATATAGTTCCTTCAAAGGATTGACAGAAAGATTGAGGAGTGTAAACACAGAAAAAAACTTTAGAAGAATTTAGGAAAACACTACAAAAACAAACAGACAAAATAAATGCAAATTTTGAAACAATACAAAACCTGCAATTAGAAATCCAGATTCATATTAATAGTTTAGAAATGGACAATACGTGGAAAGGGCAAAGGAGTAGACTCAAGCAATATAAGCCCAAATTAATGAGTTTGAAGCAAAACCTCTCAACACTAGTATGCTAGAAGAACAATCAGAAAAAAATCTGAAGAAAGCCTCAAGTTATGTGGGACACCATGAAGAGGAATAACTACAGGTGACTGGAAATCCAGAACAGGAAGAACCAATAAAAACAGAGAATATTGTCAGAGAATTGTTGGAAGAAAACTTTCTTAACATCATGAAAGACAAGAAGATAAGCATATAAGAGACAGAATAAATCCTAAATAGGATAGACTCCAAAAGAAAATTGCCAGCCAAGACATATTATAATTAAACTCCACAAAATCAGAGACAAGGAAAGAATCCTCAGAGACGCTTGGGAAAAATGAAAAGCTACCTACAAAGGAGAACCAGTAAGACTAAGCTCTGATTTCTCAGCAGAAACCATGCGGGCAAGAAGGCAACAGGATAACATACACAAAACTCTGAAAGAAAAAAAATTGCCAACCAAGAATCATATACTCAGCAAAGCTGTCCCTCAAATACAACAGTGAAATTAGGACATTTCCAGATAAACAGAAATTAAAGAAATTTGTAATAACCAGATCAACTTTACAAAAAATGATTAAGGGTGTTCTTTGGACTGAGAACCACCAACAGCAGACAACAACCTGAGGTTACCATACATGACAACACCACCCAGAACTCAACCCAGATCTAGAAGTAGCCAAAGTAAAACAAACATACAAGACTGAAAATAGGGAATCAGGGATATCAATTTATAATAAAATCAGCTACACAAAAAAAGAGGGACTAGTGTAGATACAGAATTTCTAAATGGGGAGGAAGTCAAATAGATTTCAAGATAAAACAGACCGTTTAAAACCGGGTGGGGACTAATAAATTACAGGGTAATCTCAAAGAAAATTAATGCACCGTCACATCAAAATGAAAGAGAGGAAAATCAGAAAGATTTAGTAGACATTAACACAACAGAAATGAAAATAAAAAGAAAACCCACAAACAAAAGGAACACAGTACAGAAAATCATGTGGCAGAAAGAAACTAGCAGCACCACACAAAAAACCACATAGAAAAATGACAATTGTGATAATTATACTGAATGTAAATGGATTAAATGCACCAATCAAGAGACAGAGAGTAACAGAATGGATAAGAAAACAGGATCCTTCAATATACTGCTTACAAGAGACACATCAAAAAGATGAAGATAGCTAAATGCCCATCAACAAAAGAATATGGTTAAACAAACTGGTACACACACACAATGGAATACTATGAAATGTTGAAAAATAATGATGAATCTACATCACAACATGGATGAACCTGGAGAACATTGGTGATGGTGGTTATGTGCTGTGCAGTTGGTTCTGACCCATAGCGAACTTGTATAGGGTTTCCAAGGCTGTAAATCTTTATGGGAGCAGAAAGCCTCATCTTTCTTCCATGGAACCACTAGTAGCTTCAAACTGCTGACCCTGAGGTTAGCAGCCCAACTCATAAGCACTATGCTACCAGAGCTCCTTGGAGAACATTTTGCTAAGTGAAACTAGTCAATCACAAAAGGACAAATGTTATATGAAACCAATGTTGTAAAAAGTTAAGAAAAGTTTTTCTTGATAAAAGAAACATTCTATGATGTTTTTGGGAGGTGGGGAATTATTCATGGCTAGAAGGTAGTCACTTTTTTTTTTTTTAAATCAGCATTACCCCTACAGTGATCTCACCTTTGAATCTTCTGCCCTGATCTCAGCTCATGAACTTAGGTCATGATGATCATCACCTCTACATGCCTTGCCTTGGCCTCTCACTTAAGCTCCAAACCATGCTTCAGACCATATATAAGGCACCTTCTCCCAGATGTCATTGTTGTTGTCGTTAGGTGCTGTCAAGCCAGTTCTGACCCATAGTGATCCTATGTACAACAGAAGAAACACCGCCCAGTCCCGCAACATCCACACAATTGCTGCCACACTTGAGTCCATTGCTGCTACCGCTGTGCTAATCCATCTCAATTCACAATAAAAAGTTAAAAAACAAACAAAAACCACTAAGAGATAGAATTCCCAGTGAGATCGCAGCCTCTTAAAATAGGGGCTGTGGGTGGGGAAATCAATCAACCATTTTGTTGAACTGACTGATTCTGATCTAGATGAGCAAGCACGTCAGTAAAAATAGCCAAACTGGTTTGTACTGTCTGCTTGGAGTGAACAACTTATTACTATTGCCCTTGGTAATAAGAATGATACACTGTAAATGTCTAACAATCGACTGCCAGAGAACCAAAGATCCCTGATTTATGATGTGTGCTAATTGTCATGATGTAAATACTCCTCCCATGGCCAATTTCCAGATACTGACATGACATCGCTGAATTTGGAACTGGGGACAGATGTGCACCAGCACACCACAGAATCCATATCCCCCATTTGTTGAGCACCTTCTGGGGACCAGGAACAGAAACCAGTCTTTTGCATCCCTTATTTTGCTTCATCTTCACTTACCTAAAAGATAACCATTATCATGTTTATTTTATTAGTGAGAATACTGAAGCTAAGAGAATCAGATCTGCAGAGCTAAGTTTTGAACTTTGGAAGAGAGCTGTGTCCATTTGCAAAGGCTTTATTATTAGAGTGGATGTAAAGTTTTCTTCTCAAAAATATTTCCCTAAAGGAACTTAAAAAATATCTTTTAAGAAGTGAACAAATGCATGTGTGGGTCGATCACACCCTCTGCTAATAAAGTGATGAGCCCTTGGTTTGTATTTCATTCATTTATTAAATGATTCTGCTAACCCTTTGGGGTGACCCAGTTCACTCTCACACTGTCATTTTGCACAAGATTCTCTGCAAATGCCAAATACCCAATTTAAATTGTTGTTGTTGTTGTTGTTGTTGTTGTTGTTAAGTGCCATTGAGTCCAACTCATAGCGACCTTGTATAGGATAAGGAATGACTGGTGGGTTTGAACCTCTAACCTTGCATTCAAACCAACCTTGCAGTCAAGTGCTTAGCCTACAGCACCACATAAGAAAAAAGATAACATATAGGATCATATAACCAAAAATCCAGGGAAAGCACTAATTTCAGGCTCAAATGTTGTCATAATGTCTCTACTTTTCTCATCTGTTTCCATGTGTGTTCACATCACTCTCTGCTGTCAGTGGATTCTGAAGTGACCTTGACGAAGCCCAGCAGTCCAGCCCAGCCCTTTGTCACATCCCACCTCCACTTCTCACCCCACCACCCAGAAGATCCCTACACTGACATTTCCGGAAGGGAATTTCCTCCTCTCGCTACATGACCATCTCAAACCTGAGCCAGTTTATTCTGTTTCCTTTCATTTTGTTTATGTTCATGGTCTTTAATCTCTTGTTAATGTGTACATAGTCTGAAATGGTACTTTGTATGAAAAGATTTTTGAAAAACTCATAAGTCATGATCAAGAAATCATGGATATTATTTAGTAGTCTGCAAGTAATTGGAAAATAAATTATCTATACAAGAAGAAAAAAACCAACAAAACAAAAGAGGAAGTACTATTGCCAGAGCAGCTTCAAACTCCCATCCTACATTCTCAGTGAGTTCACTCCAAAGAGGCTACTTCTTATAAATTAATCACAAAAGAATATATATTGTATGATCTCACTCATATATAATATCTAGAATAGGAACATGTAATGAGACCAAAGCTTATTAATAGTGACCAGGAGCAAGAGGAAGGTAGAAAGGAGGAGTCATTGTTTAGGTTTTATAATGATGTTTATAGTGATGAAAACTTTGACAACAGATACTGGTGATGGTTGCTCAACATGATTAATGTAATTGATGTCACTAAATAGAAGATGCGAAAAGGATTAAATTGGCAGACAATCATATGGTTTACTATACCAGGAAAGACAAACTGAAAGGAATGGTGTCATCACCAAAAAGAATATTTTAAGACCTACCTTCAAGTACAATGCTGTCTGTGATAGGATAATACCCATACGTATACAAGGAAGACTGTAGTCCTGGTGCGGCGCTGGGAGTTAATACTCTGGACTGCAAAGTTGGTTTGAACACAAGGTCGGCAGTGCAAGCTTACCATTCACTTTTTGGAAATCCTATGGATCGCTACGGGTCAGAACTGACTTGGAAGCACTTAACAACAACAACAACCAACTTCTTCAGTCTAAAATTGATCAAACATGCAATCAAGATGCATTGATAGTTTAGTGATTGTAATGCAAAAACTGGAATCAAACAGGAAGGATTAGTAGTTGGAACATATGACTTTGATGATAGAAATGAAGCTGGAGGTTGCATGATAGAATTTTGCAAGGCCAATGACTTATTCAATGCAAAGACCTTTTTTTTTCCTTTACGTTTTTATTGTGGATTGAGTGAAAGTTTACAGGGCAGATCATCGGTTTTACATTCAACAAATCATGCAACTTGCTTTATCACAGTGATTATAATCCCCTCCATGACTCTGGTAGCATAGTGGTTACAAATTGTGCTGCTAACCTCAAGGTCAGCAGTTCAAAACTACCAGCCATTCCGCCAGAGAAAGATGAGGCTTTCTGCTCCCGTTAATATTTACAGCCTCGGAAACCCGTACAGGTTCGCTATGAGTCGGAACCTACTCTATGCCACATAACCAACCAACCAAAATGTACCATCAGTTAACAGTATTTCTCACTATTCACTTTAGCTCTTTTTTTAAAAAAAACACTCAGGCATATATAATAATTTATACTACCAAAGGGTACATTCTGCAACCCTGCCTCCTGGCTGCCAGCTCTCAATCCCTCTCTTTCCATGAATCTAGAGTCCTCAGCTGCTCCCTCTCTCCATGCCCCCATCTCTGCCTCCATCTCTGGTGTTGCTGCTTCTCTGGATAAGGTCTCGCATTTCTCTTGTGCCCTTTTCCCTTGATGGTCCTAGGGTCCTTTGTTTCTGGACTGTAAGATTAACTGTACCCCCATTTTATTTATTTATTTATTTTTAAGGTTTTTATTGTGGATTGAGTGAAAGTTTACAGGGCACATCATCAGATTCACATTCAGCCATTCATATGACTTGTTTCATTACATTGATTATAATCCCTTCCATACATCATCAGTTAACAGTGTTTCTCTCTATCCTCTTTAGCTTTTTTTTGGGGGGGG
>NW_006408572.1:7571392-7572033 GCF_000296735.1 Chrysochloris asiatica | reverse complement strand
GGATTTCCTGCTTCTGCAACAAATTCCACTGGCTGTAAGCCTTCCAACCTTCTAAATATTCCTTTATATGTGGTTCAGAGTTCTGGCACCATCCCCTGAGCCTCCTTGGTCCAGTATTCTGTGTTGTTGCTGACAGAGCTCCTTCCTCACTGCACTTCTACCCTATTCACCATCTTGTTTGTTCTCTCAATGCGAATACCTTTTTGCAGCAACATAAATAGTGATAATATTTTGAACCTCACTAGATGGAATACACAGAAATCAAATCAATTATACCTGTGGAAAGAGATAATGGTAAAGCTCAATTATTTTCAGCCAAAACACGGCCAGGGGATGACTGTGGAACAGACCATCATATGCAAGTTCAGGTTGAAGCTAAAACAAAGCAAAACAAAAAAAAGTCCGTGAGAGCCAAAGCACAACCTAGACTATATTCATCTGAATTTAGAGACTGTCTAAAGAACAAATTTGATGCATTGAACTAGTAACTGAAGACATCAAGAACATCACACATGAAGAAAGCAAAAGTTCATTTAAAAGACAGGAAAGAAATGACTAAAGTGGATGCCAGAAGAGACTCTGAAACTTGCTCTTGAATGTAGAGTAGCTAAAGTGAAGGGAAGACATGATGAAGTCAAAAA
>NW_006408572.1:7563929-7570677 GCF_000296735.1 Chrysochloris asiatica | reverse complement strand
AGAAATTATCAAACAATATACTTAATATCACATGCAAGTAAAACTTTGTTAAAGATACATTTTAAATGATTGAAGAAGTACATTGACAAGGAGCTGCCAGAAATTCAAGTCAGATTCAGAACAGGATATGGAATGAGGAATGTAATTGCTGATGGGTCTTGGTGGAAAGCAGAGAAAATCAGGAAGATATTTGTGTTTTATTAGCAATGTAAAGGGATCCAACTGTGTGGCTTGTCAACAATTATGGATAATGCTGCAAAGAATGGGAATTCTTTCTTTGCAAAGCAAAACACTTAGTTTTGCTCATGAGGAACCTGTACATAGATCAAGAGACGGTCATTATTACAGCAATTACAAGGGATACTGAATGATTCAAAAATCAGGAAAGATGTGTGCCAGGGTTGTACCACTTCACACATTTATCCAATCTATCTGCTGAGCAAATAATCCAAGAAGCTGTCTTATATAAAGAAGAACATGGCATCAGGATTGAAGGAAAACCCATTAACAACCTGTGATATGCAGATGACAAACCTTACTGGCTGGAAGCTAAAAGGACTTGAAATACTAATTGAAGTTCAAAGAGGCCAGCCTTCAGTATGGATTGCACCTCAATGTAAAGAAAACAAAAATTCTCACAACTGGACCAATAAATAGTATCATGATAAATAGAGAAAAGATTGAAATTGTCAAAGACTTCATTTTGTTTAGGTCCACAGTCAAAGCTCATGGAAACAGCAGTAAAGAAATTAAATGACATATCACAGTAGGCAAATCTACTGCAAAAGACCTCTTTAAGTGTTAATAAAGATGTCACTTAGAGGACTTAGGTGCACCTGACCAAAGCCATAGTATTTTCAATTGCCTCATATGCACATGACAATTTAACAATGAATAAGAAAGACAAGAGAATCATCGTGTTGGTTAAAAATATTGGATATACCACAGTCTGCCAGAAGAACAAACAAATATGTCTTAGAAGAGGTACAGCCAGAATGTTTCTTGGAAGTGAAGATGGAAAGACTTCATCTCTTGTACTTTGGACATATGGTCAGGAAGGACCAATCCCCGGAGAAGGACATCATACTTGGTAAAGCACAGGATTAGTGAAAAAGAGGAAGACCCTCAACAAGATGGACTAGTACTGGGGCAGCAACAATGGACTCAAACATAACAAAAATTGTGAGGATGGCACAGAACCTGGGACTGTTTCATTCTGTTGTATAGGGTCACTGTGTGTTGCAATCTACTCAATGTCACCTTATAACAAAAACAAGGAAGTCTTAGAATCTTCTAAACCGAAGAGATGAGCAGACAGGATCTGTGTTTCAAGAAGATTCATCTAAACTATAAATATAGATAGTTATATATAATAAATATATATGTTTATATAATATTTATAAATAGATGTTATAGAATATATATATTGTTTAGTGACGGAGTCTGTTCCAACTCATAACGATTCTGTATAGGGTTTCCAAGGAGTTGCTGGTGGGTTTGAACCACTGACTTTGTAGTTCAAAGCAACCTTGCGACCTAGTGCTTATTTTATTGCTCCACATTAGGACTCCATATTTTGTTGTTAAGTGCCATTGAGTCGGTTCCAACCCACAGCGACCCTGTATAGGGTTTCTGAGGAGCAGCTGGTGAGTTTGAACTGCTGACCTTGCAGTTCAAACAGACTTTGCAGTCCAGTGCATTACCCTGCAGTGCCACACCAGGACTCTGAATTCCATATATATATGATATATTTTACATAGTATTTGCCTTTGCTCCAAATATATTCATGAATGTTGTGGTGGAGCATACAGGAGACATAGTTATGAAAATTTCTTAGTTACATCCAGCCAGCCCGAGGGAATGAATCACTGGACCTGGGGACTCAGGACCATAGTCTCAAGGCACACAATGGTCAATTGGCATAGCATAGTCCACAAAGATAATGTTCTACATTCTACTTTGCTGAGTAGTAACTGGAGTCTAAAAACCTTGTGAGTGGCCATCTAAGGTGCTATTATTGGTCTCTCCCTGTCTAGAGGAAAGAAGAGTGATGAAAATTTAAGACTCAAGGAGACAATTAGTTCAGTGGTACTAATGGACCACATGAACATCTGTCTCTATAGCCCTGAGGCCAAAAGAATTAGATTGTGCTCAGCTACCACTCCAACTGCTCTGAAAAGGATCATAATAGAGGGTTCTGAATAGAGTGGGAGAAAACTGTGGAACAAAACTCAAAATCAGACTTACTGGCTGAATAGAGACTGGTGGATCTCCTGAGACTAGCCCTTAGTTACCCTTTAGGTCTGGAAGTCCACTCACCACCATGGTTCAATTTTCAGCCAAACAATAGATAAGTCAATAGGGGTAACAATAACACTAGTGAGGTTCACACACCTTAGAATCATCAACCATATGAGATCAAAAGGTTTGAAGAGAACGACGAATGGAAATAGGGAGGAAGTGGAATAACAAATTTTTTATTGTGGGGATTGCAGCCAATGAGATGAAAAAAAAAAAGTGTATATATTATTGAATAGAAAAACTGATCTGCTCTGTAAACTCTGACCCAATGCACAATGAAATAGAATGTATAAACATGAATATCTTAGGCATTCTGAGCTGAAATGAACTGGTATTGGCCATTTTGAAGAGTTGTGGGATGACATCAAGAATATCATATAGGAAGAAAGTAAAAGATCATTGAGAAGACAAGAAAGAAGGAAAAGACCAAAATGATGTCAGAAGAGACTCTGAAACTTACTTTCCTGTGCAGAGACGCTAAAGCAAAGGGAAGAAGTAAGGAGGTACAAGAGCTGAACAGAATCTTTCAAAGCTTGGCTCAGGAGACAAAGTTAAATATAATTATAACAAAATGTTCAAAGACCTGGAGTTAGAAAACCAACAGGGAAGAACACACTCAGCATTTATCAAGCTGAGGGAACTGAAGAAAAAAATTTCAAGCCTCAACTTGTGGTATTGAAGGATTCTATGAGCAATAATAAAAACCTAACGATGCAGAACACATCAGAAGATGGAAGGAATACACAGTCACTGTAACAAAAAGAAATGGTCAGTGTTCAACCATTTCAAGAGGTAGCATGTGATCTAGAGCCAATGATACTGAAGGAGGAAGTTCAAGGAACATTGAAGTCATTGACAAAATACAAGGCACTGGGAATTGATGGAATACAAATGGAAATCTTTCAACAAACAAATGTGGCACTGGAGGCATTCACTCATCTATGTCAAGAAATTTGGAAGACAATTACCTGGCCAACTGACTGGAAGAGATCTGTACTTGTGCCCATTCCAAAAAGAGGTGATCCAACGGAATACAGAAATCATTGGACAGTATCATTAATATCCCATGTGAGTAAAGTTTTATGAAAGATAATGCAAAAATGGTTACAACCATACATGGACAGAGAATTTCCAGAGGTTCAAGCTGGATTCAGAAGAGGATGTGGGATGAGGGATATCATTGCTGACATCAGATGGGCCTTGGTGAAAGCAGAGAATACCAGAAAGATGCTTACCTGTGCTTTATTGGCTAAGCAAAGGCTTTTGATGTCAATTTGAGGACTAAGGTGTGACTGACCCAAGCCATGGTACTTTCAGTATCTTGGAGAGTGAATAAGGAATACCATAGAAGAATTGATGCATTTGAGTTATAGTGTTGGAGGAGAATATTGAAAGTATCATGAGCTGCCAAAAGAACAAAAGATCTGTATTGGAAGAAGTACAGCCAGGATGGCCAGACTTCGTCTCTCATACTTCAGACATATCATCAGGAGGGACCAGTCACTGGAGAAGGATATCACATTTGGTAAAGTGGAGGGTCAGAGAAAAAGAGGAAGACCCCCAGCGAGATGGACTGGCACAGTGACAGCAGCAATTGGCTCAGTCGTACCAATGATTGTGAGGTTGGCCCAGGACCGGGCAGTGTTTCATTCTGTTGTGCATAGGGTCACTAGGAATTGGTATGGGCTCAATGGCACCTAACAACAGTGCACAATAAAAAGAACAAAGGGTCACGTAGGAACCTAATAAAGGAGGGAATGGGCAGAGGTAGCCTGAAGGCAGAAAGAGCAATGCTGAGGCTGATACGGTGGTACCCAGGGGAGCGGATGAGGGCTACAGCTAAGGGAACAGCAATGGGGTTGGAAGGCAGGGCTCAGGTGCAGTAGATCCAAAGAAATATAACCAACTTCTTCATGCTCATTCTCTTGTGTGTGTAAGATTAGAACTTGGATGTCTGCCAGTTCAGCAATACTCTAAGAGAAAGAGGGAAACTGGAGACTATTGGGGTAAGGGTTGTTGTTGTTGTTGTTAAGTGCCTTCGAGTCGGTTCCGACCCATAGTAGGCAGGTGGATTAACTTTGGGTCATGATGAGATTGAAGAACATGGGAGACATCCAGGTGGAGCTATCCAAAGAGGAGTCATATATTCTGAGGCAGCACTCAGGAGAGGGGTCTGGAGTGAAGATGGCAATTCGAGATCTGGGTTACAAATGGCATTTATAGTCACTTAGCACCCATATGTTCAACATTTACTGCTTTTCAATTTGTGCCAGACCTTGGGATCATAATAGAGATTCAGGGTTGAGTACGTCATGATTCACACTCCTCAGGACAGAACACACAGTAATTCTTATTCAAAGTGACAATGTTGGTCTCTAGGAGTACAGAAGTTGAAGGATTGTGAGGGTCCAAGTAGTGGCATTTGAATCAGGCTCTATGGGGCTCTCCAAGTGGAGAGAATGTAGCTGGATACAACCAGAGTGTTTGCAGAGTAGCAGGTGGTTGTGTGGCTGACCAGGCATGAATGTGTTGGGTAAAGGGAAGCTGGACAGCAAAGTTTAGGGTCAGCTGTGAAAAGTCCTTGCCCTCATGTGAGGGAATCTGGACCTATGCATTTCCTTGCCACTCACAAGGGAAGACCCTTGACTCCACCATTATCTTTTTTTTTTTTCCCTTAAATGTTTTATTGTGAATTATGTGATAGTTTACATGGGAGAACATTAGTTTAACCACTCGTGGGAGTCAGGAAGTTGTTGTTGTTGTTAAATGCCATTGAGTTAGTTCCAACCCATAGCGACCCAGTATAGGGTTTCCGAGGAGTTTCTGGTAAGCCTGAACCGCCAACCTTGTAGTTCAAATGGTTTTGCAGTCTGGCATATGAACCCACAGCATCACGCCAAGAAGTTAGGGTGGTCATATTTGGTATTCTTTCTCCATGTCTGAAATGCTGCTTCCAGGTCTGGACAGAATAAAGAAGTCTCAGACTAGCAGTTGAGTCAGCGAGGTGGAGGTGGGGGTCCAACAGAACACAGTACACTCTCTGGCGGTTGTCTGTGGCACTCTCTTCTTAGGATTCTGGTCTAGTACTGATCTCCCTGAAGGGATGGCAGGACACACCAGACTTTCATTTCTTAAAACCACAGAGTAAGAAGGGCATCTATCCACCCATTACACACAAGTCAAGTCCTTGTTAATCACCCTTCAGGTTGACTATGACTTCAGCTGTGTTGTTTCATCTCACCTAGACCTTGGTGTCATCAATACAAGTGTTAGTCAATTTCTGGCATGGGAAACAATAGAAGAAATGGGGCTGTATGGGCAGAAAGAATATATCAAGGGGCTGTGATCTATGTCTTCTAACCTCAAACCTGTTGACACAAGAAAGAATGTTCCACTGGAGTTGCTGACAAAGAAGGTATTGGCATGGCTAATAACCTGATTTGGACTTTTAAACTCCAGAACTGTAAGAAAATTAATTTCTGTTCTTTAAATCCACTTATTTATGTTATTTCTGTTATAGCAGTGATAGGAGTGATCACCAAAGATGACATTTGTAAATGTAATTTAGACTCTGGTGTTTTCCCATGGAATTTTATAGTCATTGTTCATTCCATGAAATGATTACGTAATCAGCTCAGGCCCTTGCTACTTGTTCTCTGACACTCGGGTAGCTTATTTGAGTGTTTACCCAGCCTGACATGCAATTAACAGTCAGTTGCTGTAGCAGTGGCTTCTCTTACATCATTTTCTAGCCATGTGTAAAGTTATCTCTTTGGGTACAGGTTGTTGTTGTGTGCCGTCAAGTCAGTTCCGACCCATAGCGACCCTGTATAGGGTTTCCAAGGAGCAGCTGGTGAGCTTGAACCACCAATCATGTTGTTCAAATGACTTTGCAGTCTGACACATTAGCCCACAGCATCACACCAGGACTCCTTTGGGTACAGGGTACTCCAAGGGAAATGAGAAGTGGTTATGTTTCTGAATTGGGAGGGTTTCTACAACATTGTGTTCCTACAACTGTGCCCCGATAAACCATTTATTGTTGTTAGGTGCCATCGAGAAGGTACTGACTCATAGCGACCCTATGCACAACAGAACCAAATTTTGCTTGGTCCTGGGTCAACTTCACAATCACTGCTATGACTGAGCCCATTGCTGCTGCCGCCATGTCAGTCCATCTTGCAGGGTCTTCCTCTTTTTCTCCGAGCCTCCTCTTTACCAAACATGATATCCTTCTTCAGGGATTGGTCTCTCTTGATACTATGCCCAAAGTATGAGAGATGAAGTCTGGCGATCCTAGCTTTCAAGGAGCACTCTGGCTGTACTTCTAACACTGATCTATTTGTTCTTTTGGTATCCATGGTACTTACAATATTTCCTCTAGCACCATAACTCAAATGCATTAATTTTTCTATGGTCTTTCTTATTCACTGTCCAACTTTCGCAT
>NW_006408572.1:7561861-7563154 GCF_000296735.1 Chrysochloris asiatica | reverse complement strand
GAAAGTTCTCTGTCAATGTATGGTTGTAGCCATTTTTGCATTATTCTTAGTAAAACTTTATTCACATGGAATATCAAAGATATTATCCAATGATTTCCACATTCCTTTGGGTCACCTTTCTTTGGAATGGGCACAAATGTGGGTATCTTCCTGTCAATTGGCCAAGTAGCTGTCTTCCAAATTTCTTGGCATAGATGATTGTGTGCCTCCAGTGCCACATCAGTTTGTTGAAAGATTTCCATTTGTATGCCATCGATTCCTGGTGCCTTGTTCTTTTCCAGTGACTTCAGTGCACTTTGGACTTCTTCCTTCAGTATCATCGGCTATTGATTATATGCTACCTCTTGAAATGGTTGAACATTGGCCACTTCTTTTTGGTACTGTGAGTCTGTGCATTCATTCTATCTTCTTTTGATGCTTTCTGCATCATTCAGTATTTTGCCCATAGACTCCTTCAATACCACAAGTTGAAGTTTGAATTTTTTCTTTAGTTCCCTCAGCTTGAGAAATGCTGAGTGTGTTCTTCACTGTTGGTTTTCTAACTCTAGGTCTTTGCACATTTTGTTATATTTGACTTTGTCTTCTCGAGCTGACCTTTGACATATTCTGTTCAGTTCTTGTACCACCTCACTTCTTCCCTTTGCTTCAGCATCTCTGCACTGGAAAGTAAGTTTCAGAGTCTCTTCTGACATCCATTTTGACCTTTTCTTTCTTTCTTGTCTTCTCAATGATCTTTTGCTTTCTTCCTGTATGATGTTCTTGATGTCATCCCTCAACTCTTCTGTGGGATGTATTCAAGGTCATATTTTGACTCTCATGAACTTGTTTTAATTTACTTTAGTTTCAGCCTGAATTTGCATATGACAATTGATGGTTTGTTCCACAGTCTGCCCCTGGCCTTGTTTTAACTGATGAGCTGGAGTTTTCCACCCTCTTTCTTCACAGCTGCAGTCAGTTTGATTTCTTTGTGAGAAATCACATGGTGAGGTGTGAAAAATGCACATGGTTAGGTCCATGTGTATTTTTATGTGATTTAATATTTTTTTATGTTTAAAAAAGATTTTTGCAATGAAAAAGTCTTTGCTCTTGCAAAATTCTATCATGTGATCTCCAGCATCGTTTCTATCACCAAGCTACAGTGGTAACAACAATCGACTCTAACATAACAACAAATGTGAGTTTGGTACAGGACCGGGCAGTGTTTCGTTTTGTTGTGCATAGGGTCACTATGAGTCAGAACTGACTTAACAGCATCTAACAACAACAACAACATACACAAGGACCTCATTGGGT
>NW_006408572.1:7558288-7560136 GCF_000296735.1 Chrysochloris asiatica | reverse complement strand
TTCCACCTTTGCCTCAATGTCACTGAGGTGGGGTCTTCCCCACCAGATATAAGACCAGTGTGTAGATATTGAGGGGTGGAGAATAGTGGGTAGGAGGCAGCCATTGCTTGCCGATAAAGGTGGTGCCTATCTGCTTCCCCAGATTCCTACTCATACCCCACTGCATTAAGTTGATTCCAACTCATAGTGACCTTATAGAACAGAAAAGAACTGCTTTGGGAGGTTTCTGAGACTGTAAATCTTTACAGGAGCAGATAGCCTCATCTTCCTCTCAAAGAGCATCTGGGAGATTTGAACTGCAAATCTTGTGGTTTACAGCCCAACACTTACCCCACTGCACTACCAGGGCTCCTCCTCCCTATTCCTAGAAGGTGGCAATTCCTATCTGTGGAAGGTTAAGAGGAGCACCCACAGTCTTCTCCATACCCACTTACTTCCCAGAAAAGCCATCAGTGTCCCAGGAAGGCGTCCTGGGACAGGGATGTGAAGACAGTAGTGATGATCTATGTTTTCACCCACAACTTTAGCGTTTTCTCCTCCTTCTCTGCTCTCAAAGGAGTTCTTGGGACGTTATGGGTTTTACGTTAGGTTGCTAACCGCAAGGTCCACCAGGCGCTCCGAAGGAGAAAGATGAGGGTTTCTGTGCCAGTGAAGATTCACAGCCTCAGAAACGCTATGACAGACTTGGCTACATACAACCAACCAACTTTATACTCAAATGCTAGGTCAGTAACCCCATCACAACTCAGCTTTCTGAAGGAGACATTGTGGGACTCTCTTGGGTGGGGCCATCCTGAAGCCTTTGTGAACACAGCCTAGCAAGCTCTGCCCCTGAGTTCTATCTACCCTGGCACTCCCAAAGCTGAGTGGGGAGAATTTGGCTGATAAACACCAAACCCTGACTGTACTGCCATCCTCATTTCTACCACCAGGTGGCACCCGCTACTCCCAAAATGACTAATCACAAAACCTGACCGGAGCAGAACCCAACCCACACTTTTCCCAGCAGAAACTGGGAACTTGGAGACTTAGTTGAGGGAAGAAACAGAGGAAAGCAGGAGAGTTCAAACAGAGAGAGAAAGCCTCCTCACAACAAACTGCTCTTATTCCTTTTATTATTTCATTTCATTCATGTGCCAAGATTTGAAATCCCAACCATTAATTCATTGATAAAGTTGGAATCCTACTTCACATATCACAGCAAATTCCAAATTGATTTTAAAGTTCAAATGTAAAAATGAAACCAACAAATGTTCGTGAAGTGTGAACAACTTGTGTTAATATCAGAAACCATAACTGAAATGGCGATCAATTTTAATGAAAACAAAAAACACTGAAAAAAAGGAAGTATTCATTTTTCTGCCAAAATATACTGAATGAGTGCTTAGCATGTGCTCTGTTCTCCATGCATGGAAAATACAGTCATAAATACAGCAGGCAAATTGCTGCACTTTTACAGTTCATTTTCTAGTTAGTAGATAGTCAGAAATGGAATCCTGGTGTAGCACTGTAGCATAAACACTGGACTGCTAACCAAAACGTTGAAGGTTCAAACCCACCAACCTCGCCTTGGAAACATTATACAGGGTCATTATCAGTCAGAATTGATTTGAAGGCACTTATCAACAGACACGAGGGCTTCTATATGGAGGGCAGCGGTTAAACGATGTACGAGAACTGCGCAGACCTGGTGGAGGTGTTAAATGAAACCCAGACCACTGATCGGTGGGGTGAGAGGTGTCTGGAGACCGGGTCGATGGGGAGATGCTGCCTAGCAGGAAGATACTGCAGGGGCTGGCCAGGCTGTCCTACTTACTCCGGACATGAGAGCGCTGTCCTAGCCTAACC
>NW_006408572.1:7515288-7554823 GCF_000296735.1 Chrysochloris asiatica | reverse complement strand
GGTAGTGAGGTTGGCCCAGGATTGGACATTGTTTCGTTCTGCTGTGCATAGGGTCGCTATGAGTCGGTTCCAACTCGATGGTACCTGACAACAACAACATCAACAGACAGTCAAAAAAGAAAAAAGATAGAAATAAATATATAATATATGAGATTGTTAATAAGGATTTGGAGTCCTGGTGTGGCTCTGTGGGTTAATGCACTGGACTGCAAAGTTGGTTTGAACTGCAAGGTCAGCAGGTCAAGCTCACCAGCCACTTCTTAGAAACTCCATACAGGATCGCTGTGGGTCAGAACCAACTAGACAGCACTTAACAGCACCAACAAATAAGGATTTGGAAGAATACAGTCACAGAGAGTAAACAGTGAGCTGCATTCCAGGAACAGGGAACTAGCATTTCAGGCATAGGGACAAGCACAAATTTTAAAGACAAAAGACAACTTTGAAAAATGTCTTTAGTATATGTCAAGAAAAGGGTCATTTTCCTTAATGTACAAAAGCTGTCATATATAATTATGTAAAAGATGCACAAACAATAGGAAAAATGGGCAAAGGATATAGAGTTTTCTTCTTTTTAAGACTCAAGTGGCCAATACATTTGGAAAGATATACATTGCTGGTAATTGTTGTTGTTGTTATCAGGTACCATTAAGTCAATTCCAACTCATAGTGACCCCATGTAACAGAGTAGACCTGCTCAGAGCGTTTTCTTGGCTGCGGTCTTTATGTAAGCAGATCGCTAGGTCTTTCTCCTGAAAAGATGCTGGGTAGGTTCAAACCGGCAACCTTTCAGTTAGTAACTGAGCACTTAATTGTTGCACCACCACCTGGGCTCCTTCCATTGGGAATTGTTGTTAAGTGCCATCGAGTCTGTTCCAACTCATAGTGACCCTACATAGGGTTTCTGAGGAGCAGCTGGTGGGTTTGAACTGCGGACCTTGTGGTTTGCAGTCCAGTACTGATCCTACAGCGCCACATGTAAATTACAATGAGATATCATTTTCTTCTCATTTAAATAAGCTACTGGCTACTTCTCAATACTCATTCTCCAATCGAACATTACCTCCTCAGAAATCACATCCCTACTCCCCCCACCCCCCAAGTCACTCGATGTTATCGCTTCAAGATTTAGCATGCCAAATCAATGTGAGTAAGCCAGTATAACCAATTCATGGTAAGATCTTCTTTCCCGTTGGTGTACAACAGAATGGCATCGGACAAGCCTCTCATTTGAGCCGAATGAATCTGTCAGAGACCTGGAGCAGCTAGCATAGCAGCAGCACCAATAATTACTAACGTTTCTGGGAGACTCCATACAACAAGCACTGGACTACAGTTCGAACCCACCAGCCACTCCTCAGGAGAAAGATGAGGTTTTCTGCTCTTGCAATGATTTAAACGTCTCTCAAACCCTACACAGAGTCACTATGAGTTGAAACCAACTTGAAGACAAAACTGGGAATTAAAAATCAATTGCTTATTTTCATTTCATTTTTTTTCCCCACTTAATCCGCATTTCTTAAGACCACTGTGTGCCCTAAGCCTTGCCCTGAAAGAGCTCAGAGTCTATTAGGTGGATAGACACTAGGCAGGCAGCTCTGGAGACAGGCTGACTATTATCCTGCCTCTGTTGCCTGCTATCTGGGCAAATTAATTAATCCCTCTGTTTTAGTTTCCTTTTCTCTAAAATCAGGACAGTACTATCTATTTTGCAGGAATTTTTGTTAATTTATTTTCAAAAGGAATGGTGGTGGTAGTTAGTTATGTGCCGGGGAGTTGGTTCCGACTCATAGCGACCCTGTATAGAGTTTCCGAAGCTGTAAATCTTTATGGAAGCAGAAACCTCATCTTTCTCCTGTGGAGCAGCTGGTAGATTCGAACTGCTGACCTTGAAGTTAGCAGCCCAGCTCATAATCCACTATGCTACCAGAGGTCCTTTAAAAAGGAATAATATATATGAATATAAGGTTCAAACATAACAAGTGTGAGGGTTGTGCGGGACATGGTAGTGTTTCATTCTGTTGTACATAGGTCGTTAGGTGTTGGAACAGACTTGACGGCATCTTAGAACAACAATGTGTGTGAAGTGCAAAGAAAATGCCAGGTATGTGTGATAAAGTGCTATCTATGTTAGAGTACAGGTTTATATCAAGGCTATAAGCAGACAGAAGGAATTAGACTCCATTACTCTGAGACCCGAAGAACTAGAGAATGCCCAGCTACCACTACCAACTGCTCTGAAAGGGATCGTATTACAGGGTCCCTGATAGAGTGGGAGAAAATGTGAACCAAAACTCAAAATTATTTAAATATATATATACATATACCGGGTTTACTGGTCAGAAAGAAACTGGAGGAATCTGAGACTATGACCCTTCAGGTCTAGAAAGGAATTCACCTTCATGGCCAAATTTCAGTCAAGCAGTAGATAGGTTTATAGTGGGAGACAACAAACCTAGTAAGGTAGGCTTGCCATGTAATGGTCAATCATTCAGAATCAAAAGGGCAACAATTACCTAAGGACAAAGTTCAGAAGGGTTGAGAAGGAGGGTGGAATGGAGATAGGAACCACGGGGAGGAAGTGGGATGACTGTTGTTACATGGAGGGAATTGCAATCATTGAGATGAAACACAGTGTGTGATTTGTTGAATGTAAAGCTGATCATCATGTCTGTAAACCTTCACTCAAGTCACAATTAAAAATTAAATAAATAACTAATAAATAAAATGAAGCTTAAAAAAAAAAGAAGAAGAAATTGGGATTATGCCTAAGGATCTCTTGGAAGCTCTCCCAGAGGAGGTGACATCTGAACAGAGTCCTAAACCTGTTTGTTAGGAGATTACTGCTGCTGGCACATGGGATAGGTCAGAGGGTAAAAAGAGCAACAGAAGGTAAGACTGGACTTTGCTCTGGCCAAGATGGAGTAACAAGAGGCCAAATTAGCCTTTCTACATTAAAAAAAAAGATAAAACTGCATAAAGTAAATGAAACTGTTTTTCAGACATTGGCTTTAGGCAAATCAGAACAGTGACACCCAAAAAAGAGTAAACAAATGAAGGTGACCTGGAATGGCCCCAATTTAGTTCACAGCATTTCCAGGCTGCAGCACAGGGAGAAGGAGCCCAGAAGCCAGTGTCCTTGGATTGAGTTGTTGTCGTTGCTAAGTGCCATCGAGTAAACGGAGCTACCATACAGAGAAGAGTACCAAAGAGCAGAGTTGAGCAGAAAGAGAAGTTTGGTTCCACAAAGTATATATAGAAAGTCCCCCTGAGTCTTGAGCTGAGTACTGATCACTGCAGAATATCTTAAGCCAGTTGAAGAACCTTCCCCTTCCAAAAAAATGTATCAGACCATCCAAATGTTAGTGAGGATGTGGACAAATGGGAACTCTCTTACAGAACTGGTGGGGTTGTAAAATGGAGCAATCACTTTGGAAAACAGTCTGGAAGTTTCTTTAAATAGCTAAGCATACACCTACACATAAGTATATGAGGGTAAGTTTGTTCAGGGTATGGGTCGGAACCGACTCAACAGCACTTAACAATAACAACAACTGGGGTTCCAGTTCATACATGTACAGGTTTATTCCAAACAAAATTTGTTTATGTATGTCTCTGCGATCAGTAGATGGCTGCAGACAAGTTCCTTCAATAATACACGTGTCTTGGACTCCTTCCTGGGCCTTGGTGGCATAGTGGGTTAACCACTGGACTGTTAACTGTAAGGTCAGCAGCTCGAACCCATCAATAACTCTGTGGGAGAAAGATGAGGCTGTCCAAGTTAACTTGATGACAGTGATGGTGGGGGAATGGGGTGTAATCGTGGCTTCCTATGGGATCTGTTGACCTATAAAATTCAAAGAGGAAGGTCAGCTCAGGTTATAGAGAATGTTTTTTTATTTTGGAATTTCAAAGGGGCAATCTTGATAGATTTTCTTGAAGAACACAGGACAGTCAATCACTGGGAATTATTATGAAGAAGTTTTAAGACAATAGAAAACTGCACTGGTGGGAAAAAGCCAGGAGAGATGCACCAACAACTCCTTTTCCATCTTGACAAAGCATCTGCTCACTCTTTGAGGGTAGCAAGGGCCTGTTCTACGAGAATCTTGTTGGGGAATCTTACTCCATCCATCCTCCAGCCCTGATCTCGCTCCTTCAGATTTCTCTTTGTTCCCCAAAGTCAAAGAACATTTCAAAGGAACACAATTTTTGTCCCCCGTGAGGATGACAACACTGCAATTCTGATGTGTAGAATTCTTTGGGAAAGTGTTGGAGACACGGAAACGCCACATACAGATGTGCATAGACCTAGATGGAGGATATGCTGAAAAGCAACAGCTTCACATTTTGATATTTTGGTAAGATTACTTTTTACTTACTCTCGTAGATGAACAACGATTGCTCTACCATGAGGAATGAAAGCATGTATGTGCACATAGGTACTTGACTTGAAATATTAAAAATCTGGAAACAATCTATATATTCATCAATAGATAACAAAAACAAAAAATCACGGCCATGAACTGATTCGGATTCACGACAATCCTATATGGGGTTTCTGAGACAGGAATCTCTGCAGGAACAAACAGCCCCATCTACCTCCCACAGAGCAGCTGGTGAGTTTGAACTGTCAATCTTTCGTTTAGCAGTCCAGTGCTTATTCTGCAGCAGTTTCAGGGATTCTTAATAGATAACTGGATTAGGAAATTTTGGTACCTTCATACAATGGAATACCACTTAGCAATAAAAAGAAATGAACTACCCAGTTGTTATTTATAGTTGTTATTAAGTGCTGTAGAGTTGTTCTGATTCATATCCACTGTGTATAGGGTTTCTGAGGCTATAAATCTTTGGGGAAGCAGAAAGTCTCATCTTTCTCCCGTGGAACAGCTGGTGGGCTCAAACCACCAAACTTATAATTCACATTCCAGTGCTTATCCAACAGAGTGACCACACTTCCCACCCAATAACATAGTTATTGTTGTTGTTAGGTGCCATAGAGTCATTACTGACTCATAGAGACCCTACACAACAGACCGAAATACTACCTGGTTGGGCTAACCTCACAATTGTTGCCACGCTTGAGTCCATTGATGCTGCCACTTGGCCAATCCATCTCGCTGGGGGTCTTCCTCTTTTTGTCTAACCCTCCACCTTACCAAACATGATATCGTTCTCCAGTGACTGGACCCTCCTGACAATATGTCCAAAGTATGAGAGACGAAGTTTGGCCATCCTGGCCTCCAAGGAGCACTCTGGCTGCACTTCTTCCAACACAGATCTATTTGTTCTTTTGGCAGCCCATGGCACTTTCAATATTCTCCTCCAACACCATAACTCAAATACATCAATTCTTCTACGATATTCACTGTCCAACTTTTGCATGCATATGAGGTTATTGAAAATACCATGGCTTGGATGCACCTTAGTCCTCAAGGTGACACTTTAAAAAGTCTTGTGCAGCAGATTTGCCTAATGCAATATGTTTGAATTCTCGATTGCTGCTTCCATGAGTGTTGATGTTTGATCCAAGAAAAATGAAGTCCTTGACAACTTCAATGATTTCTCCATAGATAAGAAAGTTGTTTATTTGTCCAGTGGTGAGGATTTTTGTTTTCTTTACATTGAGATGCAATCCATACCGAAGGCTGTGTTCTTTGATCTTCATCAGGTAGTATTTTAAGTCCTCTTCACTTTCAGCAAGTAAGGTTGTATCACTGCACACCACAGGTTGTTAATGAGTTTTCATCCAATCCTGATGAACCCAGCTTTTTGGATTATTTGCTCAGCATACAGGTTGAACAAGTATGGTGAAAGAATACAACCTGGTCGCACACATTTCCTAATTTTAAACCGTTCAATGTTTCCATGTTCTGCGCAAACAACTGCCTCTTGGTCCACGTACAGGTTTCTCATGAGAATAATTAAGTGTTTGCAATGTTGTCCATAACTTGTCATGATCCGCACAATCGAAAGCCATTACATAGTCAATAAAGCACAGGTAAATATATTTCTGATATTCTCTGCTTTCCACCAAGATCCATCTGATGTCAGCAATGATATCCCTCATTGCACATCCTCTTTTAAATCCAACTTGAACGTCTAGAAGTTCTCTATCAATGTATGCTTGCAGCAGTTTCTGTATTACCTTTAGTAAAGCTTTACTAGCATGGGATATCAAAGATATTGTCCGATGATTTCCACATTCCGTTGGGTCACCTTTCTTTGGAATGGAAACAAATACAATCTCTTCCAATCAGTTGGCCAGATAGCTGTCTTCCAAATTTCTTGGCAGAGATGAGTGAGTGCCTCCTGTGCTGCTTCACTTTGTTGAAAGATTTCAATTTGTATTTCATCAATTCCCGCTGCCTTGTTCTTTGACAATTCCTTCAATGCAGCTTGGACTTCTTTCAGTATCGTTGGCTCTTGATCATATGCTACCTCTTGAAATGGTTGAACATCGACTATTTTTTTTTTTGGTACAGTGACTTTGTGTATTCCTTCCATCTTTTGATGCTTTCTGCATCATTCAATAATTTGCCCATAGAATCCTTCAATAACAAAAGCCAAGGCTTGAATTTTTTCTCCAGTTCCCTCAGCCTGAGAAATGTTGAGTGTGTTCTTCCCTTTTGGTTTTCCAACTCCAGATATTCGCACATTTTGTTGTAATGTTTGACTTTGTCTTCTCGAGCTGACCTTTGAAATTTTCTTTTTTTTTTAAGTTCAGTCATTCTTTTTTTAAAATTGTGAATTATGTGATAGATTACATGCGAGATCATTAGCTTTACATTCATCCTATCGTATATCACTTCACTGCCATGGTTACAATCCTTCCATGCATCATCAACCAACCAAAGGATATACCCTGCAAGCCTGCCCCCTGGTCGTCAGCACACAGCCCCTCTCCTTCTCTGGGTCTAAAGTCCCCAGCTGTTCCATCTCTCCATGTTGTCATCTCTGCCTCCATCTCTGGTGTCACTGATTCTCTGGGTACAGTCTCGCACTCCGTTCTTCTCCCTTGATGGTTCCAGGGACCTCCGCTTCTGGACTGCAAAGTCAATCACTCCTCTTCTTTTGCTTGCTGCAAAATGTCTACCTTTATATTTCTAACCCTCACAGTCAGGCCTGATAACAGTTATTCACCATTTTACCACAAGGGACCTATCCCCATCTCCTTTCATTAGCCCTGCCCAGACAGATTGGATACTACTCAGTGGAGATTCTACCTTCCTCTGTACCCCCTGGATCTAGGTTCCCTCGTGAAAGCTTGTAAGCCAGTCACTTCTTACCTTTGTAGCCCCCCACCCCCCATTTTGGGTAGCCAATGTCCAAGTTGCCCATCCCTGTCTACTCTGTGTATGGAGGGGATGGAAATGATGTTTGCTGTAAAGACTTGTTCCCTCTTTTGAGCTACTGCATCCGTAGGTATAGGTCAAGTTCATCAAATTGTATCAGATTACTCTTTTTTTCCTCTTCTTCCTTCTTCTAGTTGAGCTCTGATCATCCAGCCATTGAAGTTAGGTCAAGTGGGTATTATCTGCAAGTGTGAGTGTTCTTATGCATATGCCCTCTCTTCTTATCAGACAAGTTTGGTGTTTTAAACTCACCAGTCGCACCTTAGAAACCCTATACAGGGTCGCTATGAGTTGGAACAGACTCAATAGCACTTAACAACAACAACAGGTTTAATATACTCCTCACATCTTCATCCTTACCCTGTGACTTGCTTAGATGAGCCTGAAGCCAACACTTGGTTTCCCTTCCATTTCCTCCCTGTGTATCTCCACCTCAGTTTACTTCTGAAGTGCCTTGGCAGTCACTGTGCCCTGATTAAAGAATGACCCCATCAGGTGACAAAAATCTAAATATAACTGTGGCTCCCTGCCTGGCTGGCTGACTTCCTGTGTGTTCTCAGACCAAAGACCAGGACTTGTGCCTTCACCAAGCTGCAGATCCAGAATGGCAGCCCCCAAGGCACATACTTGCAATAACAAAGAGGGAGGTATGAGTGAGAGACAGCACAGCCCAGAGAAAGGTGGAGGCCAAACCTAGAGCAGGAGGATAAGCCCTCTAACGACAATCTTTCAGAAAAGGATTTCTGTATGCTCCCTGTCACCCAATGAGGCACTAACAAAACGTCTTTGGTTGACATCATGATAGAAAAGCCCATTGCCATTGAGTAAAATCTGATTCGTAAACCCTCTAGGACAGAGTAAGGAGCTCTGGTAGTGTAGTGGTTACGAGTCGGGCTGCTAACCTCAAGGTCAGCAGTTCGAAACTACCAGCTGCTCCACAGGAGAAAGATGAATGAGACTTTCTGCTCTCTTAAAGAGTTACAGCCTTGGAAACCCTATGCAGGGTTACTATAAGTCAGACTCCACGGCACACCACCACCACCACCATCATAGGACAGAGTGGCGTCCTGGTGTGGCGCTGTAGGATAAGCAAGGTCAGACATGCCTCCACGCTCCAACCTTTTAACCAATTCTGACACCAATGGTCATTCCCATGGCATGCTCTGCTTGCTTCAGGTAATTCATTGCAGTGGCTACACAGAACACACAGATAATAATAACTGCAAGGTTGGCAGTTCAAACCCACCAGTAAGTCACTTCTCGGAAACCCTATGCAGGGTGGCTATGAGTCAGAATCGACTCAACATCACTTTACAACAACAACAACATAGGACAGAGTAGAACTGCCCTATAGTGTTTCCAAGACTAGCCCATCTTTCTCCCATGGAATGGCTATTGGGTTTGAATCACCAACCTTTCATTAACCTACATACCCTGCCTAAGTCAAGTGTTTCATTCATTCATGCATATAGTAAATATTCATTGAAGTGCTACCTAGTTGCAGACACAAGGAAAATATAAATAAAGACCTATATCCTACCCTTCAATGAATTCTCAGTGTTGTTGTTGTTAAGTGCCGTCAAGTTGGTTCTGACCCATAGCGATCCTGAAAAGGGTTTCCAAGGCTGTAAATCTTTACCGGAGCAGAACGCCTCATCTTTCTCCCGCTGAGCAGCTGATAGTTTCGAACTGTTGACCTTCTGGTTCGCAGCCCGATTCGTAACCACTATGCTACAAGAGTTCTCAGTGTAATAGAGACCAAACAAAAATAGACAATTACAAACACTGATAAGGGCCCTATGGGGTTCTAGGATCTGGGAGGGAATGGGTCAGGGAAGATTTGCAGGAGATCTCTTTCAGAGTCAAATCCAAAGGGGTTAATAGGAAAAGCTTGAGGAAGGTGTGCCAGGATGGGCAGATGGGTTGGAGATACAGTCAAGAAATTTATTGGGCATTTGGGGTAGAATGAGGACAGGGGAGGGAAGACGAGATGAGGTAAGGATGAGCAGAATTGGCAGGTTCCTGATCATGAAGACCTTGTATACCTGGTACAGTGAGTGAATTACTTAATGTGGACCTTTAACTATGCATGGTCTTGTAACTCCTACACACAGTGATTGGGTGGGACTATGTAAATAAGGCACTGTAATCCACCAAGCAAATTAGACAGCTTGTTAACAATGCAAATAAAGTATGTGGAACTCTAACAAGGGGATTGATCAGTTTTACCATCCAGGTCGGTTTAAAAAGAGAGTCAAGTGCAGAGCAAATGGGGAACCTCACTACCACCAAGAAAGAAGAACTAGGAGGCGAGCACATCCTTTGATCCTGGGGTCTCTGCGCTAAGAACCTTCTAGACCAGGAGGGAGAGAGACTTGTAACTCTGGAAGTGATGCAAAGTATCAGCAGAGAAACAATGGCTGCAGAAACAGAGGAGTTTCCCAGTCGGTGGAATAAGGGGGTTAGGTTACAATGGGTGTGCTGAACCTCAGAGAGCTGATTGCTTTCAGGCAAAAGGTTTCCTGGTGCCTCTGGGCACTTATCAGTGGAGCTAAAGGATTTTGTAACACTTGTCCAAGCAGGGCAGAGGGCAGGCCCAGGGGCTCAGGGGCAGAGGGAGAAAAAGCTATATCCTGAGTCATTCCTGAATTATAACCTATTCTTCTCTAATAAGGAGTACTGGTGTGGCACTGTAGGATAAGCACTGTGGGATAACACAAGGTTGGCGGTTCAAACCCAGCAGCCACTCCTTGGAAACTCTGTACAGGGTAACTATGAGTCAGAACTGATGACTGCACTTAACAACATCCCTAATACAGTCCATAATCATGAGTGAAATGTATATATATATTACAATATGTTCTGTAGTTGCCTTTATTCTTGTGTACCTTCCACAAAGTGTGAGGAAGATCAAGATCAACAGCCCAAAGGTGATTTCTAAGAGACCAAGGTCAGAAATGCCTTCATGTTCCAACCTTTTAACCAATTCTGACACCAAAAGGTCATTCCCATGGCACGCTCTGCTTGCTTCAGTTAATTCATTACAATGGCCATACAGAACTCACAGATAATGCTCACAATTATGGGATGTGTGAGGGAAGTAACAAGTTACAGTTCAGGTTCAGAAATGACTCCGGGATACAGGTCTTTGGTCAGGACAGCTTCTTCCCAGCCAGGCCTTCAGGAAGGTCTCTGTGCCTCAGTCCCATGGCCCCTCAGCCTGGACTCTGTTGCTTGGGCAAGTGTTACAAAGCCAATAAGGGCCCAGAGACATCCCACTCTGCCAGTAAGCCCTGGTCCAAAGGCACTTTACTGTAGTTCCATGGGTTGACAAACCTAGGCCCACTAAATGCCCAGAGGCACCACACTCCATCAGCAAGTCTCCTAGCTAAAGGCACTCCATATTCTTGCTCTGTGGGCCCGGAAGCTCACTACATCTTCTCCTGCTGATCTCTGTGTCTACTGCCAACATTTCGCTGCCCTGCTTCTTGCCATCTCTCGCTTTCTCAGCAAGGTGTTACAACTCTCTCTGTTCCTGGGATGAGGAGGTTCTCAGCACAAGGGTCCCAGATTCAAAGGATGAACCCCATTCCTGGCTCTTCTTTCTTGGTGGTCGTGACATTCCCCTCTTTCCTGCCTCTGGGAAGGCTCAGTTTAAGCATTACAGAATGGCAAAACAGACCAGTCCCCTTGTTAGGGTTCCATATACTCCCTGGTGTGGCACTGTAGGATAAGCAATTGACCACAAAGTCAGTTTGAACTGCAAGGTCAGTGGTTCAAACTCACCAACCATTTCTCAGAAACCCTAACAGGGTCGCTATGAGTTGGAACTGACTTGACAGCACTTTGATAACAGCAAGCAGTCATTTGAATGGCGTTACAAAAACTAAGACAAGAAGGGCCATATTAAGTAATTCACAGTCCTGCATGTTGTGCTGACTTCCTCATGTTGTGTGTTGCCTTTCCCTTCACCAGAATCAACACGTGTCTACTCAATAGGATAAACACGGACTTTGAAGCTCAAGAACGGAAAGTTGAGCTCATCAGCTGCTCCATTGGAGAAAGATGAGACTTTTTGTTCCTTCAAAGATTCATAGTCTCAGAAACCCTGTACGGGGTCCCTATGAGTCTGAACTGACCTGATGGCACTCAAAACCAACCAGTTAGTAATTCTCCCTCCCAGAGCATCCTATCCCTGGTAAACATCATGGAATGTTTTTGTGAAAACCTAGTGGTCTCATACAATATTTGTCTTTTTGTGACTGACTTATTTCACTCAGCATGTCTTCCAATTTCATCCATGTTGTGAGACATTTTACAGATTCATCATTATTTTTTATTATTGTATAGTATTCAATTGTATGTAGGTACCCTAATTTGCTTATTAATTCATCTATTGATGGACACTGTGGTTGTTTCTATTTTTTTGCTATTGTGAAAAATGCTACAACGAACATGATGATGTTGATGTTGAGTCAGATGCAACCTATAGCAACCCTGTATAGGGTTTCAGAGGAGCGGCTGGTGAGCTTGAACAGCCGACCTTGCAGGTCAAACCAACTTTGCAATCCAACACATTAACCTGCAGAGCCATACCAGGATTCCACAATGAGCATGGGTTTACATGTATACATTAGTGTCGCAGCTTGCATTTCTCTATGAATTATAGCTAAGAGTAGGATTGCTGTATCTTGTGTTGCTTCTAATTCTATATTTTTCAGGGAGTGCCATGCTGTTTTTCACAGGTGTTATTCCATCATTATTACTCTTTATGGTGCAGTATTCTATTTTATGTATGTACCACATTTTGTTTATCCAGTCATTGATTGATGTGCACATGGGCCGTTTTCCTCTTGAGCTGTAATGAACAGCACATTTTTGCTGCAAGGAACCTAGTGTCCACATGAAGGGCTTTAAAATGTTCAGGGGAAAATGGAATTGAAGGATAATGGGATTTTCCCACAAACTTTTTGAATCCTCTTCAACTTCGTGTCCATGTCTCTTTTATTAGTTCTCTAGGGCATATACCTTGATGTTGTCATCGTTAGGTTCAGGTGAGTTGGTTCCCACGTACAACAGAACAAAACACAGCCTTGTCCTGCACCGTCCTCACAATTGTTGCCGTGTTCTGACACAGGGGTGGGGAACCTTTTTTTCTGACAAAATTTATATATAACATCATTTGCGGGCCATACAAAATTATCAACTTAAAAATTAGCCTGCTGTATTTGGTCAAACATTTAATTAACTCACCATTAATGTGATGGCTGGAACTGCGGTTGCCTTTGCAGGGACAGAGCAAAGGATTTCGGGGAACTTATAAGGCCTGTATGGAGTCCTGGTGTGGCGCTGAGGGTTAATGCACTGACTGCAAAGTCGGTTTGAACCTCAAGGTTGGTGGTTCAAGTTCACCAGCTGCTCCTCGGGAACCCTTTACAGGGTTGCTATGGGTTGGAACCTTCTCAATGGCACTTAACAACAACAACAATAAGGCCTGTGGGCCGGACGTTCCCCACCCCTGCTACATAGCCCATTAGCGCCACTGTGCCAATCCATCTTATTGAGTGTCTTCCTCTTTTTTGCTACTCTCCACTCTACCAAGCATGATGTCCTTCTTCAAATCTTGTCCCTCCTGATAACATGTCCAGAGTATGAGAAACAAAGTCTCACCATCCTGGCTTCTAAGGAGCATTCTGGCTGTACTTCTTCCAACATAGACCTATTTTTTCTTCTGGAAGTTCATTGTACCTTCAGTATTCTTCTCCAACACCATAATTCAAATACATCACTTCTTCTAAGGCCTTCCTTATTCATTGTCCAACTTTGACATGCATATATTGTTTTGTTGTGAAGTGCTGTCGAGCCAGTTCCAACTTATAGCAACTCTGTATATGGTTTCCAAGGAGTAACTGCTAAGTTTGAACCACCAACCTTATGGTTCAAACCAACCTTGTAGTCTATGTTTTATCCTATAGCGCCACACCATGAGGCTTGGGTCAGATGCACCTTAGTCCTCAAACAGTTATCTCTGCTCTTTAACACTTTAAGCAGGTCGTTTGTGGCAGATTTGCCTAATGCAATATGTTGTTTGATTTCTTGACTGCTGCTTCCATAAGTGTTGATGGTTGATTAGAGCAAAATGAAGTCTTTGAAAACTTCAATCTTTTCTCCATTAATATGGATGTTGTTTGTTGGTCCAGTGGTGAAGATTTCAGTTTTCTTTACATTGAGGGACAACCCATATGGAAGGCTATGGTCTTTGATCTTCATCAGTAAGTATTTTAAGTCCTGTTTACTTCCAGCAAGCAAATTTGTATCATCTGCCTATTACAGGTTGTTAATGAGTCTTTCTTCAATCCTGATGCCATGTTCTTCTTAATATAATCCAATTCCTCAGATTATTTGCTCAGCATTTGTTGTTGTTGTTGTTAAGTGTCATCAAGTCAATTTCAACTCATAACAACCCTGTATAGGATTTCCAAGGAGTGGCTGGTGGATTTGAACTGCCAACCTTGTGGTTGCCAATCCAGTGCTAATCCTAAAGCGCTACATATGGTGAAAGAATACAATCCAGGCACACACTTTTCCTGGCTTTAAAGAATCTAGTATCTCCTTGTTCAGTTCAAATGACTGCCCCTTGGTCTATGTATAGGTTCCTCATGAGCACAATGAAAAGTTCTGGAATATCCAGTCTTCACAATGTTATTCAGAACTTGCCATGATCCACACAGTCAAAAGCTATTCATAGTCAATAAAGCACAGGTAGCCATCTTTCTGGAATTCTCTACTTTCAGCAAAGATTTATCTGATGTCAGCAATAATATTCCTTGTTTCATATCCTCTTTTGATTCAGGTTTTAATTTCTGGCAGTTCCCTATCAATGTACGGTTGTAGCCATTTTTGAACTATCTTCAGAAATATTTTACTTGCGTGTGATATTAATGATATTGTTCGATTATTTCTGCATTCTGTTGGGTCACCTTTTTTTGGCTGGGTACAAATATGGATCTCTTCCAATCAGCTGCCCAGGTAGTTTCCAAATTTCTTGGCAGAGATGAGTGAGTGCCTCCAGTGCTGCATCAGTTTGTTGAAAGATTTCAATTTGTATTCAGTCAATTCCTAGAACCTTGTTTTTTTTGCCAATGTCTTCAGTGCACCTTGAACTTCTTCGTTCAGTACCATCAGTTCTTGATCATATGATACTTCATGAAATGGTTAAATGTCAACCATTTCTTTTTGGTTTAATGTCTCTGTATATACCTTCAATCTTCTTTGATGCTTTCTGCATCATTCAATATTTTGCACATGTTGTTGTTGTTAAATGCCGTTGAGTTGATTCCAACTCATAGCAACTCTGTAAAGAATTTCGGAGGAGCGGTTGGTGAGTTTGAATTGCTATAGAATCCTTCAATATCGCAAGTCAAGATTTTAATTTTTCTTCAGTTCTTTCAGTTGAGAAATGCTGAGCATGTTCTTCCTTTCAGATTTTCTAACTGTACAAGGAAACCAGAAAGATTTAGTAAACATTAACACAACAGAAATTTAGACAATGAAAAGAAAATCCAGAAACAAAATGAAGTCAGCACAGAAAATTAGGTAGGAAAAAGAAAAAAGCAGTACCACACATACACACCCAAAAAAAACCATACAGCAAAATGACAGCAATCAGTTCATACCTATTGATAATTACACTGAATACAAATGGATTAAATGTACCACTCAAGAGACATGAACAGCAGAATGGATAATAAAACAGGATCCTTCAATATGCTGTCTACAAGAGGCATATTAAAAAGATAGAGACAGCCTAAATGCCAATCAACAGAAGAATGGTTAAACAAATTTTGGTACACACCCACAATGGAATACTACACACAGTTGAAAAATAATAAATCTGCAAAACATCTCACAACATGGATGAACCTAGAGGACATTATGCTGAGTGAAATTAGTGAATCACAAAAGAACAAATATTGTATGAGACCAATCTTGTAAAAAGTTAAGAAAAGAAAAGCTTTTCTTAATAAAAGAAACCATCAATGATGATTAGGAGGTGGGGGTGGGCAGAGGGAAAATTATTCATGGACTTGAGGGTAGACACATGTTAACATGGGTGACAGGGCAGGCAATATACAACAAGAGGGAGGTTAGCACAGGAAAGATGAAGGCAGTGGGAGACACAGGGAGCAATGCAATATTAAAGTGAATAGACGTAAATACTGTTAACTATTGATTCATAGAGGTGATTGCAATCATTGTATTGAAGCGAAGTATGTGATTGTTTGAATGTAAAACATGATCTGCTCTATAAACCTTCACTCAATTCACAACAAAATGTTAAAAGAAAAAAAAAAAAGGTATTTGCAATGAATAAGTCATTAGTCTTGCAAAATTCTATCATATAATCTCCAGCATCCTTCTATCACCTAGGCCACATTTTCCCACTACTGATTTTTTTCTCTTTGTTTTCAACCTTCACATTCCAACCCAATAGTAGTTATCAATTCATCTTGGTTACATGTTTAATTACTTTCAGACTGAAAAAGTTGATAGAATTCTTTAATTTCATCATCACTGCCTTTAGTGGTTGGTTAGTAAATGTGAATAATTGTGGTATTAACTGGTCTTCCTTGTAGTCGTATGGATATAATCCTATTATAGACAGCGTTGAACTTCAAGATAGATCTTGTAATGTTCTTTTTGATGAATGTAACACCATGCCTCTTCAATTTGTCATTTTCAGCAAGTAAATAATATGATCACCTGACTCAAAACGGCCAATACCAGTCCATTTCAGCTCACTAATGCCTAGGATATAGACCTTTATGTGTTCCATTTTATTACTGACAACTTGCAATTTTTCTAGATTTATTCTTCATACATTCCATGCTCCAATTATTAATGTATGTTTGCAGTTGTTTTGCCTCTGTTTAAGCTGTGCCCTATCAGCAAATAAAGGTCCTAAAAGCTTCACTCCATTAATATCATTATGGTTGATTCTACTTTGAGGAGGTAGCTTTTTCCCAGTCTTATTTTGAGTGACTTCCAACACGAGGGGTTTGTCTTCCGGCACTATATCTGACAATATTCTGGTGCTATTCATAATGCTTTCATCATCTTACACTATACCTGACAATGCTCCACTGCTGTTCATAAGGTTTTTAGTGGCTAAGCATTCAGAAGTAGTCTGCCTCTTCTTACTAGTCTGTCTTAATCTGGACACTCCTCTGAAACCTGCACACCATGGGTGACCCTGCTGGTATTTAAAATACTGGTGAAATAGCTTCCAGCATCACAGCCACACACATGCCAACATAGTATGACAAACTGACAGGTGAATGGTAGAGGACATATACCTAGAAGTGAAATTTCTGGATCATAAATATTTCTAACCTTTTGAGGAAGTGCCATAATGTTTTTCATAGTAATTGTATCATTTTACAATCCCACCAGCAGTGGATAAGTGTTCTAATCTCCCCACATCCTCGCCAGCATTTTCGTGTTGTTTTTTTTTTTAGTGCCATTTTTTAATTGGGTGAGATAATATATCACTGCAATTTGATTTACATCTCTCTAATGGCAAGGTATGGAGTCCTGTTGTGGCACTGTGGGTTAATGCACTGGACTGCAAAGTTGGTTTGAACTGCATGGTTGGTGGTTCAAGCTCACCAGTCACTCCTTGGAAACCCGATACAGGTTTTGGGTTGGAATCGACTCAACGGCACTTAGCAACAACAATGGCAATGTGTAATGGACTACTGGTGTGGTGCTGTGGGATCAGCATTGAACAGCTAATCATAAGGTCGGTGGTTCAAACCCACCAGCTGCTCCTTAGAAACCTAATACAGGGTCACTATGAGTCAGAACTGACTCGATGACACTTAACAACAACAACAACAATGGCAAAGTTAGTGGTTCAAACTGACCAGTCGTTCTTTGGAAACCGTATACAGGGATGCTATGGGCTACAACCAGCGCTTACCACCACCACCAACAACAACAATGGCATGTTAGGATTCCTGGTGTGGCACTGTAGCATCAGCACTAAACTGCATACCACAAGGTCAGCAGGTCAAACCCACCAGCCTCTCCTTAAACCTTAAACAGAGTTGACGGTACTTAACAATAAACAGCAATGGCAAGCTAAGACGCCCTGGTAGCACAGTGGATTACACTGGGTTGTTAACTGCAAGGGCATTAGTTCGAATCTATCAGTTGCTCTATGGAAGAAAGATGAGGCTTTCTGCTCCCATAAAGATTTACAACCTGGGAAACCCAATATAGGATCACTGTGATTCGGAGTTGATTTGGTGACACATAACTACGACCACTAATGGCATGTTGGAGCCCTGGTGTGGCACTGTAGGGTAAACACTGGACTGCTAATCACAAGATTGGTGGTTCAAACCCACCAGCTGTTTCTTGGAAACCCTAGACAGGGTCGCTACGAGTTGGGACAGACTTGATGGTACTTTTCAACAATAACAACAATGGCGTGTTATCAGGAGGGATCAGTCTCTGGAGAAGGACATCATGCTTGGTAAAGTGGAGGGTCAGCAAAGAAGAGGAAGACCCTCAACGAGATGAACTAATGCAGGAGCAACAGCAATGTGTTCAAATATAACAATTCTGAGGATGGACCAGGACTAGGCAGTGTTTTGTCCTATTGTGCATAGAGTCTCTATGACTCAGAACCGACCAGATGGCACCTAACAACAGCAATGGCCATGGAGTGCTAACTATAAGTTGGCATTTCAAACCCACCGGTGACTCTACGCCAGAAAGATGAGGCCGCCTGCTCCTATAAAGATTTACAGTCTTAGAAACGCTGTGTAGGGTGACTATGAGGCAGAATCAACTCAGTGGCAGTGAGTTTGGCTTTGTGATTTAATGCCTAATGATTATAAGCATCTCTTCATGTCCTTTATGGTAAAGTGTCTGTCTGTTCATGTCCATTGCCCATTGTCTATTTTCTTGTTGTTGAAGTTTTCTATAAATTTTTGAGGCTAGATCCTTATCAGATATATCGTTTTCAAAATTTACTTTTCTGTCTGTAGATTGTCTTTTTATTCTTTTGATAAGCTTAAATATTTACTTTTGGGAGGGCCCACTGATCTAATTTGTCTTCTGTTGTTACCAAAGAGTTTTCAATGGCGGTTCAGGCCTTTCCTTTGAGGTATTCAAACCTCCAACCTTTTCACTAGCAGATGAGATTCAATGAGGTTATTTTTTTCTTTAATTCAGTTACACATTTTTCCCCATAAATTTTATGGTTGAATTTAATTGAAAGTTATTCTCATTGAGCTAAGAGAGTTACATTACATAAACACAGAAAATAACATTATTGCCTTTTGTTGTTGCTGTTAAGTTAGTTTCAGTTTATAGAGACCCAGTATAAGGTTTCTTAATGAGCTCTGGTAGCGTAGTGGTTACGAGTCGGGCTGCCAAACGCAAGGTCAGCAGTTCAAAACTACCAGCGGTTCCATGGGACAAAGATGAGGCATTCTGCTCCCATAAAGATTTACAGCCTCGGAAACACTGTACAGGGTCGCTATGCGTTGGAACCGACTCCATGGTACTTAACAACAACATAAGGTTGCTTAGAAGTAGCTGGTGAGTTTGAACCACTGAACTTGCAGTTTAAACTGACCTTTTGGATCAGTGCTTACCCTACAATGCCACACCAGGACTCCTTTGTCATGTTTTAGGCATTTACATTACAACAATCAGACTCACAGAATCTGATTTGTTTGGAAAGAATTTGGGCTTTTTATGCAAAATCTGAGTATAAACTCACAGTCACTGATTTAGAGTGACTTCAGACTTCAACTCTTAGAACCTCACATTCTTTATATGCAAACAAAAGACTGTAGGAGATGCGAGGGGTAAAAGTTGGATTATTGAGGGCAGAGGGAAGACTAATGAGCCAAAGTAAATAAGATAGAAAGTTAGATGAATGTATACATAGCCGAGTCTTTGCTCTCTCCCAAAGTCCATAGTCATATAGCTACATTGGAGAAGTAATTTATACTGTTGACTGAAACTCACCTTTACTATTTAATAGTACTAAGGAGTCCTGATGCGGTGCTGTAGAATAAGCATTGGGCCAAACAATTGGTTTAAACCTCAAGGTTGGAGGATCAAACGTACCAGCTACTCATCGGAAACCCTATACAGGCTTGCTATGAGTTGGAAGCGACTCAACGGCACTTAACAACAATTACCAATAATAATGATCTGAAGGTCCTAGTTTAGCCAATGCAGTGAGACAAGGAAAAAATTAAAATAAGCAAAACAAGGAATATAATTGTTGTCAATGTAGACATGCAATTGTATTACTGAAAACTTTGTTTCTTGGTTAAAATCAAAAGAAACCATTGGCCACATATTATTGAATAAGAAACCTTGAAAGCAAATACATTTTTGCCAAAATGATTTGAGAATTCAAGTGTATTGTGTTGGTCGTTACTGTCCTAGCAAGAGAAGGAAGAAAAATTTAGCATACTTGGAGCTAGCCAAGTGTCACCAAAGATCTAATTTATGATTGAACTGGACAGCTCTTTTCCTTGTCATCAGGATGTCACTTCCTCTCAATATGTTTACTGGCATTGAAAGGGAAGGAAGTACAGAGGCTCTAAGAGATATTCATCTGTCAAAGTACAAGAGGTTTTTGTTTTTAATTGAGCTCATAAGAATGTAACCTTTAACCATAAGGCTTGAGATAACCACAAAACTCATAAACTATGTTCATTTTATTTGCTCATGTAGGCAATAAAATACTATTTTTTCCTCTAATGCTGGGAAAGGGAATTTGCTTACTCTGTAAATGAACACAATGGTGTCGTGATAATTAATGCATTATTTTTTAAATGAAGTAATTTATGCTTCATAAACAATGATTGACTCCAAGGATTGTTGGGAAAGCTGGGAAACCAGATTTGAGGTTATGCAGCAAGACTCCCAGCCAAAATGAAGTCATAGAACTGATTGGGTGACAACATCTCTGCTGCCATGTTTTGGTGACTGACACTATGGATGGCGCGTTGAGAACTAACTCACCACTGGTCCTGCTGCCACCAGTAACCATAGGCTTCCACCACTATTTCCACCACGGTCGGTGAAGATTCTTGGCAGTCTTTGTTTATTCCTTAGCATTCCATTCAAACTCAAATCCGTGCACTTGATTGAATGCGCTTAGGTCATGTACCCAGACTTAGCCACAGAGGAGATTGGGAAAATGAAAATCTGGCAGTTTCAGGTTCTGTAATCAGATAGAGGAGGGCTATACCTTTCAACAAGATGGGGAAAGGGACTCTATCTAAATGTAGGAAATAGAAGAAAACAGTTCCAATATATAAGAAAGATGTTCTGATTCTGAGAAGGAATAAAAATTATTTTAAAAGTCCATTATATCTGGTTATATCCTAACTATCCTACAATGGAATCCTGGTGTGGTGCTGTGGGTTAATGCATCGGACTGCAAAGCCATTTGAACTGCAAGGTTGGTAGTTCAAGCTCATCAGTCGCTCCTTGGAAACCCTACACAGGGTTGCTATGGGTCAGAACTGATTCAACGGCACTTACCAACAACAACAACAACATCCTACAATGGAAGTTATATCCATTATATCCTAACTATCCTCTGACTCTGCACCTGCCCAAACAAGTGAATATTGTGAAATGAAATCACCCCACTTTACTGAGTGAGACCTCGTGATTCAGTGGTTAAGGGCTCAGCTGCTAACTGAAAAGACAAAGGTTTGATCTTAACAGCGGCTCCATGAGAGATCTGTTCTTTGTAAAGATTGCTGTTGTTGTTAAGTGCCGTCAAGTCGATTCCAACTCACGCTGACCTTGTGGTTCAAACTGATCTTGCGGTCCAGCGCATTATCCTGCATCACTACACCTAGAAAAATCTTATGGGATAGTTCTACCCTGTCCTATAGGGTCACAAAGAATTGGAATAGACTTTCTGTCCCATAATAACAATATCGAATGAATTCACTTTCAATTTATAGCCACAAGTTTCAAATACATTTACAACATTGGCAGATGATTTTATTTTACTTTCTTAGTAAATTAATTTCCTATTTTCTTAGATATAGTGTCATACTTTCCTCTCTCCAAAAATCAGTATTCCCTCATCCCAGTGGTGTCTTTACTGAGTGATTCCTACAGAAAATAGATGGAACCAGAGTACAGCATCTATCTCCTCAATCACTGCAACCTTTCCACATGTTCTCTGGATCACATCCCCTCTCACCTACACACTCTGTTCCTCCAATTTCCTCACTTTCGTACTCTCTACTAGATTGTTCCCACTGACATACAATCATGTCAATATCACTCATCTTTGAAAACAAAACAAAGCCTGCTCCAAGCAGTGTCCTCTTCCATCTTTTGCCACATGTATAAAAGTGGTGTGGCAGAGACATCTGCGATCCCATAACTAAAGAGGAGTGAATCAACCCAAGGCTGATTCCTATGAGACAGAGTTCAGACACATCTCTCTTGAATCTTTTTTTTTTTTTTACCAGTTCTGACACCAGCTGTCCTTCCTTCCCACGCCACTCTCTACTTCTCTGCCATGTTCAGTTATTCATTACAGTACCCTCACAGATTGTACTCACAATCATGGGGTTTACCAGGGAAGTGGTTGGTTGGTGGCTGTGTGCCACTGAGTCGGTTACAACTCACAGTGACACTATGTAAGGTTTGAAGTCTACAAATCTTTACAAGAGTAGAAAGCCTCGTCTTTCTCCCATAAAGTGATTGGTAGGTTCCAAGTGCTGACCTGTGGTTAACAGCCCAGCTCGTAATCCACTATGCTACCAGGGCTCCATGGGACAGTACAACACTGACCAAAAAAGTAGTTCAGGAACAGATTTGAAGCATTAGAGACTAATGGTCAAAGACAAGACGAGCTGTGGGATGACATCAAAAACATCATACAAGAAGAAAACAAAAAGTCATTAAAAAGACAGAAAATAAAGAAAAGACAAAAATGGATGTCAAAAGAGACGCTGAAATGTGCTCTTTGGCATAGAGAAGTTAGAGCAGATGGAAGAAATGAGGAAGTCAAAGTGCTGCTGCTTATGTATAACCAAACATCTCATGGGATTTGATTCCTTGGTTTGAAGGGTTAAAGTCATAGTTTCCTGGGATATCCCCGTTAATTGTCTAATAACACGTTTTGTTCTTCCTCCTAGTTCATTGTATAGTGCTTAGGGTCTTACAAGCTTGCAAGGGGCCATTTAATGCACATCATTTGGTCTCTGTTCACTTGGAGCAACGGAGAATGAAGGAAAGTCAGGAGCAAGAGGAGGAAATGGAATGTGTGGTTAATTGCCTCCAGGAACACCTGCCACAGTTGCCATGAGACCAGAAGAAACAGGTGGTGCCCAGCTGTCACTCCTGAACATTTTTGGTAAAAGATTCTATAGAAGAATTCTGATCAAAATGGGGAAAATGCAAAACAGAATTTCCAATTGACACAGAATCCAGAGTTTCTGGAGCCATGCAGGCTGGATGAACCCCTGAAACTATTGCCCTGAGATGATCTTTAAACCTTAAACCCATATATCACCCAGAGTCTTCTTAAAACCCAAGAGTAGTTTTGCTTAACTAGTAAAAAAAAAAAAAATCTGCCTTGAGAATTATGCTCTTTTAAAAGTGATCTATATATAGCTAGGAGGGGAGTGATTGACTTTGCAGTCTAGGAGCGAAGGTCCCTGGGACCATCAAGGGAAAAGAGCCCAGAGCAGGACCCTACCCAGAGAAGCAGTGACACCAGAGATGGAGGTAGAGACCATGACGTGGAGAGATGGAGCGGCTGGGGACTTTAGACCCAGAGAGGGAGAGGGGCTGTGTGCTGACGATCGGGTGGCAGGCTTGTAGTGTATACCCTTTGGTTGGTTGATGATGCATGGAGGGGATGTAACCATGGCAATGAAATGATATAGGATAGGATGAATGTAAAACTAATGTTCTCCCATGTAAACTATCACATAATTCACAATAAAACATAAAAAAAAGTGATCTATATGGAATCAAACTGACAACAGCAACTTAAAAGATTAGATAGGAATCTCAGGAGGCAATGAGTTTATATAGATGGGGGAGGAACAACTCAGGAAGAGTGAGAATAATTTCACGACTTGAAGAATGTAACCAGTGTAACTAAATTAAACGTGTAGAAACTGTTGAATTGGTCTATGCTTTCTGTGTATACTCTCAACAATAAAAACCAATTTTAAAAAATTTAAATGACAGCGTTAAGTTGCCATCAAGTTGGTTTCAACTTATAGTGACCCTGTATAGGACTTCCATTCTGAGGAGCAAATGGTGAGTTTGAACTGCCGACCTTGTGGTTCAAACGGTCCTTGTGATCCAGTGCATTATCCCACAGTACCACACTAGGACTCCAAATGATATATTAGAAAGTATCTATTTAATATTGCTTGTTGTTTTTAAGTATCGTGGAGTTGGTTCCGACTCATAGCGACCCTGCACAGGGTTCCCAAGGCTGTAAATCTTTATGGGAGCAGAACGCCACATCTTTCTTCCAAGGAACTGCTTGCTGGTAGTTTCGAACTGCTGACATTTAACATTAAGGAAGGCATTAATAGAGGAATGAAGAAAAAAGACATAGACATAAAAAACAAATAGCAACTTGGTTGATATAACCATCCTTTAATCACTAGCTAAAAGTGGTGGTGGTGGTTATGTGCCGTTGAATCAGTTCTGACTCATAGTGACCCTGTACAGGGTTTCTGAGGCTATAAATCTTTACGGGAGCAGAACACCTCATCTTTCTCCTGCAGAACAGCTGGTAGTTTTGAACTGCTGAACTTTAAGGTTCCTAGCCCAATTCCTAACCACTATGCTAGCAGACAGAGCTCCTTTACCAAATGTAGGTAAAATCAAAACCAAACCCATTGTTTCAAGTTGATTCTGACACATTACAACCCTAAAGGGCACATTTTAACCCCTGTAGGGATAGATATAGAGGCATGAACAAAGAGATTACAATGAAGTCACTAATTGGTTAGTTTTGATTGAGGTCACAAGAGGGAAAGTTAAGAAGTAGCGAACAAATGCTTAAATATGTTTAGGCAGGCTATGCAATTTATAATAAAAATTTTTTAATTTTACAAATTAAAATTTTACAATCACACAAGACTTACAATGTATATGTTTTAAAACAAGTTATAAAAATGTCTCAGTTGATGTAAACATTGGTTGAGGTTGGAGCTGGTAATAAGAATTAACACCAAGTTTCTTTCTTTAGAAATTGCTTTGCTTAAGTGAATGAAGCCTTCTTGGTTCTCTAGGAAATTGTATGTAAGAGTCAACTCTTCAAGGTTTTATCTTGAGACTTTGTTTCTAAGTCTTTGTCTTAAAAGGAATATATCTTAAGACCATTTGACACCAATGTATCTGTGTTAAAACACCCTTCTTTGGAGGGTATTCCTTTCACATCCTGGTTTGAATGCAGAGAAAATAGCCCCTTAGCTACTTATGGCTTCTAGCAATTAACAAGATAACAACAGTTTGTTAGAAGTTTGCTGACACTCCAGTAAAGTACCAGCTTATTTTATCAAGACCAAAACCCAACCCAACCCACTGGAATCAAGTCAATTTTGATTCATAGCAATTCTATATAGAGTTTCTGAGACTGTAAATCTCAGCCTCATTTTCTCCCACAAGAGCAGCTGGTGAGTTTAAACAATCATCAGCTTTAGTCAAAAAGGATTTGTAAATTTCTCCTTTACATACTTGACATTTCCACATAGACATCCCAGATCTACCAGAGAATGAAAAAGAACTATTAATTTTCTCCTTCAGCAAATCATCTCAGTAAATAACACCTGAAGATCTGGGCAGTTTTCTATATTTCCTTTGCTATAACCCTAGTCTAGTTGTCAATCCAGAAAATCTCTCCACAAAAATATAAGAGAAAAAACAAACAAGTCTTATTGAGTAAGCATTTAACCAGAATGTGATGCATCGCAGGCCATCTGCTAAAGATAGTCTAAAGAAAGAAATTTACCTTTTTTTTATAAAGCTAAGTGGATATAAGGAGCTCTGGCACCATAGTGTTTACGAATCATGCTGCGAACCTTAAGGTCAGCAGTTTGAAACTACCAACTGTTCCTCGGGAGAAAGATGAGGCATTCTGCTCCCATAAAGATTTACAGCCTCAGAAACCCTGTACAGGGTCACTATGAGTCACAACTGACTCCACGGCATGTAACAACAACAAATGGATATTGATGTGCCTTGGTGGCACAGTGATTAAAGTGCTTTGGCTGCTCACAGAAAGGTTGGTGGTTTGAACTACCAGCTGCTTTGTGGAAGAAAGATGTGGCAATCTGCTTCAGTAAAGATGATAGCCTTGAAAACCCCATGGGGCAAAGCTACTGTGTCCTATAGGAGACACAATTGAATGTAAAGCTGATGATCTTGTTAACCTTCGCTCAATTCACAATAAAAAGTTAAAAAAAGAAAAAGATTAATATCCAGGATATGTTAAAAGCTCCTACAGATAAAAAATAAAATACAAAAAAAAAATGCCAAACAAGCAAGAATTATAAAAATTAATAGAAGAAATACAAATGGCTAATAAAAATATGAAAAGATTCCTAACCTCATCGGTATTCAGACAAATGCTAATTAAACAATATCATGATATCATTTTTCTCTAATTAGGTTGACAAACATAAAAAAAATTGGTAATATTCACTTTTGTCAAGGACATGCAGAAACTAATATTTTCACACACTGGTGAAACACTGATATTATCCTTTCTGAAAGTAATTTGTCTTTGAGCGCTAATGGTACCTACTTCAAATGCTTGTTATAAGGATTAATAATACAAATGTCTAGCACATAGTAGGTGCTCAATAATTGGTAGGTTTTACTAGTGGAATTCCTGTGTAGTGCAAATAATTAATGTACTTGGCTGCTAACTGAAAGTTTGGAGGTTTGTTGAGTCTACCCAAAGGCATGTGGATAGATAGGCAAAACAATCTAAAACTCCAGCCATTGAAAACCCCATGAAGGACAGTTCTGCTCGGATACACCTGGGGTTACCATGAGTTGGATATAACTCAACAGCAACTAGTTTATTAGTAGTTGGTGGTGGTGGTGGTAAGTACCGTGGAGTCGGTTCCGACTCACAGCGACCCTGCACAGGGTTTCTGAGGCTGTAAATCTTTACAGGAGCAGAACGCCTCATCTTTCTCCCGTGGATCCGCTGGTAGTTTCAAACTGCTGACCTTGAGGTTGGCAGCCTGACTTGTAACCACTACGCTACCAGAGCTCCTAGTAATGGTTAAAAAAAAATGTGGTTATATAGATGAATGGCGAACAAATAGTATTGAATCATACAGATTTAGTCCACAGTCTGTGGCTCTTCTCACCACTAAGGATTTTTCGTTATACTCCTAGTGTTACCCATTCATTTATTCCATAAGTATTTATTGAGCACTTCTTGAATGTTTGACATTAGGTATGTAACATTAGAAATAAATGACATTGTCCTTATTTTCTGAGAGTTGACACCTTCCCATGATGTGATAAAAGACACATAGCTAGTTGGCAATCTAGCATGGTTATTGCCCATGTTGGCATTAGACCCAGACAGACTGTCTGGTCAGATCCCCTAGCTCTATGACCTTAGATGAGTTACTTGACTTTATGATCCCATCATCCCATAAATAGGAATTGGAAGCAGCCCCTAATTCCCTTATTATAGCATTCATAAAAGAATTAAATGACTTAATACAAAAGTTTACATTCAGCCATCTTTATTTTTAGACCATTACCCCACAGCATGGTCAATGTTATAAAAGGGGAATCCCTGGGGAAGGGAGCACTCACTAGATCTAAAGATATTTGCTTAGCAAACCTCATTTATCTCAATGAATTCCCCCTTGCTTTTGTACTAGTAATCAGCAGCTGATATAGAACTGGATTAAGAACTTCCAATCAACACCAGATAAGCAATGTGATATAACTTCCATCCAAAGCAAAGAAACTTTTTAGCTTTGGGATCTTATCTAGTGTAAATGAAACAGTTCTGTTATGCTTTTGGAAATATTGGAAATACTGGAAATTTCTGTCCTGGATCCCTTGAAGTACCTTTATAGACAGGCTTCTTGGGTCCAGGTAACACTTTGCCCATGATTATAAACTACTTATGTAGGAAGAGAGGAGTGAAAGAGGGAGAGAAGAAAGGGATACTTCCTGGGTGAGAAGATACTAAGTTCAGAATTAGGTACTTTATCTCTTTAGTTCTGATGCTTCAGGAAGCTGGTGTGTGATTACCATTTTAGAGAAATTGTTTGCTGTTGTTAGCGCCGTTTAGTCGGTTCCAACTCATAGTGACCCTGTGTAGGATTTCTGAGGAATGACTGGTGAGTTTGAACCGCCAACCTTGCAGTTCAAACCAACCTTGCGGTCCAGTGCTTATCCTACAGCGCCACACTAAGACCCAGAATTTCCAGGTCTTTGGATTCTAAGACTAAAGCTCTTCCTTGGACATCAACCTGTATCTAATCAAGGCATGAGAGAAGTAATCCTTCTGTTTGGGGCACATTCCCACACATACTTCTCACTTGGAGAGAGTTATGGGATAAAGACAGGTTGGAGCAATGATCACGGTCTTCCCACTCTGGGTCCGACGAAGGGATCGTCAGTAGATGCTACTGGCCATGTGAACAGAGAATAATTTGGAGAGAGAAGGACCAGGTTAAGTGGGGGCTGTGGGAATGGGGGCTCAGAGGGACATCCCTTACTGAGGACATCATAGATGTCTGCACCTGGTGGGCTCTTCCTGGGAACCATTAGGGAGGAAGTCAGCATCCAGGTTGGGCTTTCCAAGAGTCTTCTAGTGCCTAGAGGCAGACAAGGTCCTGGCGGGGTGTGGAGTGGTTAGGGGGAGTCCCCAGATTGTGTCCTCCCCCATAACCTGCTCCATAGTTGTTCCTTGTTGAAAGTCAGGAAAGAATGATACTCAGGCACTGCTCCTTTAAGAATCTGGTTCCTAGAGATCGAGACATCTCAACCCTACAGAGTACTACCAACTGAATTGCAAACTGGGACACCTGTGTATAGTTATGGAACCAACAGGATAGAATTTTGGAAAATATACTGTGTTTATTGTTCACCTTTTGGTTGTGGTAAAAAATAAAATGAAATAATATGTATGGGAAAGCACTTATGAAACTTTAAAATGCAGGGAGCTTATTACTGCAATTTTTATTATTATAGAATCTCAGTGCTGAAATGGACAATAAAGATGGTCCAGTCTAACCCTCAACCATAGCAGGAATCCTTCTAGAGCACCTACCACAAATTGCCATCCAGCTATGCTTGCAAACTTCCAGTGACAGAGTGCTCAATTCCGAAAGGGTTCTTCTTTATATTGAGTTGAATTCTGTCTTGATGTAATCTCTGGCTGTGAACACATCTTGACCCCAACCATTCTCAGAGACTTGAAGACAGTCCTCCCGATCCATGTCATCTCTTTTTCTCCAAGTGTAACTTTCTCTGATATTTTCATGTACTTAATATAGAATAATTTTCAGATTCTTAATTTCCTGGAACTCTATCCACTCCTGCTGGTAAGTATCCTTTTGTAAATACATCCAATCCTCATTTATCAATTATCTGGTTATCTGACAGTTAGCATTTATAACAATGGTGAAAAAAATCTACTATTTTTCACATCAACATGAGTTTTCTCCCCGTGTCTGGCTCCCAGCTCCCAGCCCCAGATCTTAGAGCCATCCATGTCTGCCAGGCCTGCAGTTGAAGCAGCCAGATCTCCAGAAGGTCTCTTGCTGGTCCCATCTCTACTACCATAGCTACTGTTGCAGCTCTTCCTGCAAAGGGGTGACTGAGGTGGATTTTGAGGGAGCGCTTCAGAGAAAGTTCTGTGAATGGATGGGGTCCAGAAAGTGTGTGTGTGTGGGGTGCGTCTCACCTTTACTCAGTTGTCCTGGAGTGTCCAAGTCCTGCAGTGGGAAAAGTTTTTGTTTGTTGTTAAGTGCCATAGAGTAGCGAGTAGTTTCCAATTCATAGCCACCCTGTATAGCAGGGGTAAGGAACTCTGGTAATGTAGTGGTTACGAGTCGGGCCGCTAACCTCAAGGTCAGTAGTTTGAAACTACCAACAGTTCCGCTGGAGAAAGATGAGGCTTTCTGCTCCCGTAAGGATTTACAGCCTCGGAAACCCTTTGCAAGGTCACTATGAGTTGGAACCGACTCCACAGGACATAACCACCACCATAGCAGGGATGGGGAATCTTTCTTTTGCCAAAATTTATAACATAATTCCCGGGCCATACAAAATTATCAACTTAAAAATTAGTCTGTTATATTTAGTCAAACATTTAATTGACTTATCCCTAATGTGATGGCTGGAACTGTGTTGCGTTGCCAGGGCCAGACCAAATGATTTCAAGGGCCTTATACAATCTGTGGGAGTCCTGATGTGGTGCTGTGAGTTAATGCGCTGGACTGCAAAGTTGGCTTGAACTGCAAGGTTCCGACTTGACGACACTTAACAACAACAACAACATACAGTCTGTGAAGAAAACACTAAACAACAACATGGGTCCAGGGTGGAAGCTGAGGCAGAGGTGCAATCCAGGTCCATTGGTTTTAGGAGTCCCAGTGTGGCACTGTAGCACTCAACCACAAGGTAGGTTTGCTCTGCAAGATCGGTGGTTCGAACTCACCAGCCACTCCTCAGAAACCCTATGTTGTTAAATGCCAACAAGTTGGTTTCTACCCATAGCAAGCCTGTATAGGGTTTCCAAGGAGCAGCTGGTGAGCTTGAACTGCCAACCTTGTGGCTCAAACCAACTTTGCAGTCCAGTGCATTAACCCACAGGGTCACACCAGAGTCACAACAACGTACTGTCTGTGGGCCAGATGTTCCCCGCTGGATGTTCCCCACCTCTGCTGTATAGGGTTTCTGAGGCTGTGAATTTCTGTGGGAGCAGAAAAAGCTCACTTTTTTTTCTCCCACGGAGTGGCTGGTGGGCTTGAACTGCCAACCTTGTGGTTTAGAGTCTAGTGCTTATCCTACAGAGCCACCATGCTCCCATGTAGGACCGATGGTAGTGGTGATTATGTGCCATTAAGTCTATTCTGACTCATAGTGACCCTGTACAGGGTTTCCAAGGCTGTAAATCTTTACGGGAGCAGAAAGTCTCATCTTTCTCCTGTGGAACAGCTGGTAGTTTCGAACTGTTGACCCTGAGGTTAGTAGCCCTATTCATAACCACTACACTACCAGAGAAAGCCTCTTCTTTCTCCCGCAGAGTGACTGATAGATTCAAACTGCTCATGTTGCAGTTAACAACCCTGATCATAATCCTTGTGGAAAGTGTACTGGGAGTAATTTAGGGCTTGAGGCTGCAGCAGAAGCCAGTTGCCCCTCTCCCTCCAAGGTTTGGGCTGTTGAGCTCCTCTTCTGAGCAGCTGTTAGTCCTCAGGCTCTCAGTCTCAGATTCTAAGCCCTCCAAGACCAGCGGCAAACCACTTGTTTTCCTGAGGACCTCCTCAGCCCGTGGGGCAGCAGCAGGTGGCTGGGGCTGTGGAGGGGGCAGCTGTGGGGGGCATGGGCAAGCACCCCCCACCATCTTGGTCCCTACCCTGCTTGTTGCCTCAGCCCCAGAGCCATCTACTGTGCCTCTTGTCCAGCTGCCGGACCCTGGGTCGGCTTGAGTGCCAGTCCTGACAACAGGGCCTTGGAGCCTAGAGCACAGTAGGTACCACAGTTCTGAGAATCTAGGCTCTGAGGCAGCTCTGCATCCTCTTCCTCCTCAGAGAATGGCAATTTTGCATTCGTGACCTGATCTTCAGAACCTAACCATGTTGATACGTGAAAGTGGGTATAATGGGGCCCAGAACAAAAGCAACCAACACTGCTTGGTCAGAGCAAAGTGCAGGACAGGCATCATATCCTACAATCTACATTCTATGACTCTGTTAATGAAGCCCAAAACTTGAGCACCTCTCCAGCCATGGCATTATGTTTGTTTATCTTAAGCTTGTGACTGGCAAATAGCCTCAAATATTTCTCACCTAGGCGTTGTCTGTGCTTCCCAGTTTCCATTCATTTGATTCCTACTCATGTTGATACCATGTGTGTCAGAGTAGAACTGTGCTCCAAAGGATTTCCAATGGGTGATTTTTTTTTTTTGGAAGTTAATCACCAACTCTTTTTTCTTAGGCATTTCAGGTGGATCCAGACCTCTAAGCTTTTGGTTAGGTGCTGAGCGCTTTACTATTTGCACACCTCAGGAAATCCTCACAGGTTTGTGGCTGTTGTTAGGTACTATTGAGTCAGTTCCAACTCATAACAACCCTGTGTACAACACAATGCAACACCGCCAGGTCCTATACTGTCCTCACAATCACTGCTATATTTGATCCCATCGGTGAAAGCACTATGTCAATCCATCTCTTTGAGGGTCTTCCCGTTTTTCACCGATTCTCTACTTTATCTACTTTATGATATCCTTCTCTAGAAACTGGTCCCTCCTGATGACATATCCAAAGGAAGTGTTACCATTCTGGAGTTTAAGGAACTTTCTGACTGCATTTTTTCCAAGACAGATTTGTTAGTTCTTGAAGTCTATTATGGTATGTTGTGGTTGTTGTTAGGTGCCATTGAGTCACTACCGACTCATAGCAAGCTTATGCACAGCAGAGCGAAATACTTCCCGATCCTGGGCCAATCTCATAATTGTTGCCACACTTGAGCCCATTGATGCTGCCACTTTGCCAATCCATCTCACTGGGGGGGAGGAGGTCTTCCTCTTTATCTATGACCCTCCACCTTACCAAACATGATATCCTTCTCTGTTTCTCTACATTTTGAGTTTGCCCCATCAGCAAATGAAGGTCCCGCAGGCTTTTCTCGCACGGGCTTTACTCCATTCGTGTCATCATGGTCAACTCTACTTTGAGGAGGCAGCTCTTCCCCAGTCGTATTTTGAGTGTCTTCCAACTTGAGGGGCTCATTTTCTGGCACCATATCTGACAGTGTTTCTCTGCTATTTGTAAGGTTTTCAGTGACTAAATATTTGGAAGTAGTTCGTCACTCCTTCTTCCTAGTCTGTCTTCATCTGGAAGTTCATCTGAAACCTGTCCATCATGGGTGACCCTGCTGGTATTTAAAATACCGGTGGCATAGCTTCCAGAATCACAGCAACTCACCAGCCACCACAGTACGACAAACTGACAGACAAGAGGTGGTATTAGTCAACATAATCCAAATGTATCCATTTTTCTTTAGTCTTCCTTATTCATTGTCCCACTTTCACATGCGTATCAGGTAGTTGATCATACCACAGCTTGGACTGCTAACCCTAAAAGTGGGTGGTTTGAACTCACCAACCCCTCCATGGAAGAAAGCTGAGGCAGTCTGCTTCTGTAAAGATTTACAGAAACCTTCTGAGGCAGTTCTACAGAGTTGTGATGAGTCAGAATTGACATGATGGCAGTGAATTTTTACGGGGGGGGGGCGATTTTGGGTTAGAATTATAGATTAGTTTAAGTGAACTCAGGTTTTAAGAAATAGCACATTGTCAGCCGCTTCTATAGTAAGTTGTTTTTCTTTAAACTAAAATTTTAAGTTTTTTTTTTTTTTTAATTGTGACCTCCCCCCACCCCCCAAAAAAATCATTTCCCTACTGTCCTGATTCAGGAACTACTCTAATGCCTTATATGATACTGGTTCTCTTCCTTTCTTTACTGTTTACCAATTATATAAGCATAAGACTTAATTCTGCAAAGCTAAACTTTTGGAGCTTTTCATTTTGAGATTCTATCTAAATTGGAATCATTATGTATATATTATTTTATAATTTGCTTCTTCTCTCAAAATTATGTTTGTAAGACTTATCCATGCTGAATATTTAGCTTTTATTCATTTTCAATGCAAGAAATGTCCATTGTGTGAATACAATTTATCTATTCTAATGTGGATAAATATTTGGACTACTTACTAACTTACTGTGTCATGAACTAGGAGTCCTGGTGTGGTGCTGTGGGAGAAAGCAGTGGACCGCAAGGTTGGTTTGAACCACAAGGTTGGCAGTTCAGACTCCTTAGCTGCTCCTCAGAAACCTTCTACTGGGTTGCTATGAGTAGGAACTAACTTGACAGCACTTAACAATAAGAATTATGAGCTATGCTATTATAAATACTTTGGTATGGGTCTCCTGGGGGCACATGTGTATTGTAATTGTTAAGTAACTATTCCATATATTTGAATTTTATCCCCCTATTTTTGTTTTTTAGAACACAAGGATCCTATCTTTTACACTTAATAAAAGCTCTGAGCACATTAGCAGTTTTCTCTAGAATAGAGATGGAATTGCAGGGTCTTAGGAAAACCTAAGGTTTTTCTAAGAGTTCTAGGTTGCACAAATTGTTAAGAACTTACCCACAAGCTGAAAGGTTGGTGGCTTAAACCCACCCAGAGGTGTCTAGGAAGAGTAGCCTGGTGATGTCCTTCTGAAGGGTCCGAGTCCTGAAAACCCTATGGAGTACTTCTACTCTGCACACAGAGTTGTCATGAGTCCAGATAGACTCACTGGAAAATAATAACAATAATAATAATAACCAGGAATTACCTCAAAATATGGAGTCCTGGTGTGGTGCTGTAGGATAAGCACTGGACTGCTAACCACAAGGGTGGTGGTTCAAATCCACCAGCAACTCCTCAGAAACTCTATACAGGGTCAAACTGACTCAATGGCATTTAACATCACCACCACCACCTAATATTTGACAATGTATGCTCCTCTTATATGTTCCTAATTTCTAAATGGCTTTTTGAACCACCTCCTTGGCATGGGGGGCTCTAGGTACCAAAGCAGATACCTGACCATTTCTGAATGGCCTTAATCTTGAGGGCATGGCTTCAAAGCTCAGATTATCAATGGCAATAAAGAGGTGTCTCAGTCACTGTGTAAGAACCCCTTCTGTAGAGTGCCTCAGCATCTACTATCTCTATGACCCCTGCTTCACATTAGTCATCACAAGACAGAGGACATGCTAGGCTGTCTTATTCTGGCCAAAGGTCTCCCTGCTGAGCACAGGGCTGCTCGGCCAGGAAAATCACTGCAGTATAGTGGAGTACTTCATATGTAACTCCCGCCAAACAACTTTTTCCTGATGGGACTGGGTAAGAAAAGATGGCAGAAGATGCTGATAGGATAATATGATTCTGCTGGGATTGCTAACAGAGTTCATTGTGATTGTAAAAAACGTGAAACTCTAACATGGGTTTAAAATGAATCATCTCAGGAGCAGGAGGGGGAAATCTCACTACTATCAAAAAAAGGAGCCAAGAGTGGAGTGTGTATGTCCTTTGGACCCTGAGATCCCTGAACAGGAGGGCTAGAAAGTTGTGATACTGGAGGAGTGGCAGAGGAACTGCAGAACCAAGAGGCAGAGCACAGAATAGAGTAGTGGGCTTTGCAGTTCATGGAACAAATAAAGTTGAGTAATTTTGGGAAGGAGGCTTGCTTGCAGAGCGAGGTGCCTCAAGGCTCTTAATTGGAGGAGTTAGATTTGCTGACCCACAGAGCTAGAGTTGAGTGCCTTCAGGCTGAGGCTCATGGTGCAGTGGTGTGCTCTAATGCACTTGTATCAGTAAGCCCTTAAAGAGCTTTGAAACATTATCTGGGCAGAGAGGTCTGCCTGTGGGCACAGCACAGGAGTATCTGTCCTGACTGGAAGAACTATGCCCTGAACATTTCTGACTCTGAATTGTAATTTATTAACTTCTCTAATAAACCCCTTAACTCTGAATATGGTATCTGAGTTCTGTGTGGCCATTGCAATGAATTATCATCAGACCCAGAAGAGTAGAGAGATTTGTGGGAGGGATGGTTGGCATCATGTCATTATTATTATTATTTTGGGGGGCAGTCATTTATTGGGAAGGTAAACTCTACTTGCTTTCTCAAAGGCACACAGCCATTGTTGTTGTTGTTAAGTGCTGTCGAGTCGGTTCCGACCCATAGCAACCTTGTATAGGGTTTCCAAGGGGCAGCTGGTGAGTTTGAACCACCGACCTTGCAGTTCAAACGGCTTTGCAGTCTGGTATTAGCGCCACACCAGGACACAGCCATTAGGAGACATTAACTGCTAAAAAAACCCAAAGTTTATATATAGGCTCACTCCTAATATTAGCAGGTCCTAGAGCAAAGTACAGAGTCCCGTTGTGGCACTGTGGGATAAAGCACTGGGCCGCAAGGTCAGATCGAACCACAAGGCTAGTGGATCAAACTCACCAGCTGCTCCTTGGAAAATATACAGGGTCACTATGAGTAGGAACCAACTCAATAGTATTTAACAACAACAGCAACAGAACTAAGTATACAGATAGAAACCACACATCATTTATCTAAAATAATTTAAAATTATAAATCCCACCAACTGTCTTAGTTGGATTCTCTAGAGAAAATTGTTAAGTGCCATTGAATTGATTCTGACTCACAGTGACCATGTATGGGCTTTCCCAGGAGTGGCTGGTGGGTTTGAACTGCTGATCTTGCAGTTCAAGCCAACCTTGTGGTCTAGTGCTTTATCCTACAGTGCCACACCAGGGTTCCAGAGAGAATATAGAAACAGTGACCTATATCTAAATCTAATCTATATCTAGGGAACACAGTGGTTATGTAGGATAAGCACCGGACTGCGAACCTCAAGGTCAGCAGTTAGAGACCACCAGTCGCTCCAGGGGAGAAAGATGAGGTTTTCTGTTTGCACAAAGATTTAGTTTTAGCAACCCTATCCAGGGCTTCTATGAGCCGGAATTGACTTGATGATATTTAACAACAACAATGTATCTATATCTATATAGAAAGAAAGAGAGATTGATGGATTTACTTATTAGTTCATGCAATTGTGAGGGCTGATAAATCCAAAATCCATACGTCAGTCAGTAGGCTAGAGACTTCCTTAGGATTTCATCTCATCAGTCAGTCAGGTGACTGAAAGAGTGCAGAGTGGAGACAGAGAGAGAGATGAGAGTGTCAGAACACACCTTATGGATATTCCTTTCTCAAAAGATTATATTACATTATGCAAGGCCATTACATTGTTTTTCTTGTTGTTAAGTGCCGTCCAGTCCAGTCAGTTCTGACTCATAGTGACCCTGTATAGGGTTTCTGAGGAGCAGCTTGTGAGCTTGAACTGCTGACTTTGCAGCTCAAACCAACCTTGCAGTCCAGCGCATTAACCTGCAGCGCCACACTACTGCCTAGCCAAGTTGACACATAAAATTAACCATCATACTAGCTAATTGTGTTGGTGTGGCGCTATGGGTTAATGCTGCAAAGTCGGTTTGAACCATGAGGTTGGTGGTTCAAGCTCACCTGTCGCTCCTTGGAAACCCTACGATCGCTATGAGTCAGAACTGACTTGATGGCACTTAACAACAACAACTTTAATATAGTCTACTCTTCTACCTTGACAAAATGCATTCTTAATGATCTGGAGCACCTGCAGGGTGGTGCTGTAAGATAAGTACTGGACTGTTAGCGACAAGGTCATTAGCTACTTCATGGGGAAAAGATGAGGTTTTCTGCTTCCATAAAGATTTACAGTCTCAGAAACTCTATACAGGGTCGCTATGAGTCAGAACCAACTTGATGGCACTTAACAACAACAGTGACCTGGAAGATTCCAGGTCGAATTTAGAATTCCTGGTCTACTTGAATGAGGTGATGAGGGCCTGGCCCACTGTTGGTGCATTCCATACCTGCCTTCTTTTCCCACCTCTCTCTTCCACAGCTAGGAATCTGTGGACTCAGCAGCTCAGATATCTACATGCTAGGTATGTTTCCCACAACACAGCTACCACTTAGCCTCCTCTAGGGATGCCCAGATGCTGCCTTAGAGAAGATGGATTTAAGGGAAAAGCCATAGCCTAAGGAGAGCTGGTAGCTCAGTGGGTTAAGATCTGCAGTTCAAACTCACCTGCCACTCTAGAAAAAAAATGAGGCAGTCTGCTCCTGTAAAGATTTACAGTTTTGGAAACCCTAAGGAGTAATTCTACTCTGCTTAGGGGGGTCAATATTCATCAATATTCCAATTTGACTCTATAGGATTAGTTTGTATTGGAACTAACTCAGTGGCAATGGGTTTGGTTTATTTTGTAGCTGTTAGGGGTAGAAATTCTGGGGTCATGATACTCAGAATTTGATTATGAAGGAGGGGCCAAAAGCACTAACTAGGTCGACTTGTCTCCAAGACCCTATGGGAAGGAGTGTAACCAGAGTGGGGACAGGTCTCTAAAATATGGAGCCTAGGGCAGGGGCCTGTCTTGCCTAGGTAAAAGACAAGTCTGGTGTGTATATTCTCTTTCCTCTTCTCTCTTGGGTGCAGGAGCTGTATCCTAACCTAAACCCACTGCTCTTGAATTGACTCGGACTCACAGTGATCCTTATAGAGTTTGTGAAACTGTAAATCAAAGAGGAGCAGACAATCTGTACAGCATAATTTTTCTCCCAAGGAGCAGCTGGTGGTTTTGAACCGCTGATCATTTGGTTAGCAGTCTATGCCAATTCCACATTGCCACTAGGGCTCTTTACACCTTGCCTAGTGCCTGTCATATAAAGTTCCCATCTTGAATTCTTGTTCTGAAAGACAGTATACTGACCCAGTATTTTAAAAACCTGGGTTCCAGTCCCAGTTCTGCGGGACACAGTTCCTCATACTTTACCTCATTTAAACGCCTTAGGATAAGTGATCTTGTAATTTTCGAATCACAAGATCGGTGGGATGAGCCTACCAGGTTCTTTGGTCGTCGAGTCGTTCCAACTCATGTTGTTGTTGTTGTGAAGTGCCGTCGAGTCGATTCGGACCCATAGCGACCCTGTATTGGGTTTCCAAGGAGCAGCTGGTGAGCTTGAACCGCCAACCTTGCAGTTCAAACGGCTTTGTATACAGTTTCCGCGGAGCAGCTGATGTGTTTGAACCGCTAATCTTATGGTTCGCAGTCCAGTGCTGATCTACAGTGCCACACCAAACGAGCTGCACAGATGTACAGTTTGGGAAACCCTAATACAGGTCTGAACTCTGGTAGCCTGGTGGTTACGAATCGGGCTGCGAACCGCAAGGTCAGCTGTTCGAAACTACCAGCTCTTTCCCGGGAGAAAGATTTATAGCCTTGGAAAAACTGTACAGGGTCACTATGAGTCGGAACCGATTCCAAGGCACACAGCAGCAGCAACATGAGTTGGAACCCCTGCACAGCCCTTTACAACAGCATAAACACTCTACTGATTGAAGCGCTGTGGGCTAATGCGCGGGGACTGCAAAGTCCTTTGAACCACAAGGTCACCAGCGGCTCCTTGGAAACCCTATACAGGGTCGCTATGGGTAGAAAACGACTCGACAGCACTTAACAACAACAATAAACACTTTTCTTAGGCTTATACAGAGGTTCAAAGTTGCTAGGTGACCCGTCCAGGATTTGCTCTTTGGGTTCCGTAACTTCATCATCTGTCCTTGTCTTTCGTCCTTACTTTTGTTTGCCGCTGGTGTGGCCTTGTAGGGTGAGCACTGAACTGCTAACCTAAAGGTTGGTGGTTCAAACCCACCAACCGCTCCTGGGAAACCCTGTACAGGGTCGCTAAGAGTCGGAACCGACTCGATGACACTTAATTACAACAATAACAACTGTGCAGAGGCGGAGGCTGGGACAGCTCTTCTTTTCCCTTCAATCTTTGTGGGTTGCCCCCTGCTCATCCCTCTTGGATTTAAGCAGCCGCTCCTTTCCAATCTTGCCTCCTGTTACTCTCCCTTAAACACACGAAGTCCCGCCCCGCTCCGCCCCTCAGGGCAGCGTCACGTGCCGCCCCGTCCTCCTGCGCCTGCGCACTGCTTATTTCCCGCTGTCAGGATGAGGAGGCGGAGGTCGGCGCTCCGGTCCGTCTCTGCCCGCGGCTGTGGCGGCTCCAGCCTTAGCGGTTCCTCCCTGGGCGGCGGTGGCGGCGGCTCGGTCGACGCCTCCTCCGCCAGCTGAGCCCGCGAGAGCCCCGGACGCCGCTTCCCCGCCTATCCCCGCTCCCCAAGGCCGGCAGCCTGGCCATGGCGCAGCCGGGCCCGGCTTCTCAGCCTGACGGTGAGGCGCCC
>NW_006408572.1:7496250-7515110 GCF_000296735.1 Chrysochloris asiatica | reverse complement strand
GGAGGCGCCGCGCGCTGCGCTCGGGGGGGCCTAGGGAAGGATGTGGGGAGAGTACTGGGGACCTGTGGACACTGGTGAGCTTCGGGAGGGAGCTGCTGTGGGTAGCGGTGGGGCTGACACGTGGGTTCTTCCCGTGGGGAGGATGGAAATGAGGAACATGTGCTATATTTGTTACAGGAAAGAAAAACCTTTGCTAGGTAATGGTGGTGTGCGCCCCCTTTCATATCCCATGCTGCCGAGCGCGCTGCACGCAATTTTGTGCCATAAAACAAGAGTTGGGATCAGTAACTGGATTTAGTAGCGTTTCCTTAGAGGCAGTGTTACTAAATGGAAAGTGCGGGCCCTCGGAGTCTAAATGACCTGAATCCTTCCTTAACAAGCTCTGCGAACCTCAATATTCTCCAGGCAAGAAAAGAGGCTAACTCATACCTTTGTAGATTATCTGATCATAGAAACATCTAGGAAGGGGTTTCAGAAAGTTCGTGGCAAAATTCTATGGATTTTTTCATTTTCATGTTTCTAAGAACTGTATTTTGAAGCCCCCTCGTATGTATGTGAACTGATAGGTCGCGTTGTTGGGAATAATGAGAATGGTGTTTGAGAATGTTGGTCGAGAAATTGGGTCTTTTATATCGTTTATACACTCGATAGGAAAAAGAGCCCCATCCTAAATAATCCGAGTTGGTTGTCAGAGTCCTTTATGACCTGGGAACATGAGTTTTCACCACCTGCAATTGTGTTTGAGTCTTTGGCAAGGTCCTGCTGAATTGAAAAAGCACCTTCAGGTGTGCTTCCATAATCAGCCTGTGTCCTTCGCATCTTTAAGTGTCAGTAGAGTCTGTAGGACTGTAATGCTTGGCACATAGTAGGTACTTCAAAACGGTTCCCTTTGCTATGAGGTTGTCTTTTACATAATCTTTCTTGGAAACTTTACTCTTTGTACTTGTTTGTGGGGAACTTGAAACAGTGTTATCAGATTAAGAGGCTCTGCTGTTCTCTGGAAATGTGCTTCTATGGCTGTTTATCTCTAGATTTAGGTGGTGGCATTGCCTAAAGGAGAGTCCTGGTGTGGCGCTGTGGATTAGTGCGCTGGACTGCAAAATTGGTTTGCATTGCAAGCTTGGTGGTTCAAGCTCACCAGCTGCTTCTGGGAAACCCAATACACTGGGTTGGAACCGACTCGATTCCGATTTGACAGCAATGGGTTTGGTTTGGTTTTGGTTCTATCCCAATAGAAAGAGGGAGGTATTTCTGGTGGACTTTCAGAGAGAGGACCATGCTTAGAAGGTTCTATTTTATTCTTACCTTTTGCATTTTGTGTCTGGGAAGAAAACTTTGCTTTCTCACAAACCCTCCTTTGTTACTGAAGACAGAGGCAGCATACAGAGAGAGCGCAGTGGCTTCTGGTTCTGTTCTGGGGTGGTAGGTATGCTTAACTGGCTGCTGCCTTCTCTTGAGTTGCATGGAAACAAATGTCTTGGGTAGCTCAGGTGACATGACAGTCTGGAATCAAAAGTCCCTGCCTCTTTCAAGATGGGAAATGGTTTCTTTGTAAATAGGCAGCCGTGACTAAGCATTTGAAAAACTGCAAGAAAAAATTAACTCTGAGTAATCTTTTATTCTTGCTGCCCTTAGTATGTGTTTATTTCTTCCTTAGTTTTCAAGTTCTGTGACTCTAGGATAGAGATTTCGTTTGCATAGATTGCAGTTTTTATTTTCAATTAGTGTAGTAAATGGTGTCTATCACTACTGTTTGCAAAAGAAAGAAATTGATACATTTGAATGCTTTGTGTTAGTGAATCCTTAGCATTGATTTAGGGCTTTTAATTTCTCTCCATAGGTGAACTCATATAGACCCCTTGGTAACACTTAGCTTTAAGCACACTTGAATTTCATAGTCTTGTTGATTTCTTCTTCTTCTTTTTTTTTAAGACAATCTCAGGATTATTCTGGGTCAAATTGACAGTAAAAGTCTTTGATTTAATCCTTATCTATCCCATTTCAGAGCTCTGGTAGCATAGTGGTTACGAATCGGGCTGTGAACCTTAAGGTCAGCAGTTCGAAACTACCAGCCGCTCCGCGGGAGAAAGATGAGGCTTTCTACTCCCGTAAAGATTTACACCCTTGGAAACCCTGTACAGGGTCGCTATGGGTTGGAACCGACTCGACGGCACTTAACAACAACAACAACATCCCATTTCAGAAGCAGGTGTCTTTTATGTTGACATCGTTATCCTTCCCTCTTTTCAACATATGTTGCTTTTCATGCTTGGTAAAGTGGAGGGAAGGGTCAGCAAAAAAGAGGGAGACCCTCAATGACATGGACAGTGGCAGCAACAATGGGCTCAAACAATTGTGAGGATGGTGCAGGAGAGGGCACACAGTGTTTTGTTCTGTTGTATGTAGGGTCGTTATGAGTCAGAACCATGTCAATGATACCTAACAAGAACAAGATTAAAAAGAAATCATTTTGTGTGTATTGACTAGATGAAATTAATCATTTTCTTTTTATGAATTCTCTTTAATTTCTTATTTTATGAATTTCTTGAAAGCTTTTTTTGATGTATTTTTAGTTTATTTATTTAGAATAAAGATAATTTTAATAAGCCAAATAAATTGCAGACAATCAATGTATTTTTTCTTTGAGAATTCAGACTATATATAACAAATTATTCAAATTTTAATATTTTAATCTAAATTATACTGTCTTAGAAGTGTTTGTTGTGATCTTACGTTTTGTATGAAAATACCTTAAAAAATCTATAATCTCTCCATTAAAATAAGTATATATATATTAAGAAGTGAAGGCATAGATCCCCAAACTCTGAGATAAAGTCACTATTCACAATATTCTGTCCTTCCTTCTTTCTATAGTATTACAGACATGTTATATTTTACTCCTTGAAATGGACTGTGCTTTACATGTTGATGTTGGGTACCTTCAAGCTGATTCAGACTCACAAAGGAAACACTGCCTGGTCCTTGTCTCCCTCACAGGACCTGTTGTTATGTTTGAGCCCTTTGTTGTAGCTTTACATGTTGGTCTGCAGTTTGCCTATTGCACTTTAGTAAATGTTAGCTATAGTTCATATATGTTTGTGAATGCTTATATGGCCATGTAATATAAGTACTTCATGCATTCATCTCTGGAAATCTTAGCAGAGAGGTGGGAACTCTTATAGTATTATGACTTCCTATGTTTTGGATGAGGAAAATGAAACAGTGGGAAGTTACAGTATCCTGCCTAGCATTACAGGGCTTGTAAAAGGGAGATCCAGGCCCATCTATCTGATAAGGCCTTCTGGCCTGTTTAGTAGATCATGAACCACTTTCCAGGGAGGGCTATAGATGTACCTTTTTTTTTTTATTAAAGAGTGTTCTTTCATATGCTGTACCATGCATGATTCATTCACCTATTTGTTGAGGAAAAGTAGATTGCTTCTGGTTTTCATTGTTGTGCATATTTTTTAGGTCCTTTTGCTTTTACTTCTTGTTGTTAAGTGCCGTCGAGTCGATTCCAACCCATAGTGACCCTTTATAGGGTTTCTGAGGAGCAGCTGGTGAACTTGAACTGCCAACCTTGCAGTCTGGCACAATAACCCACAGTGCTGCACCAGGACTCCCTTTACTTCTTAAGACTTCTGAATTAAAGGGCAGGGGTCCTGAGCAGTTTGAATTTTCGTAGCTCGGGTCTTGGTGTAGTGCTGTAGGATAAGCACTGGACTGCTTATCAGACAGAAGGTTGGCTGTTCAAACGCATCAAACACTCCTTGGAAACCCTATACAGGGTCGTTATGAGTTGCAACTGATTCTACAGCACTTTATAACATTATGAGCTTTAACAACAGCAATTAAAGATATATGTATATATCAGTTTACTTAACAGTTTGAGTGAATTTCCTCTACAGTCTTACAGATGATGTCAGTTATTTTAAATTTGTATCTTCTGATAGATTAAAAAATAATATTACTCAATTAACAAATATATTTGAGTGCCTGTTCTCTGCTAGGGAGCCCTGGTTGGTGGCACAGTGGCTTAAATCTTGGGCTGCTAACTGAAAGATTAGTGGTTTGAGCCCATCAGTCATGGTGGGAGAAAAATAGGCAGACTAATTTTGTCAAGATATATAGTCTTGAAAACCCTATGGGACAGTTCTGCTCTGTCCTATAGGGTTGCTATGAGTTGAAATTGAGTAGAAATTGTGTCAATGACAATCGTTTGGTTTTGGTTTATTCTCTGCCAAGCCCTATTATGTTAGGCTCTGGGAGATACAATGATGACTAACACCAGACAGTCTGTTTCTAGGTAGTGAATCAGATAGCTATTGATTAGAGAATTCCACAGACGTGTATAAAACTATTTATTCAACAAATATGAGTGCCTACAACTTGTCAGCCAAAGTTTTAAGTATTTGCGAGCAAACCAGCCTGGAGCCCCTAGAAGAACAGAAGATACTTCTTGAAAGAAAGACCTACAGGAAAAATACAAAACAATAGAGGCAGATGGACTGTTACTACAAGAACAAACAAATTGCTTGCCCAGGAAAACATCAAGACAAGTGGTTGGGTCTCCTTAATGCAAACCCCCTTCCAAGACTAAGACTCAACGGAAATACGCTCTCTGATTGGTGACCACACCATCGCCGATAGGGGGAAGTGGGGTAAAAGCAGCAATGAAGCGGCAAGCTAAGCCCTACAATGTTCGGTGGGTTTCTGTGGACCCAGATGGGGACCTGGTTGGCCAGCAGTGTGGGGAGACCTGGGGACTCCTGGGCCCAGAGTCAGCGGGGTGTACACAGAGGACTAGAGTGGAGAGTGAAGCTACCAGCTGATAGGAAGAGAAAGCATACGCACAAGAACTCCCACACCTGCAGATGGTACCCACGTGACCTGGCCCCCATGAATGGATGATCAGAACTCAACCAGGAAAGGAAGAAGAGGAAAAAAAAAAAAAAGAGTGACCTGATACAATTTGATGAACTTGACCTACACCTATGGATGCAGTAACCCAAAAGAGGGAACAAATACTTACAGCAAGAAACATTCCCACCCCCTCCACACGCAGAGTAGACAGAGATGGGCAACTTGGACATTGGATACCCAAATGGGGGGTGGGGGGAACTACAAAGGCAAGAAGTGACTGGCTTACAAGCTTTCAAGAGGGAACCTAGAGCTATGGGGCATGGAGGAAGGCAGACTCTCCAGTGAGTACTATCTAATCTGTCTAGGCGGAGCTGCTGAAATGAAATGCAGAAGGGTAACTTGTGATACAATAGTGAATGATTGTTATCAGGACAGATTGTGAGGGTTGGAAATGTAAAGGTAAACGTTTTGTAGCAAGGAAGGGAGTGATTAACTCTCCAGTCTAGGAGCAGAGGTCTCTGGGACCATCATTGGAGAAGAGCCGAGAGCAGGACCCTACCCAGAGAAGCAGTGAGGCCCAAGATGGAGGCAGAGACGATGACGTGGAGTGCTGAAGTGGCTGGGGACATTGGATCCTGAGAGGGAGAGGGACTGTGTGCTGAAGAATTGGCTGGGGGTGGTGGTGTAGGGAGCGGGTTTATAGGGTATACCCTTTGGTGGGTTGATGATGCATGGAGGGGATTGGAACCATGGCAATGAAACGATGTACGGTGGAATGAATGTAAAACTAAAGTTTTCCCATGTAAAATATATAATTCACAATAAAACATGGAAAAAAAAGAAAAAAGAAAGTTTTAAGTATTTGGAGTACAACAGTAAACAATACAGATAGTTAATAACCTCACCTGAATGTGGAAGCAACATACTAAGCAACAAACATAAGCAAATAAAATAACATGGATTGAAAGGTGATAAATGCTGGGGTGAGGGCTTGGGAAGTAGAGCAGGGGAAGGAGTGGAGATTGGTAACCTTATTGAGAAGATGACATTTAAGTAGAGACTTGCATGAGATGGGGAGTTAGCCTTGAGGATATTTGGAGGAAGAGTGTTGCATACAGAGGGACTAATTTTTGCAGTTGTATTCAGGAAGCATGTTTGGCTTTTTTTTCTTTTTAAAAGAAAAGCATAATGGTTAGTTAGCATGGCCAGAAAGAAGCTGTGGAGAGGGAGAGTGGTAGGTAGGATATGATGTCAGAGAGGTTATAGGGAGGAGAGCAGATTTAGTAGGACCCTAGAAGGATTGTGTGATGCTGTGATAAGCACTGGACTGCTAAACCCAAGGTTGGCTATTCAAATTTACCAGCTGCACACCATGGAAACCATATATAGGGTCACTATGAGTTGTAATAGACTCAAAGACACTTAGTAACAACAGATAGATAAATATGATGACTTTTCAGTTTGTATTTTCCTGATGGAGCATCTTGTTTATTGACTACCTTTATTTTTTTTGTTTTTACGTATTGCACATTTTTTTCTGTTGGGGTGTTTTGTTCTTGTAATTTGTAGGAGATTTTTGTAAGTTATGGATACTCACTCTTTGGCATATATTGTTAAATTTTGTGTCTCAGTTTGTCATGTATACATTTTTTTTCTCTACAGAAAGCTTTAAATTTTTATGTTGCTTTGATTGTTTTTCATTTATAGTTTCTAGATTTCTTGTTTTGCTGAGGAATAGCTCCTCAAATCCCATGTTTATTTAAGAAAATGATCATTTTCTTCACTTACAGTTTTGTCTTTTATGTTTAGTTCTTTAGTCCATATGGAATTTATTTATGTTAACATTTAAGCAGGGAAAATTTAATATAGAGAAATGTTAACTGTAACAACAGATTACTTGTTAAGAGAAAAAAAAAACACTAAGGAAGGCAGAAATAGCACAAAATAGTTGCCGATTATAATTTGACAAATTTCCTAACCATTAAACTTGGAGAGACAGATATTTGATCCAAAACACAAAAGCATTGCAAAACCCTCTAAAATCTTATCATTCTAATATCAACAGTTGTGCAGTATTATTCCTTTAATTTTTGTTTTACTTGACTGCTTGTGGCCAAAACTGTCTTTGAAATGTAAAAGCTCTCGTTTCTGGCATATCTGGATCATACACAAGGTTTTTATCCAGCGAAATTTGATATGCTCTTCTTGTATAATTGTTTAGTCTTCATAGCAGTATTTAGTACACATTTATTTATTTTTGTGTAGTGCAGTTGTGCAGGTAAACTTGTGGGGTGTGTGTGTGACACATGGAAATGAATGAGATATATAGTTTTGCTTTCAAGAATTTTAAGATTAAGTGGAGGCCTGGTCACTAGGCCTACTAATGGGAACTGAGAAGGTTCTTAGTGATAGAAGATAGGTATAGTCATGGTTCTTCTATCACAGAGTAAGCTGCTACTTCAGGTGAAAGAACAGGAAGAGCTATAAGAGAATCATAAACTCAAATAATATCAGGGTTTGAAGGTAACCTTTGTTCCGTTTTCTCATTAGATACCTGAATCTCTTCCAAGTGACTTCTGTTGAATGGCTCTGGAGAGAATTTACTCTACATCCTAGTATCAACTCATTCTGATACTTTGTTTTTTCTACATCCTAGTATAAACTAGTTCTGATACTTTGTTTTTTCTTTAATTAAGCTGAAACCTGCTTCACCATAATTTCTACTTGCTGGTTTTAATTCTCTTCTCTAGAGCCACATACAGTGAATCCTTTGCAGTTTTTTCCTACATGATAGCTCTGCTAAAATCTGAAGATAATGTTTATGTCCTTCCTACATAGTCTCTTTATTTCTCTGATCACAGAATTTTGAATACTTTTAACATCCTTTTGATTCTTTGGGGCAGATTTCAGTTGTTAATAACTTTTAGTGTGGTACTTGATGTTCTCTAGATGTATTTAACCAACTAGAGAATAGGTGTGGAGTCATGTGGCTAAAAGAAATCCTAGAGATTTGTTACCTTCCTTAATTTTCCTATCAGGAAAGTAGGGACTGGAGAGGTGAAAGGATTTGCAGTGTAGCAGCGCCACCATTAGGAGAGTGGGACTGCCACTTCTTTTTTGGTTATTGCTTTCTATTTTTGTAGAAGGCGCTTTCATTATGTTGCCACCTGAAAAGAATCGTAGAATCGACAGAGCTTGATTACAGTCAGTTAGAACATACAAGACTTTCTTGCTAGCCATTTAAAAAAAAAATACTTTTATCCTTTGAGCAAATATTGTGTATGCTTTTTGGATGAAGGGCATTGTGTTGAGGATATTACAGCAAAATAGAAATGCTTCTTATGGCACTTAAAGTCTAGTGGTGAACATAGACTTCATGTGGAAACGGCAGTTTGTCTGACAGATGAATATATTGCCAGCACAATGCCTGTCGTAGAACAAATATGAGCAGTAGATATGAAATTCAGATGACACTATGCTGTTACAATCATGTGGTAGCTCTTCCCCATTCACAACATTTTTGACAACGTATCACTCAGGCATTTAACATAGGAAGGACCCTTCATCTCAACTACAGTCTAAGTTATTGTGGAGAAAGTGGAATTTGTGCAGTGTGAGGTAAGGCATGTGAATAACCTTGTGGTGTGGAAACATGGGTCTTAGAGATATCTTTGAACAAAGAGGTTGAATCTGGATGATGGGAAGCCTTGCTGTCAGCTAAGGAGTTTGAATTTTCTTTTGTTATCCATAAGCCTATGAGTTTTGATATAGTGATAGGGATTTTTCTAGATGATATGGCTAGGCCTGAGGATTTGGATAAAGTAATACTATGTTCTGAACTGTGCTAAAGGAAGAATGTGCTAGATATTATATAGAGGAGGGTTGTTTGACCAATTAGGCTGTTATTGTGGCCTAGGAGAGATCGTGGGGTTATGATCTATGTGAATGGAAATAGAAAGGAAGGCAAGAACAGATGTGAGAAATAATTTGGTGGTAAAATGGTGCTTTCTGAACGTTTAATTTTGGGGCTGTGGACAGCAGAGAAACTGGAAGAGAATTCTGAGACTGTAGATGGTGTTTACAATTTTAGTTACCTACTGAGCTCTGCTAGCGTAGTGGTTACGAATCGGGCTGCGAACCTTAAGGTCAGCGGTTCGAAACTACCAGCCGTTCCGCAGGAGAAAGATGAGGCTTTCTACTCTCGTAAGGATTTACAGCCTCGGAAACCCTGAACAGGGTCGCTATGGATCGGAACTGACTCAACGGCACTTAACAACAACAACAACACCTGAACTCTGGTAGCGTAGTGGTTACGAATCGGGCTGCGGACCTGAAAGTCAGCGGTTCAAAACTACCAGCCGCTCTGCAGGAGAAGGATGAGGCTTTCTACTCCCGTAAGGATTTACACCCTCGGAAACCCTGTACATGGTCGCTATGGGTCGGAACCGACTCGACGGCACTTAACAACAACACTGTTGCCTTAATAAAATATTACAAGTGGGTGGCTTTGAATCTGTTGCTGTTGAGTCGATTCTGACTCATAGTGACAGAGTTCATCTCTGTCCACAGGGTTTCCATTTCCAAGCTATAATCTCTGTGAAAATGGACTGCCACATCTTTTTACTGTGAATTTGAACTATTGACCTTTTGATTAGCAGCCTAGTGCTTAACCACTGCACCACCAGGGATCCTTTCAATGTCTTTAAAAAACAAGAATATCATTTAGTAGTTTTGGAGGGTAGCTATTCAAATTCATCAAAGGTAGGTGCTCTCTCTCTGTGGGGCTTAGGGAATGAGTCTTGTCTCTTTCAGCTTCTGTAGCTCTGGACATTTCTTGACCTTCCTTGGCTGCTTATAGATGTGTGTTTGCATGGCTTATGTCTTTTCACATGTATCTGTCTATTCTGCTCTTTTTATAACGCATCACTCCCAAAGCAATTAGATTTGGGACCCACTCTACTGCAGCATGTCCTCATTAATATAACAAAAGAATCCCTCTTTACCGAATGGGATCATACTTACAGGTATAGGGGTTAGTTAGGACTTCATCATAGCTTTTTGGGTGACACAATTCAATCCATAACACTAGGCAGCCAGTGAGAAGGCACTTGTGGTAGAAATGGCAAATTAGGTATGTTGATCTGGAATACTGATGGGAAAGGCATGCAGAAATATCTAGTTGATGTGGCTAGGTGCCACTGAGTCAGTTCCAACTCACAGAGACTCTGCACAACAGAACGAAACACTACCCCGTCCTGCACCATCCTCACAATTGTTGTTATGTTTGAGCCTATTGTTGCTGCCACTGTGCCAGTCCATCTGGTTTGTGTGTATGTGGGGGGTCTTCCTCTTTTTTTGCGGACCTTCTAGAAATATCTTGTTGTTAGTGCTGTCAAGTTTGTTCCAACTCATAGCAACCCTATGTAGGGTTTTTGAGGTTTTACGTGTTTGCAGGAGTAGAAAGCCTCTTCTTTCTCACGCAGAGTGAGTGGCTGACGAGCTCAAACCATAGACCTTGTGGCTCTCAGTCCAGTGCTTATCGTATGGAGCATAGTTGTAAATACAGGCTTGCAGCTGAGGGGAGATTTCAAGGGTGTTGATGTACCTTTGGAAGCCAAGTGTTTAGAAATAATCCAGGATAAACAGTGCAAGGAGAAAAGTACAGGCTTTAAGGATGGCCTGGCAATGTACTGCTGAAAAATCAGCCTTTGAAAGCCATGTGGGACGTCATGCTTTGAGGGTAATTTTAAAAAGTATTACTGACTTTGGTGTTAGTTGCCCAGTGCTTAAGTCACTGCATCGCTTGGGGAAGGGTTGCTGTTGCTGTGTGCTGTCCAGTTGGTTTCGACTCATAGCAACTCACTGTAAGGTTTCCAAGGAACGATTGGTGGGTTTGAACCACCAACTTTGTGGTTAGCAGTTCAGTGCTTCTCATACAGCACCATACCAGGACTCCAAGAGAACATTGTTGTTGTTAAGTGCCATTGAGTTGGTTTGGACTCTCAGGGACCCTGTATAGTGTATTCAAATCTTAAGTCTTTATGGGAGCCAAAAGCTTTGTCTTTCTCTTGCAGGAAGATTTGAACTGCTGACCTTTGGGTTAGCGGGCCAATGCTTAACTCACTATGCTACCAGGGCTTCGTGGGGAAGGGTTAGAGAGATGGAAACACTGCTTTCAGAATGTATAAGCCTAGATGGAGGATGTGTTGAGAACAATAGTTTAACATTTTGCTATATTTATTGAATAAAGGCTTCTGTGATTTTGTAGCAACACTTTTTGACTTACCCTGGTATTATGACATACTCTGGGTTGTCATGGGTCAAAATGGAATGAACAAAAGCTGATTTTGTTTGGTTATATCAGGAAGGCCACAGATAAAATAAATGGGTTGGTGAGGAATGGGAAACCAGTGAACCTCAAAAAATGAGAGTTAGGGGAAGAGAAAGTCTGGGGAAGAGAAGTCAGGGGAAGAGAAAGTTTGAAGGAGGAAGAAGGTGGTCACCAATACAAGATGCTACATGGCAAGAGGTGGCCATGAAAATCAGCAGTAAGTAGGTAGAGATAGCTTGTAGAGACTACTTTTCTTTTTTAACTTTTTATTGTGAATTGGGTGAACATTTACAGACAAGACCAATCATCAGCTTTACATTCAGCAAATTATACACTTTGTTTCATATCAATGATTACAATCCCCTCTCTGCAACAACAATTATACTTATTCCTAGTGGCTCCCCATTTACATCTTATATTTCACAAATGAACAAAGTAAAAATATTTGATGTATAAAATAAAAAATATATATTCATTTAAATGTCCAAAGGGCACATTCTGCCAGCCAGCCTCCTTCCTGCAGGTACACAGCCTTTCTCTGTCTGTGTGCTTAGAACTTGCAACTGCTCTGTCTCCCCATGCCACCAACTCTGCCACCATTAGAGACAAAATTTTTTACAAAGTTTGTTGATACACAGAAGTGGTTCAGTCACTTGAGGGGAATAGGAGGGTTGAGGCAAGTGGTATTTGTGTTTTTGAAGAATTAAAGAAATTAAAGTAATTGTAGAAGCTGGAGAAACTGTCAGTGGAAAGGCATGAAGATATAAAATCAAGGAGATTAATTGGTGGAGGTAGGTCTAGGGGTACTTGAGAGAAAATGGGATGGATCAAAAGCATGGTGTCAAAGAAAGACAGAGACCTAGTCCTCCAAAACAGAAAGGGAAAAAGAAAGGATGAGTGAAGGAAAAGTAGAGAGAAAACTTAGAGACAGAGTCAGAAACTGACTAAATATATGTGGTCTCCATTCTTTTATTCATTTATTTAGCACATGTAATTTGAGTATCTCTCATGGAGTCGTGGTATGAAGCTGCAGGATAATGCACTGAACCACAAGGTCGGTGATTAAAACCCACCAGCAGCTCCTCAGAAACCCTATACAGGGGTGCTATGAGTCAGAATTGACTTGACCACACTCAATGATTATTATAAAGAAGGCGGATGCAGTGCCTGTTTTCATGGAGTTTGTAGTTTTGAGTTCTTCATCTTAGCCAAGTAGATTCTTTATACTCACCTGGGGCTCCTCATCTTTACCACAGAACACATAAAAGAATTTGTGACTATTACCATTCTAGATGTATAGGAGATAAGTTAATGCATTACATATAAAGAATTCATTTGGCATTAGGGCTTAGTTCTCCCATAGAACCTTAGCTGACAAAAGTTGGTAGAGTAGTAAGTGCAGGATACGATTTAGGTCTTTAGTGTGGGAAATTTGATGGAGAGAGGGGAGCACACCACTATGCAGGTGATTAATCCTTTGGCTAAGGCTGTTAAAAGTTCAAGACAGAGTTGATATTTGCCATTTTGTATTAAATACTCATTTTCTCTAAGATCCTGGTACAATTATGTATATATTAAGTGCTGTTGTACCCCACCCTCCAGCCTAGATCTTATCTCCCCAGGCTGATAAGAGAGACTTTGACTTGATGACAGTGAGTTTGGGTTTTTTCTGTTGGTCTAAAACTACTGCTCGAAGGTCAGCAAAAAAGAGGAAAACCCTCAACACTATGGATTGACAATAGTGGCTGCAACAGTGGGCTCAAGCATAACGGCATTTGTGGGGATGGAGCAGGACTGGGCAGTATTTCCTTCATTCTGTTGGACATAAGGTTGTTATGAGTTGGAACCAACTTGACTAAACTGCTAGCTAGCTTTCATTGTATTGTGAATTTACTGGGGCTCTATAAAAGAAAGCAACAGAAGGGACATGAACAGGTTTATCTTTCTTGCAAAAGTCTGTTCTTCATTTATTCCTACTACGTGGAAATCCAGTTTTGCTAGAACACCTCCACTTTTTGTGGTACCTGTAAATATTAGAAAGTTCTATCGGGCCAGAATTATTTCTCTACAACTTCTATATCTTGATTCTGACCTCTTAGACAAACCAGGATTAGGCTTCTTTCTCTTCCACATGGCAGTCAGCTTCCATAAAGATTACAGCCTTGGGCAATTCTACTCTGTTCTGTAGGGTTCCTTTGAGTCAGAATTGATTAGATGCCAGTGGGTTTTGGGTTATAGTGCTTAACTTAACAAATTCAGTTATTTGTATTATGGTGCCTCAGAAAGTTCATGGGGTAAAAAAATGAAAAGATAGGAAATTTTTCCATGAACTTTTTGAGGCCCTCTTGTATATGGGGAAGGTGATATTCATCTTGTGTAGCAATAGTATAACAAAATTCCCAACAGGTGGTTTTTTAAACTTTGAGATGTTTTGATGTATTTTGATTTTGATGATGCATTTTGATTTTTATGTGATTGATTTTGTTGTTCCTTTATGGCTTCAAAGTTTATTTTCTATCTACCTCTTTGTGTTATCTTCTAGTGTTTACTTTTAAATATTTGATCACTATGGAATTTATTTTTATGTAAGAAATAAAGTAGGATTCCAATTTGCATTATTTATTTTGAATTGGCTAGCCAGATGTTCTTGTACCATGTAGAATGAATCCACTTTTTATTTAGAAATACTAGCATTTATCATATGCTAACTTTCTAGAAATACTTGAGTCCATTTCCTCGCAGTTTTGTTCAATTGATTTATATATTCTGGTTTTGATGTTACAAAGCTTCAATTATTGTTACTACTTTCTAATGTTTTAATATTTTTAGAACTAGGCATTCTTCATAATTCATTTTCTAGAATTTTCCTTGGCTATTATTATTATTATTATTATTATTAAAAATTTGATGTTTATTTTCCATCAACCTTATTTCCATTTTTGTTCCTGCCTTACCTATTAGCCTGAGCAGTGGGGGCTGTGAGCAGACCAGTCTCCAGTAGGGAACTGCTAATCAGGCACAGAGGGCAGCTGCACCCCTTCAGAGCAGCCTGTGACCTTGGGCTGAGGAGTGTCAGTTCAGGAGCAGGAGCTCTCCATTCTCCCTGAAATGCTTCCTTGGTCACAGCCTTTTCAGTCTCTTCTGGGTCTCTGTAGAAAGAGGTCGTGCTCTCTGGAGATGGTGCCATTTGTGCGCACAACTTCCTGGGTCAGTATTCACCACATCACACCCACCGAGTGAGCTCCCTTTATGTGGGATGGCAGCATTCACATAGTGCAGAGGAGGATCTGTGCTGCACAGAGCAGTGATAGGCAAGTTAACATAAGGTGCTCCCATGAGAGACTGATGGTCTCTGGGATCAGTAACCAGAAGCCAAGGCTCCTGGAAAGCTGCCTAGATCTGATTAGTGAAAGTTCTCCCAGCAATAGGGATGGCTCCATTGGCAGCAGCAAACTTCATCACAGCACGCTGGCTGCCATTCTTGGAGGATATGACGCTGACAGCAGCCAGATTGTCAATGGCAAAAATGACCCGAGCTGCCAAGAAAAGCTTCTCCCAGGTCCCCTTCAGGTTTCTGCTGTAGATACCATCACTTTTCCTTTTTTAGATGTACTGTTCTATTTGAAAGTCATGGTTGGTGCCACCTAAGTGTGTTCTTGCTGCTAGGATTTTGAGGACATCCTCTTCTTTCATCTGCAGGACATTAAGGGTTTGGGACATTGTGAAAGTTTCCCCTTTAAATTACAATAGGAAGCCAGGACAAATGCCAGATGGACCATTCTCTGGGTAGCATGGAAAAAACTCCTTTGCCTATTCTTGCATATCAATTCATTCAGATAAAATTTAGAATGAGCACATTAAGTTTGCCTACTATACTTCCCCCTCTGCCAAAATTTTAAAAATTTTGTTGGGCTTATATACTAAGGAGAGGATATATCCTTATAATTAAAGTGCCTAGTGGCACTTTAAATGTATTAATTATATAATTTAATCCTTCTAATTCTTTTTTGTTGTTGTTGTTAAGTGCCAACGACTCAGTTCTGATCCATAGTGACCCTGTATAGGGTTTCTGAGGAGCAGCTGGTGAGCTTGAACCACCGACCTTGCAGTTCAAACAGCTTTGCAGTCTGGTGCATTTACCCACAGTGCCATACTGGGACTCCTTGTTGTTATGTGCCTTCAAATTGGTTCTGACTCATAGTGACCCTGTATAAGGTTTCTGAGAAGCAGCGAATGGGTTTGAACCACAGACTTCAGTTAGCAGTCCAATTTTATCCTACAACACCACACCAGAACTACAGAATAAAAGCTTTCCTGATCAGTATTATCCCTGTTTCAGAATTGAGGAAATGAAAACACAAAGAGGTTTAATAACTTGCCCAGGATCCAGGTTCACATTACTACTTTCATTGTGCCAACTAACTCTCAGGTTTGTTTAATTTGACAGAGTCTTAACTTAGGCCATTCAAAAACAAACAAAAAGACAAATTAGAACAAAGCCATGAGTTTCTTTTATGGTCTTAAAATACAAAGGAAGTATATAGAAAATTGGACTTACCCATAATTCCATCCTACAGAGTAATTAGTCTGTTAGGTGTATTTCTAATAAATTTTCTTTTGTACTTCCAAAAAGAATAGTGTACATGTGACTTTATATTCTACTTTAGAATTTTCAATTGCATGAACATTTCTTGTGGTTTAAGGTTTTCAAAAAGCAGCGGTCAACAGTATCTGTAATTTATTGTATGACTGCATTATAGCTTAATCATTTTCCTATTGTTGCCTATTTTGATTATTTACAAATGTTTGCTATTAATAAATTCTTCAGGGAACATCTTTGGATATAAATCCTTGATCTCATTTTTTTATTGTTTCCTAGAAAGAGATTTCTAGATCAAAAAGTATGATGTCTTGATACTTGTGTGTTTTACAAAATTGCTTTTCAGGAAGCTAGATCTGGTTTGCATTCCTACCATTACCGATGTTTGTTAACATAAGTCAGCATAAGTATAGACTTAACATTTTTTATGCCAGTAGAATAGAAAAATGCTATATTGCTGTTTTAAGTGTGATTGAGCTTTAAAAAGTATATTGGCTACTTGTTTTCTTCTTTTGTTCATTGCCTTTTGTTGTTGTTAAGTGCCATCAAGTGTACCAAATCATAGCGACTCTATGCACAACAGAACGAAACCGCCCGGTCCTGGGCTCAACTCAAAATTGTTGCTATGTCTGAGCTCAGTGCTTTTGCCACTGTGCCAATTCATCTCATTGGGAGTCTTTCTCTTTGTCTCTGACCCTTCACTTTATCAAACATGATATCCTTCTCCAGTAACTGGTCCCTTCTGACAATATATCCGAAGTATGAGGGACAAAGTTTGGCCATCCTGGCTTCCAAGGAGCACTCTGTCTTGTACTGCTTCCAACACAGACCTCCTTGTTCTTTTGGCATTCCATGGTACTTTCAATATTCTGCAACACCATAACTCAAATGCCTCAATTCTTCTGTGGCTTCTTTATTCACTGTCCAGCTTTTGCATGCATATGAGGTTATTGAAAATACCATGGCTTGGGTCAGGCTCATCTTAGTCCTGAAACTCACATTTTTGCTCTTCAACACTTTAAAGAGGTCTTATGTAACAGATTTGCCTCTTGCAACACATCATTTGATTTCTTGACTGCTACTTCCATGAGTGTTGATGGTTGATCTAAGCAAAATGAAGTCTTTGACAACTGCAATCTTTTCTCCATTGATATGGATGTTGTTTATTGGTCCATTGGTGAGGTTTTTTGTTTTCTTTACGTTGAGATGCACCCCATACCAAAGGCTGTTGCAAGTATGGTTGTATCATCTACATATTACAGGTTGTTAATGAGTCATCCTCCAATCCTGATGCTGCATCTTTCTTCATATAATCCAGCTCAGCATATGGATTATTTGCTAAGCATACAGATAGAATAAGTATGGTGAAAGATTACAACCTTGGCACACACCTTTCCTAATTTTAAACCAGTCCCCTTGTTCTGTTTGAACAACTGCCTATGTACAAGTTCTTCATGAGCACATTTAAGTATTACAGAATACTCAATGTTGTCCATAGCTTGTCATGATCCACACAAACGAAAGCCTTTGTGTTGTTAGTAAAGCACAGGTAAACATCTTTGTGGTATTCTCTGCTTCCAGCCAAGATCCATCTGATGTCAGCAGTGATATTCCTGGTTCCACAGCCTCTTCTGAATCCTACTTGCATTATCTTTAGTAAAACTTACATAGGATATTAGTGATATTGTCCAGTAAATAGTACATTCTGTTGAGTCACTTCTCTTTGAAGTGGGCACAAATACATATCTCTTCCAGTCAGTTGGCCAGGTAGTTGTCGTCCAAATTTCTTGGCATACATGAGTGAGTGCCTCCAGTGCCACATCAGTTTGTTGAAAGATTTCAATTTGTATACCATCAATTCCCGGTGCCTTGCTGTTTGCCATTGACTTTAGTGCATCTTGGACTTCTTCCTTCAGGATCATTGACTCTTGATCATATGCTACCTCTTGAAATGGTTGAACATCGACGATTTCTTTTTGGTACAGTGACTCTCTGTTTTCCTTGTACCTCCTCACTTCTTCCATTTGCTTTAGCATCTCTGTGCTGGAGAGCAAGTTTTAGAGTCTCTTTTGACATCCGTTTTGACCTTTTCCTTCTTTCTTGTCTTCTCAATGACCTTTTGTTTTCTTCCTGTATGATGTTCTTGATGTCATCCCACAACTCTTCTGGTCTTTAGTCTTTAGTGTCTAATGCATCAACTCTATTCTTCCATTTAATTTTGACAGGTTCAGTTTTCCTAGTTTCAGACTTTGTATTTTCCGTGTTCTGAGTATTAATGGATTTTTACAGCTGTTTGTCTTCATTTTAAGTTGTGCCCGCCCCATCAACAAATGAAGGTCCCGAGGACTTTATTCCATTCGTGGTATCATGGTCAGCTCTACTCTTAGTGGGTAGCGTTTCTGCATTCGGAATTTGATTGCCTTCCAATTTGAGGAACTCATCTTACGGCACTATATCTTAAAATATTCTGGTGCTCTTCATCATGTTTTAATACTTAATAATATGGTGCTGATAGAGTTCCACCAGGTTGTCTGCAGACCTGGTGGAGGTGTTAAATGAAACCCAGACCACGGAGTGGCGGGGTGAGAGGTGTCTGGAGACCAGGTCAATAGGGAGACACTACCTAGCGGGAAGAGACTGCAAGGACCGGCCAGGCTGTCCTACTTCCCCGGACGCGAGAGCACCATCCTAGCCTAACCGTTTGATCATGGCTTTGAGGTAGGTAGGGTCAACCAATTTAGAGACACACAAGTACAGCCCAAAGCATCTCACTACAACCCAGTCACCCCTGTTGCGCTTCCGCCTCTTGATTGACATCCGAGGATGGAAATCCCGCCTTTGAGCCGGTCTTAAGGGCCCTAGCACAAGGAGATTCCTATTTAACAGCAACCACGCAACCACCACTCGTCTGTCTGTCGTGCTGTGGTGGCTTGAATTGCTGTGATTCTGACGGCTATGCCACAGGTATTTTAAATAACCAGCAGGGTCACCCATGGTGGACAGGTTTCAGATGAGCTTTCAAACAAAGACAGACTAGGAAGAAAGAGTGACAAACTACTTCCGAAT
>NW_006408572.1:7487843-7493541 GCF_000296735.1 Chrysochloris asiatica | reverse complement strand
CGCTATGAGTCGGTTCAGACTCGATGGCACCTGACAACAACAACAACAGAGTTCTTGAACAACAACATTTCTATGAACACTGCTATTCATAAGGTTTTCAGTGACTAAATATTTGGAAGTAATCAGTCCTCCATTTTCCTAGTCTGGCAGTTCTGCTGAAACTTGCTCACTGTGGATGACCCTGCTGATATTTAAAATACCCATGGCATAGCTTCCAGAATCATAGCAACACACAAGCCACCACAGTATGACAAACTGACAGACGAGTGGTGGTGTTTATTGCCTATTCATGTATTTTTTATTCTTTTAAGTTTTTATTGTGAACTGATTGAGTTTACTTGGGAGAACATTGGCATTACACCACTGTTTCATTACAATGATTACAGTCTCTTACGTGCATCGTCATTCAACAGCATTTGCTTCCATTCCCTCTGTTTTCTGTTTTGTTTTTGACACAAAAAAACCACTCAGGAATATATAATAATTTAAGCACCCAAAGGGTACATTCTGAAAGCCTGCTTCCTGGCCGCCAGCACCCAGTCCCTCTCTTTCCTTGAGTCCAGAGTCTTCAGCTGCTCCCTCTCTCCATGTCCTCATCTCTGCCTCTATCTCTGGTTTTGCCGCTTCTATGGATAGGTTCCCACATTCCACTTGTGCTCTTCTCCCTTGATGATCCAAGGGTCCTCTGTTTTTTGGAGTGTAAGATTAACTACTCCTCCGTTTTTGTTATGAAACTTCTACCTTTACAATTGTGACAGTCGTGATTTGTCATAATACCAATTACTATTGAATTGTTAGAATTTTATCCCCATCTCTTTTCACCAGACCTGTCTAGACAAGATGAAAACTATTCAGTGGAGTCTCTACCTTCTTTCACATACTGTTAAGCTAAACTCCCTCTTGGAAACTTGTAAGCCAGTCACTTTGTGCCTTTATCGCCCCCTCATATTAGGTAGCCAATGTCTGAGTTACCCGTCCCTATCTAGCCTGTATACAGAGAGGGCTAGGAATGTATACAGCCTGTATACAGAGAGGGCTAGGAATGATACTTGATGTGAAGACTCCTTCCCTTTCAGTTGGTATTTTGAACTACTACATCCATAAGTATAGGTCAAGTTCATCAAATTGTAGAAATTTATATTTGTTTCCTTTATAAAAAAAAATTTTTTTTTTTTTTTTTTTTAATCATCCTCTAGTCAAGTTCTGATTCTCAAGCTATGGAAGCTAGGTGAAATGGGTACTTTCTGCAAGTTTGAGTGTTCTTGTGCATCTCCGCTCACTTCATCTCAGCTGGATGCATCACTCTCAGCTCTAGCCCTCTGTGCTATGTCCTTGTCCATGGGCTCAGGAGTCCCCAGGTCTCGACACACTTCGAACCAACCAGCCCCTTCCTCTTTTCTCTCTCATCTCCATGTCAACGGGAGTCTATATTCAGGTACTTTTAATGTTCTTAATTTATACATACATTTATTTTCTAGATGTTGGTGTTTGGCTTTTATCACAGATATTTCCCACATTTGTTTTTTACTTTTTTGGTAACTTTTTTTTCTCTGTTTTTTAAACTTTTCATGTGAATTAAGTGAAGATTTACAGAGATGATTAGTTTTACATCCATCAAATCATAAACTTTGCTTCATTACAATGGTTGAAATTTCTTCCATGTACCAACAGTTTACAGTATTTACCACTGTTCAATTTAAGTACTACATTCGTCCCTTGTGTCTTCCACTGTCTTCATCTTGTGCTTGGGTAGAGTATGCAAAATTTTAAGGCTTTATTGCCATATGTTGTTGGGTGCCTGATGAGTTAAAGCTGACTCATAGCAACCCCGTATAATAGAGGAGAACTGCCCCATGGCCTTTTCTTGGTGACAGTCTTTATGGAAACAGACTACCAGATCTTTCTCATGTAGAGTTGCTGGGTAGGTTTGAACTTCCTGCCTTTCGGTTAGTAGCTGAGTGCTTAACAGTTGCATCGGCCTTTAAGGTTGTAGCAACTTGTGCTTCCATCAGCAGTGCATGAGCATGCCTGAACTCGGTTATGGAGCATCATCTTTAAAAAAAAAAAAAGAAAATTCACAGAAAGGTTAGCTAATTTTGGTGAGCAAAGTCTTATTTTGATTTGCATTTCTTTCATTTTTGTTGAGAATTAATACTTCATATATTAATTGGCATTTGTAGTTCTTTTGCAAATATCTATCTTTATTCTTTAGCCATCAAAATTGTTTTTTTATGATCTTTAAGAGTATTACATACAAAGGCATTAATTTATTTTTTAAAGATGAATTTTGTTATTAGTGATCAAGTTATGAGAACTGGGGCAAGAGGGTAGTGATTTATGTAAGCATTGCTTGGTTTGATTATACAATTGTTAGAAACAAGTTAGATACCCATGGACCATATTTATTTTTAAATTGTACAGAAAATACTTGGGGATAAAGTCCTTTCTCACATAGTATTTCTTTTCGGCAATATGAAAGTGAAAGTCTTTTTATTCAAGTATTATTGGGTAACCTGGTTAAATTTGAGCCAAGAAGTCAAATTTATTCTCTTAGGCATTTTTACACCTTATTTTAAAAGTGTAAAAACTTTGACTGAAAAATCCATGAATATTTTAGCTGTTTGTTTGCATAGTTTTAATAGAATGGCTATGTTTTCCTTGTATTTTTTAAATATTTGAATTAAAGAGGTGAGAGTATTGAAAAGTACCTAAGTAGGTGTCTAAGAAGATGCTCCATGAGCATTTAGGAGAGCTATCATAGAAATTTAGAAAGGGAAAATTTGCACTAGATGAGACTCAGAATTTTAAGATTAAAAAGGACTCTACCATATCCTTCTAGACTATTCTAAATCAGAGGTTTTCTCAACCCAATTGGTATAAGCTTCTTAGCCTTGACACTTTTGACATTTATACATTGCAGGATATTAAGCAGCACCTCTGGCTTCCACTCACTAGATACCAATGGGCTTCTCCTCCCTTGCTATAACACTCAAAAATGTGTTCAGACACTGCCAAATGCCCACAAGGGAGCACAGTCATCCCCAGTTGAGGACCTCTGATTTATTCCAAAATGCTTTATAATGCCCTTTTACCATGGACTGCCAAAAGCACGAACAAATATGTATTGGAACAGTTACAGCCAGAATGCCCTGTAGAAGTAAGGATGGTGAGACTTTGTCTCACATACTTTAGACATGTGACTGGAAAAGAAAATCATGCTTGTTAAAGTAGAGGGTCAGTGAAGAAGAGGAAGATTCTCAATGAGATGACTGACATAGTGGCTGTAACAATGGCCTAAAACATCACAACCACAGTGAGGATGGCACAGTACAGCATTTTGTTCTGTTGCAAGTAGAGTTGCTGAGTTGCAACTGACTTGATGGCACCTAGCAACAGCCACCACCATTTTGATATAAAATTATGCACATGACTGAAAAGTTGGTTTGAACCACAGCTTGTGGTTAGCAATCATGTTTGTTCTACAGTGCCACACCAGGACTCCTATCGTGGCCCTAAAGATCAAGAGTAGAACTTCTCTGTAGGGTTTCCAAGACTGTAGATCTTTATGGAAGCAGACACCCTCTATCTTTCTCCCATGGAGCAATTGGTGGGTTTGAGCCACCAACCTTTTGGTTAGCAGTCCAACGCTTAACCTCCAAGGCTCCTTGGAGATGGTATTACACCTATTTATAACTCCTGCTCAATGTGATGCATAATCTCCTATATAGTGATTAAACACTTAAAATAACAGAGAAGTTGGCATAGGCTTTGAAGCCAGGCACGCAGGTCAGTGTTTGAATCTTTTTCTGCTGCCTAAAAGCGGTATAACAATAGTCAGACTACTTAATCTTTTGGAGAATATTTCCTTATTTGTAACTGGGGTTCACATTGCCTACTTTATGGTTTGTTTTTGAAGATTTAATGAGCCAGTGTACAAAATAGCTTGTTGGCTACTCTGAAAAGATATATGTGAATTATTTCATCCTTGCTAAAATCTTAGCAGCTTGTAAAGTTCCTGTTGTTGTTAGCTGCCATTGAGTTGGCTCCAGGCTCATATCTAGCCTATGTACAGTGATAATTGAATGGTTGTGAGCTCTATAGGGTTTTCATGGCATACTTTTTTTGGATGTGTATTGCCAGGACTTTATTTCTAATCTATTTTAGTTTGGAAGGTCCACTGAAACCTGTTCAGCATCCCAGCAACAAGCAACCATTACTGAAAAACGAGTGATGCTTGTCCTTTTACTGCGTTGCCTGGGAATCAGACCCTAGTCTTCTGCGTGGCAGGTGAAAACTCTACCACAAGGCCATCACTGCCTTCTCTCAGTGCTATTATATTAACCCCCACTTTCATAAATGGGGGAAGGAATCAGCTGGGATCTCAGCCTTAGTGTCAAATGCCCAGAATTGTCTCAACTATTATGCTATACTGTCTCCATTTAGTACTTGACAAACTAAAAATTAACTCCAGTTTTATCCATTTCATCTTTTGTTGCTTTGTTATCCACCTCCCCACTCCCACTACCCAAATGTTACTCTCTTTCTAGAAGTTTTTACTTTTTGGTTCTCATGTTTCTTTCTGGAGACACAGTTACCCTTCATCTACACATAGATAGGAAAGCTATTTATCAAATTTTTTATCCTTTTCTATGTGTATGACCTTGATATTTTTGAAAAGCTCATACATAGATAATGCAGTCAGCTCTCCTTGTAAATATAATACAGCCCTTATGTTTTTATTATTTGTAAAGAGCTTTTCTTCTGATAAAGTAAGCCCTATTGTAGATTTTGTGGCTTTGGTGAAGCCTTTATTATAACACAATGTAAGGAGATCATGATAATTAGATGTTCACGTTAGATTTTCGGTGGTATGTGTACACATATGGAACTTGATTTGTTTTCCAGTATAATCATTCTAAGGTTCTATGAAATATTCTATGTTGACTCTTTTTCCGGTAAAACGGGTGAGGAGTGTCTGGCCTGCAGGCTGTATAATGTCTGTGAAATCATTTGGGCTGGCCCTGCCAAGGCAACCGTAGCTCCAGCCATCACGTTGTTGTTATTAAGTACCGTGGAGTCAGTTCCGACTCATAGTGACCCTGTACAGGGTTTCCAAGGCTGTAAATCTTTACGGGAGCAGAATGCCTCATCTTGCTCCTGTGGAAGCTCTGGTAGTTTCGAACTGCTGACCTTGAGGTTGGCAGCCTGGCTTGTAACCACTATGCTACCAGAGCTCCTGAACCATCACTTTAGGGGTGAGTTAAATGTTTGACCAAATATAGCAGGCTGATTTTACTTTTTTTTTTTTTTTTTTTACGTTTTTATTGTAAATTAAGTGATAGTTTACATGGAAGAACATTGCTTTGTTTTCATACTCACCATTTCATTTCAATGATCACAATCCCTTCCATGCAACGTCATTCAACAGTATTTGCTTCTATTCCCTGTTTATTTACTTTTTTGGATGTATACAAAAACATTCAGGAATATATAATCATTTAAACAACCAAAGGGCACATTCTGCAAGTATGCCTCTTAGCTGCAAGCACACAACCTTTCTCTTTCCATGAGCCTTAAGTCCTCAGATGCTCTATCTCTCCATGGTCTTATTTCTGCCTCCATCTCTGGTGTTGCTGCTTCTCTGGATAGGGTCCCACATTCTGCTTGTGCTCTTCTCCCTTGATGGTCCTAGGGTCCT
>NW_006408572.1:7468833-7487743 GCF_000296735.1 Chrysochloris asiatica | reverse complement strand
CCCCACACACACACTTTTGTTACAAAACTTCTACCTTTACTGTTGTGACAATCACAATTAGTCATGATAACAGTTACTCACTATTGAATCGTAAGACTCATCCCCATCTCCTCTCACAGACCCATCTAGGCAAGATGAAAACTATTCAGTGGGGATTTTACCTTCCCCTGCACACTCTGAAACTAAACTCCCTCTTGAAAACTTGTCAGCCAGACACTTGGTGCCTTTAGAGCCTCCCCCCTCCTCATTTTAGGTAGCCAATATCTAAGTTGCTCATCCCTATCAACCCTGTGTTTAGAGTGGATGAGAATGATCCTTTATGTGAAGATTACTTCCCTCTTAGTTGGTATTTTGAACTACTACATCCATAAGTATAGGTCAAGTTCATCAAACCAGCAATTTTTTTTTCAAGTTTTTATTTTGAGTTATGTGATAGTTTACATGGGAGAACGTTAGCTTTACAGTCATCCTGTCTTATTTCATTTCATTGCAATGATTACAATCTCCTGCATGCATCATCAAACAACCAAAGGGTATAATAGCCACAAGCCTGCCCCTAGCTGTCAGCACACAGCCCTTCTCCCTCCCTGAGTCTAAAGTCTCCAGCTGCTCCATTTCTCCACGTCATCATCTCTGCCTCCGTCTCTGGCATCACTGCTTCTCTGGATAGGGTAAATCATAGCAATTTACACTTGTTTCCTTTATCAGAATTTAAAAAGTTTTCCTCTAGTTGAGTTCTGATCATCCAGCCATCAAAGCTAGGTCAAATGGGTACTATCTGCAAGTTTGGGCATTTATGTATATCTCCCCTCACTTCATATCAGCTGGGTGCTTTACTCTCAGCTCTGCCCTCCATGGCTATATCTTTGACCATGTGCCCAGGAGAGGTGTCTCTATACTAAAGACCAACCAGCCCTTCCTCTTCTCACTCTTATTTCCAGGTCGACAGGAGTCTTTGGAACGTGATTGAACTCAGCACATATCTTCATTGCTGCTTTTCCCCCACTTCTACTTGCCAGTAGACCAGTGTGGTCACCAGCAAGTTTACATGCCTGCTTGTGTATTCCCTTGGTGTTTCTGTCTTGGAAGGGGGGTTGTCCTGAATGGACTTGATTGCTTGCCTTGATGGCTTCCCTGCAAGCAACTTGCTTGTTTTTGCAGTAGCCAGTCAGACTGGCAGTTTTGTTTTAGATTTTTCCTGCTGGTTTTTCTTTCAAGAAGTATCTTTTGTACCTCTAGCTGCTGCAGCCTGGTCTTCTTGTCCTTTCAAGTGGGAATGTCCCACCTCAGAAGTTTCTGGATGAGGATCAGCATTCACCCTAAGGTCTTATACACTATAAAGGTTCCACAAGAATCCTCTTTCATGGGGTAAGTTCTAGCACCCCTTTTAGGTATTCCAATAAGTTATAGGCTGAAGGTGGGCTTACAGGTGTTCTGTAATCATGTTTCCGGATATTCCTTTCTGTCTAACTCAAGTGTCTATTGTACAGTAGTAGGCAAGTGAAACCAATATTCATAAGACATTCAAGCATTATAACATTAGTTCCCCTGTTTTACCCATTAAGACTATGCTTCGATTCCTGTTATCATAGAGCCTGGTTGTTCCAAGGCTGAACATACATCATTATTTACCTCTGTCCCATTTAGCCCTCCCACTTCTTGTGTATTGCCCTCCCCAACACTTAAACTATGATGTGTCTATCCCCTACCCTGTGCTCTACTATTCCCCCCCCCCCCCCTTTTAGTATGAGTATCTTTTCTTAAGCTTTTACAATAATGGTCTTATGCAATATTTGTCCTTTTGTGACTGACTAATTTCACTCAGTAGTAGCAGTGCTAAGAGGACAATTTATTGCAATAAATGTGTACATCCTAAAAGAAAGAACCAAAATCAACACATTAACACAACATCAACAACTAGAAACAGAAACTAGAAAAAGTCCAGGTCCATATGGCTTCACTAGTGGGTTTTACCAAACATTCAGGGAAGAGCTTTCACCAATTTTCAAATTATCCCAGAATATAGAAAAGGATGGAACATTGCCTAATACAGTTTATGAAGCAAGCATAACCCTCATACCAAAACCAGGGAAAGGACATCACTAAGAAAGAAAATTACAGACTAATATCCCTCATGAACATAGATGCAAAAATTCTCAACAAAATCCTAGCCAACAACAGCACATCAAAAAAAATAATACATCATGACCAAGTGTGATTCATATCAGGGATGCATGGATGGTTCAACATTAGAAAAACAATGTAATCCACCATATAAATAAGAAAAAGTAAGAGAATTACATAATCATATCGATTGATGCAGAAAAGGCATTTGACAAAATCCAACATCCATTTCTGATAAGTATACTCAAAGTAGGAATTGAAGGGAAATTCCTCAACATAATCAAGAGCATATTTACAAAAACAACAGCCTACATCACTCTCAATGGAGAGAAACTGAAAGCCTTCCCTCTGTGAACAGGAACCAGACTAGGATGCCCTTTGTCACCACTCCTGTTCAATATTGTGCTGGAAGTCTTAGCCAGAGCTATAAGGCAAGATAGGGAAATCAAAGGCATCCAAATTAACAAAGAGGAAGTCAAACTCTCTCTATTTGCAGATGATATGATCCTATACGTAGAAAACCCCAAAGACTCAGTAAAAAAGCTACTAGACCTCATTAAAGAATTCAGCAAAGTGGCAGGGTATAAGATCAACATCCAAAAATCAGTTGGATTCCTTTATACCAATAACGACAGTGCTGAAAAGGACATTAGGAAAGCAATACCCGCTCAAAGGATGAAATACCTAGCAATAAATGTAACGAGAGAAACAAAGAAAACTACAATACATTACTACAAGAAACCAAAAGAGACTTACAAAAATGGAAGGAACATGCCATGGTCCTGGATAGGAAGACTTAACATTATGAAAATGTCAATACTACCCAAAACAATCTACGCATATAACTCAATCCCAATCCAGATTCTAATGACATTCTTTAAAGAGATGGAAAAAACAATTACAAATTTCCTATGGAAAGGAAAGAGACCCATGATAAGCAAAGCACTGCTTAAGAAGAACAACAAAGTTGTAAGCCTTTCACTCCCTAATTTCAGAATTTACTACATGGCTACAGTGGTCAAAATAGGCTGATACTGGTACAATGAAAGATACATAGATCAATGAAACAGAATTGAGAATCCAGAAATTAACCCATCCGTCTACAGCCAACTGATCTTTGACAAAGGACCAAAGTATATTGAATGGGGAGGAGATAGTCTTGTCAACAGATGGTGGTGGCAGAACTGGAAATCAAAATGCAAAAGATTGGAACAAGACATTTACGTCACACAATATACAAAAACCAACTCAGCATGGGTTTTAAAGATCTAAATGTGATAATTCCAGAATTATAAAGGTCATCAATGAAAAAATAGGAACAAATTTAAGGGTTCTAATACAGGGCACACATATACCACCAAACATTGTGAGAATTTCACAAACAAAAGAAGACAAAATAGATGATGGGGGTATACTAAAAATTAGAAACTTATGTGAATCAGGAGATTTCACCAAAAGAATAAAAAGGGAGTCCACAGAATGGGAAAAAAATTTTTGCAACATATCAGACAAGGCTCATTTTTTAAGTTGACAATTTTGTATGGCCCGAAAATGATGTTATAAATTTTGGCAGAATAAAGGTTTCCCACCCTTTCTGTGAATCATAAAAACCTTCAAAATATTCTAAGCCAATTACCATTTAATATTAAAGGAATTGGCAATGACCATAGATTAAATTTTTTATTAATACTTCTCTACATTGTGAGTTGTGTATGAATAATATAGTGCCTCATTATAGGAATTATGGAAGAATGATGTTTTATGTTAAGTGCCATCGGTCAGTACCGACTCATAGTAACCCTATGTACAACAGAACGAAGCAGTGCCTGTTCTTGGGCCTACCTCACAATTGTTGCTACACCTGAGCCCATTGCTGCCACCAATGTGTCAGTCCATCTTGTTGGGGGTCTTCCTCTTTGTCTCTGACCTTCCACTTTATCAAACATGATATCCTACTCCAGGGACGGTCCCCTCCTGACAATATGTCCAAAGTACGAAAGACTGGCCATCTTGGCTTCCAAGGAGCACTCTGGTTTGTACTGCTTCCAACACAGATCTCTTTGTTCTTTTGGTAGTCCATGGTACTTTGAATATCTCCAACACCATAACTCAAATTCATTAGTTCTTCTACAGTCTTCCTTATTCATTGTCCAACTTGGCATGCATATGAGGTTCTTGAAAATAACCTGGTTTGGGTAAGGCACACCTTAGACCTCAAACTGACAGCTTATTTAGATATTAGCTCTCAGGCACAGAAATGGGAAAACAGCTAAAAATTTTAAAAATTTTAACCTTAGATTCATTTTTATTAAAAAATATTTTTATTTGGAACTTAAAAGCTTTGTTTTGAGAAAATCTCAGATTCATATGCAGTTATATTAAGTAATAGAGAGTGTTTCTTCCCCCACACCCTTTACCTAGTTTTCCCCAGTGGTAATAACTTGCATAATCATAGTTTAACATCACAATCAGGAAATTGACATGAATCCATTTTATTAGTCTTAATTGGAGTCCTTGCGCTGGACTGCAAGGTCTGTTTGAACCACAAGGTCGGTGATTCAAACTCACCATCCGCTCCTTGGAAACCCTATACAGGGGTCACTATGAGTCGGAACCGACTCAACAACACTTTTTAAAAAATAAAAACATTAATCTTTTGCGTGTTTATGTGTGTTTGGTTCTATGTAATTTGATCATATGTGTAAATTCATTTGACCACCACTACAGGAGCTCTGGTAGCGTAGTGGTTACGAATCGGGCTGTGAACCGCAAGGTTAGCAGTTCGAAACTACCAGCTGCTCCGCGGGAGAAAGATGAGGCTTTCTACTCCCGTAAAGATTTACACCCTCGGAAACCCTGTACAGGGTCGCTATGGGTCGGTTCCGACTCCACGGCACATAACAACAACAACAACAATCAAGATGTCTCTCATACTTCAGACTTGTTATCAGGAGGGACCAGTCCCTGGAAAAGGACATCATTCTTGGTAAGGCTGAGAGTCAATAAATAAGAGGAAGACCCCTAATGAGATGGGTTGACTCTGACAGCAGCAGCGGACTCAAAACTAACAACAATTGTAAAGATGGCGCATTCTGTTGTCCATAGGGTGTCTCTGAGCCAGAACTGACCCAATGGCACCTAACAACAACAAATAATCAAGATGAGCCCAGGTGTGATGCTGTACCATTAGCACTGGCAACCACAAATTCAGCAGTTCAGACCCTCCAGCCGTTCTTGGAAACCCTATACAGATTTGATACAAGTCAGAACTGTCTTGATGGCACACCACAGCCACAAAGCACAATCGAGATGTAGAGCAGTTCTTTTACAAGTGTCTCTCATATTATCCTGTTAGAGTCACAGCCACCCCTAATCTCACCTCTTCCAGCCTCTTGCCAACCAAACACTAATCTGTTTTCTGTGTCAGTTTTCTTAGGAGCCCTGGTTCCTTTCAGTAGAAAATAGTATTTAGAGACCACAGTCTGCATGTTAGGGGTGTGGCAGGTACCCCCTCACCTCTTGTATGGTGGTGAAAATACAAACACCAAGGCATTCAGCAACAGTGTACACAGTTACAATTCCATGACATTGGTAGCATTTTTCATGTGCCACCCTTATTGCTATGCTCCCCAGAACAATCCCCATTGTTACTATAAAGGCAATACCGCTCTACAAAATTTCCTCCTATCCCCCCTCATTCCCACTCCTGGTAGCCATTAATAATTTTTGGCTTCAGGACTAGTAGTGTTTCATTTGATCTTTTGGTTCACAGTCAGATGTTTATCCTACAGAGCCACTGCACTCTTAGAAAGATTACAGCCAAGAAAATCCTGTGGGCAGTTCTACTCAAAACAGAGTCATTGACACTAGGCTTGAGGTTTTTCTGTTTGTTTGTTTTTTAATTGCTAATGATGTTGACCATCTTTTCATGTGCTTGTTGGCCATTTGAATATCCTCTTTGGTGAAATAAATAACCTGTTCAAGTCTTTTGCTCATGAGTTGTTTGTCTTTTTGCTAAGTTGTGGAAGCTTTACATGTGTTTTAGATGGTAGACCTTTATCTCACAATATGGTTCCTGAAAATGTTCTCCTAATCTGTAGGTTGTCTTTTCACTCGGTTGATAAAAAGTCCTTTGTTGTACATGGCATATGTTTTTGGTAGCGATTTTTCTGAAATTATGTATTACCCTGCTTCTTTAAGTAGGACATCATTTGCTCTTTTTTAAATTACTTAGGTGTGTTGCCAGGGTTTTATTCTTTCACCGTACTTATTCAAAGATCTGTATGTTGAGCAAATAATTTGAGAAATCTGCATTATATGAAAACAAAAAACATGGCATCAGGGCTCAAGGAATACTCATTCACAATCTGCTATATGCAGATGATACAACCTTACCTGCTGAAAGCAAAGAGGTCTTAAAATACTGATGAAGACCAAAGACCACACAACCTTCGATATTGGTTGCACCTCAGTGTAAAGAAAACTAAAATCCTCACCACTGGACCAATAAACAACATCCATATAAATGGAGAAAAGATTGACATTATCAAAGACTTCATTTTGCTTGGCTCAACCATCAACACTCTGGAATCAACAGTCAATAAATAAAATGACATTAGGTAGATCAAAGGAGCTCTGGTAGCGAAGTGATTACGAATCGGGCTGCGAACCTTAAGGTCCGCGGTTCGAAACTACCAGCCGCTCCGCGGGAGAAAGATGAGGCTTTCTACTCCTGTAAAGATTTACACCTTCGGAAACCCTGTACAGGGTCGCTATGGGTTGGAACCGACTCAACGGCACGGCACTTAACAACAACAACAATTAGGTAGATCAAGGATGTCAGTTTGAGGACTAGAGTTCACCTGACCCAACCCGTGGTATTTTCAGTAACCTCAAATGCATGTGAAAGTTGGGCAGTGAATAAAGAAGACTGTATAAGAATTGATGCATTTGAGTTATAGTGTTGGAGGAGAATATTAAAAGTACCATGGATTGCCAAAAGAACAAACCAATTTGTGTTGCAAGAAGTACAGCCAGGATGCTTCTTGAAAGCCAGGATGGTGACACTTCGAACATATTGTCATGAGGGACCAGTCCCTGGAAAAAGGACATCATGCTTGGTAAAGTGGAGGGTCATCAAAAAAGAGCAAGGCCCCCAATAAGATGTACTGACATAGTGGCAGCTATGTTTAACAAAGCTTGTGAGGATGGCACAGGACTAGAGAGTGTTTTGTTCTGCTGTGCATAAGGTCTCTGAGTTGGAATTAACTTGCTGGCACCTAATAACAATATTAATGATAAAACATACCATCAAGAAAACCATTCACTGCAGTATGTATTCAAGAAAAGAAGTTATACATATTCTCCCTTTAATATAAAATCAGGGAAGATTGTCCTGGTGTGGTACTGTAGGGTAAGCACTGGACAACTAACCACAAGGTCAGTGCTTAAAACCCATCAGCCACTCCTTGGAAACCCTATACATGACTGCTGTTAGTTGGAACCTACGTGACAGCATTGAACAACAATAGCAACAATATGTCTTAGAATTATTGGATCTTTCCTTTGTTTATTTACCATATTCTTTTTGTTTTCTTTTTCCATTTTTTCTGCTTTGCTGTTATATAAGTCAGACATTTTGAGTAAGCGATATATACTTTTTCCACTTGGTTGTCAAGTAGCCATAATGTAAGTTAGTTTTTCCCTTTTTCTTATTACTCAAATGAAGCTAATGTTATATGAAATATGTAGGATGGTTAATGAAACCTGGTATACTAATAGCTCTTGGCTGTTCAATTTCAGAAGGGTTAGTTAGCATTGTTAATGACTGGTTTTAACCCTACTTAATTTGTCTATGATAGTATGAAGAAATGTGGTAATAGGGAAGGGTGTAAAAAGGAAGTCTTAAGCATGGAATTGAGTCAGGATCATGAGGTTGGAAGTGACTTCTGATCTCTCTGGTCACGTACATAGTCACTTGATCCCTCTTTTTCTTTACTCACAAATGATCCCTCTTTTTCTTTACTCACAAATAGTCCTTAATAACAGGTAGCATTTATCAAAGTTTTCTATATTATCTGTGTTTTCTAGCTATTCTGATTATTATGAACTGCTAGTCACCATGTTACAAAAATAACAGTGTTTTGTATGATGAGTGCTGTTTTCAGTCTGATTTATCGTTGGTTGCTAATGTATTAGAATATGCCTATTTGTAAGCTTTCTTGCTGTTTTGCAGGGTAAATTGATTTTTCCAGATATTAACAGTAAAGACATTCTTATTTTTAAAACAAACAGGTATTATGACCTTTCTGTAGTATGCACTTGCAGTATGTTAGATGTACTTGAGGTGAATTTTTTTTTTTAAATGTTCTATTGTGAATTATGTAGTAGTTTACATGGGAGAACATTAGCTTTGCATTCATCCTATCGTATATCATTTAATTGCCATGGTTAATCAGTAGTTTTTTTTCTTTTTCAGTTTCTCTTCAACAACGGGTAGCAGAATTGGAAAAAATTAATGCAGAATTGTTACGTACACAGCAGCAGCTTGAGCAAGAGTTTAATCAAAAGAGAGCAAAATTTAAGGAGTTATACTTGGCAAAAGAGGGTAAGTTCATAATTTCTCCTTCCATACATACACATGTCAGGTTTCTTGGTAGTGCAATGATAATTTTATCATCGAGTAAGCTTTGATTTTATTTGTACTTAATGTATCATAAAAGCATACTGTTTAAGAGGCTAGGGTTAAGAAAGGGATTAAAAAAACATATTGAAAAATGCATTGTTCAGATTTTTCCTTGTCTTTTGACCTTAATGTCAATATTTACTATAGTAGGCTACATTCTGAGCCATGGGACTTTTACTACTAAAACTAGGACAGTTCCCCAGCAAAGCAGAATGTTAGGTTTCTCTAATAGCAGCTCTAGTCATAGAAACAGCAGTCAAAAAATCAAACTACGTATTACATTAGCCAAATCTGCCACACAAGATCTCTTTAAAGTGTTCAAGAGCAAAGATAACAGCTTGAGGACTAAGGACTAAGGGGTACCTGACCCAAACCATGGTATGCATGTGAACATTGGGCAGTAAATAAGGAAGACCATAGAAGAATTGATGCATTTAAATTAGGGTGTTGGAGAAGAATATTAAAAGATTGTAGAGGAACAAACAAATTTTTGTTGTAAGAAGTACAGCCAGAATGCTCTTTGCAAGTTAGAATGGTGACATTTCATCTCTCATACTTCAGACATATTATTAGGAGGAATCAGTCCCTGGAGAAGGACATCATGTTTGGTAAAGTGGAGGGTCTGTGAAAAAAAAAGACAATGCCCAAGGAGATGTATTGACACAGTGGCAACAGCAAGAGGGTCAGACTTAACAACAATTATGAAGATGGCATAGGATTGGGCAGTGTTTTGTTCTGTTGTGTATAGGGTTACTGTGAGTTGGAACTGATTCAACGGTACCTAACAAGTCATACTATATAAAAACTAACATTTTGTGGAATTAATTCACCAAATATTCATTTATTAATAAATATTTAAAACTGTGTAACTAACATTGTGCTTAGTTGCTGGGTATAGAGAAGTAAGATTCATGTGATTCTGTTACTCATAGAACTTGAACAGAAGCAAGGGAAACAGGCACAGCAAAACCTGTGAAAGCCAGAAGCTGTGTAAAGCAGTAACGTGCTAGAGAAGGAAAACTTGAATCATTTCCTCTAATAGAGAGTGATAAGTACACTGTGAAAGACAAAACATTTGCAATGCCTGAAAAATAAAGCAGTGCCAGCAAGTTCTGGCTCTCAACAGGTTTCACTGTATTAAGTAATTGTGTAATGAGTTATTTAAAAGGGAAGTTGTGTAAGAACATGAGCACCTAATCTGAAGGATCAGAAAAGCAGTTTGTATTTTGGAAATTGACCTAGGAAATATAGATATTATTGTCATAGCCCTAGAGTAGTGGTTCTTAAGCAATCTTGGAGCAATAGTATTGGCTGGCATCACCATCAACTAGGAAACTTGCCAGGAATGTGAATTTTCAGCCTCTGCTTACTGAATCAGTGACTCTGCTCTGGGGATAGGGTTCAACAACCTGTGTTTTAACAAGATTGCCATGCCAGGTGATTTCAGCTGCACACTAATATAGATCAGTGATTCTTCACAGATAAGAATGTTAAGTTCTATCATGGTCCATATCATTGTCTTAAATGAAAACTTCATACTTTTAAATATATCCAGTGGAATCAAAATATTATGGTAATTTAATATCTGCTTAACTTAAATAATCTGTTTAACAAAAAATACCTGATTAAGATTTTTTTGAAGAACTTTTACATATTTTTTTCTACTTGGATTTTCTTTTTTTTAAATAAGTTTTTATTGTGAATTATGTGATAGTTTACATGGGTGTGTATGCACAGAGTTCAGAACTGCTCAGGACTATTAACATTAAAAATAAACTAAATCTCATTTTATTTTTCATATTTTAATCAACTCTTAAGTAGTTACCCAAACAGGGAAGGGACAACCATTTTGTGTTAAGAACCTAGTATATATAAATAAATTGCTGTGGTCAGTTAAATCTTGAGGAAACCTAAAGATGGAGTCCCCCCCTGCCCCTCCCAGTGTAATACAGATCTGTGTGGCAGTCACTGTCTACACTGTGAAAGCATGAACTTCTATAGATTCAATTTCTTGGGAGTATACAGTTGGTAAGATGTTCTGTATCTATAAACATTATTTGTTGTTGTTGTATGCTGTCCAGTCGATTCCGACCTATAGCAACCCTCCTAGGGTTTCCAAGGAGCAGCTGGTGAGCTTTAACGACTGACCTTGCAGTTCAAAGGACTTTGCAGTCTGACGCATTTGCCCACAGCACCACACCAGGACTCCATAAACATTATTATGGTACCCATAATTATTAAAAGGAAAAAACTACAAAAAAATCAAGAAAAATGTTGATTTTTCAAAAGGAAAGAGGTATTTGCCCATCACAAAAACAAGACCTGTGTCTTAAATAAACAATCAGCATGGTAGGGAGGAGGAAGTCAAGAGCCCTTAGAATTGAGACAGTTTATAATAAAAATGTTAGAGTGCAGTGATTTGAACTTATGAAGGTAATGATTAATTAAATGCACAGTTTCAAAAGTACAAATTGGGATTTTCCCCATTGATTTATAATAAACTACCAAACCTTTTTTTTTTTTTTTTTTTTAAATGTTTACCTGTGCTTTATTGACTACGCAAAGGCTTTCAGTTGTGTGGGTCATGATAAGCTAGGCTGTCTAAAGAAGGTATTTGAAATTAACAAATCTTTGGTTTTGCAGAATTCTATCATGCATTCTTGAGCATCATTTCTGTCATCAAGGCCATATTTTCCAACTACTGATCCTTCCTTTTTGCTCCCAACCTTTGCATTCCAATCACCTGTAATGATCAATACATCTTGATTATATGTTTGATCAATTTCAGATTGAAGAAGTTGGTAGAATTTTTCTATTTTATCCTTACTGGCTTTAGTGGTTGGTGCATAAATTTGAATAATAGTGGTATTAACTAGTCTTCCCTGTAGGCACATGGATATTATCTTATCACAGACAATGTTGTATCTCATGACTGATCTGTATATGTTCTTTTTGACAATGAATGCAACACCATTCCTCTTCAACTTGTCATTCCCTGCATAATAAACCTTGTGGTTGTCAGATTCAAAATGACCAATACCAGGACATTTCAGCTCACTAATGCCTAAGATATTGATGTTTATGCGTTCCATTTCATTTTTGACAGTTTCTACTTCTCCTAGATTCACACTTTTACATTCCATGTTCCAATAATTAATGGATGTTTACAACTGTTTCTCTTCATTTTGAGTTGTGCCCCATCAGCAAATGAAGGTCCTGCAGGCTCTTCCCACATTTTTTTTTTTTTTTTTTTACTACATTCGTGTCATCATGGTCAAACACAATACAGTGCTATTACCCTATTATGCTTTAACTGTTAAACCCATCATGCCACAGGACTAAACAGATTCATGTTTTTAAAAATCAAGATTCTTTATTAGGTTAATGAAAACTCAAATCTTTTCAACAAATTGTACCACTAGAAAGACCTTATGTTTTTATGATGAAAATAAGTGTGGTTAAGTATGGCTGCAGACATCACTTGTTTGAAATAAGAAGGATAATTGTCATGGTAGAATACCAGCACTGGTTTACTGTCTAGCACATGCTGTTAGATAGAGCTTACAGAAGCAATGCATTAAAAGCAGGTTTGGTTACATTGAGATAATCCATACTGAAGGCTGTGCTCTTTGATCTTCATCAATAAGTATTTTAAGTCTTCTTCACTTTCAGCAAGCAAGGTTGTATCCTCTGCATATCACAGGTTCTTAATGAGTCTTCTCCAATAGTGATGCCACGTTTTTCTTCATATAACCCAGCTTCTCAGGTTATTTGTTCAGCATACAGGTTGAATAAGTATGGTGAAAGAATACAACCCTGTCGCACACCTTTCTTAATTTGAAATCATTCAGTGTTCCCATGTTCTGTTAGAAAAACTGCCTCTTGGTCCATGTACAGATTTTTCATGAGCACAATTATGTGTTCCAGAATACTCGTACTTCACAATGTTGTCCATATCTTGGAAAGAGACAATGGAAAACCTCCATATCATAAGTCAAAACAAAACCAGGGGCAGATTGTTTGCACATATGCAAACTCAAACTAAAGCTGAAGAAAATGAAAACAAGTCCACTAGAGCCAAAATATGACCTTGAATATATACCACCTGAATTTAGAGATCATCTGAAAAACAGATTTGATACATTAAACACTAAAGACTGAAGACCAAAAAGAAGAGTTGTAGGATGATATCAAGAACATCATAAGGGAATAAAAGAAAAAGTCATTAAGAAGACAAGAAAGAAGGAAAAGATCAAAATGGATGTCCAAAGAGACGCTGAAACTTGCTCTCTACCATAGAGATGCTAAAGCAAGTGGAAGAAATGAGGAGAGTTACAAGAGCTGAACAGAAAATTTCAAAGGTCAGCTTGAGAAGATAAAGCCAAATATTACAACAAAATGCAAAGATTTGGAGTCAGAAAACTAAAAAGGAGGAACACGATCAGCATTTCTCAAGCTGGGGCAATGAAGAAAAAATTCAAGCCTCGACTTTTGTTATTAAAGGATTCTCTGGGCAAATTATTGAATGATGCAGAAAGCATCAAAAAAAGATGAAAGGAAAACAGAGTCTCTGTACCAAAAGGCAATGGTTAATGTTCAACCATTTCAAGAGGTAGCTTATGATCAAGAGCCAATGATAATGAAGAAGTCCAAGGTGCATTGAAGGAATTGGCAAGGAACAAGGCGCCGGGAATTGATGAAATACAAATTGAAATCTTTCAACAAAGTGAAGCAGCACTGGAAGCACTCACTCATCTCTGCCAAGAAATTTGGAAGACAGCTATCTGGCCAACTGATTGGAAGAGATCCATATCTGTGCCCATTCCAAAGAGAGGTGACTCAATGGAATGCGGAAATCATCGGACAATATCTTTGCTATCCAATGCAAGTAAAGTTTTACTAAAGGTAATACAGAAACAGCTGCAAGCATACATTGACAAGAGAACTTCCAGAAGTTCAAGCCGGATTCAGAAGAGGCCGTGGAACAAGGGATATCATTGCTGATGTCCGATGGCTCTTGGCTGAAAACAAATAATATCAGAAAAATGTTTACTGTGCTTTATTGATTATGCACAGGCTTTCGATTATGTGTGGATCATGACAAGCTATGGACAACATTATGACGTATGAGTATTCCGGAACACTTAATTGTGCTCATGAGGAATCTGTATGTTGACCAAGAGGCAGTTGCTCGAACAGAACATGGGAACACTGAATAGTTTCAAATTAAGAAAGCTTTGCGACAGGGTTGTATTCTTTCACCATACTTATTCAAATTGTATGCTGAGCAAATAATATGAGAAACTGGGTTTTATGAAGAAAAATGTGGTATCAGGATTGGAGGAAGATTCATTAACAACTTGCAATATGCAGATGATACAACCTTGCTTGCTGAAAGTGAAGAGGACTTAAAATATTTACTGATGAAGATCAAAGAGCACAGGCTTTGGTATTGCATCTCAATGTAAAGAAAACAAAAATCCTCACCACTGGACCAATAAACAACATTCTTATCAATGGAGAGATGATTGAAGTTGTCAAGGACTTCATTCTTCTTGGATCAACTATCAGCACTTATGGAAGCAGCAGTCAAGATATCAAATGACGTATTGCATTAGGCAAATCTGCTGCACAAGACCTTTTTATAGTGTTGAAGAACAAAGATGTGCAGCCAGAGTGCTCCTTGGAGGCTAGGATGGCCAAACTTTGTTTCTCAAACTTTGGACATACTGTCAGGAGGGACCAGTTGCTGGAGAAGTAGATCATATTTGATAAGGTGGAAGATCAGAGAAGAAGAGGAAGACCCCCAGCGAGTTGAATTGGCAAAGTGGCAGTATTAGTGGGCTCAAGTGTGGCAACAGTAGTGAGGTTGGCCGAGGGTCAGGCAGTGTTTTGTTCTGCTCTGCGTAAGGTTGCTATGTGTCAGTACCAACTCGATGGCACCTAACAAACAATAACAACAACAAAATAGGAAAAGGTTTGACTTTTAAAATATAGCCAAGGTGATTTTGCATAGTTATGAACAGTGAAATATACTAGAAAACAGTGAATGAATAAATAAGATGATTTTCAGCAGTCATCACTCAAGTGTTTTGCTTTTAGGAACTTTGAAGAAACTGTTTTATTTGACCCTCAAGTATTTTGGTAAATATAGTCATTTCTAAGCTTCCTCAATGGCTTGAATGGCTGAAATAAGTGACTCTAAAGAATCAGTTTCTTTCTGGTCTCAGGTAGCCAGTGAGGGCCACATTGAGGATTTTCATATAGAAGTCCTCTTTGAAGGTATGAACAATGAGTTTCCATGGACATTTTCGTATTCTTGTAGTATGGGTCCATCCTATGCTCATCACCATTTTATGGACATATCCACTTCAAATGCTGCCCCAGCTATAATACAGCCAGTGGGTATATCAGCTGGAAGGTTATCTACTAAGTGTAGGAAAGTTAGCTGTGGGAATGTCCAAAACTGTTTGCCATACCACTGGGCCACGAAAGAAGTACAGCAAGGACCTCGTGATGCTGCCAGTTTGGGGCATGAGCTGTCGTCCAGTCCTTGAGTCTGGCAGAGCCGCCAGTAAAGCAGTACCAGGACAAGCTGAGCGGGTGCACAGTGGGCCCAACTGGGCTATGGTTCCGGGTCCCTCATGCTGCTGACTCAACCAAGCTTATGGGTAACTCAGGAGCTGCGTCTTCCTGAGGATATTAGGTTTTGTATAGTTACTAAATAACCTATATGTGTAAGATTACATTTTGCTATATGAGGTTCTCATTAAGCTTAAGTTGGCCATAGAGTACAGTTGATATCACCTTTTACAAAATTTCAAAAGGAATATCCTGCTGGTTTTTTTTTTTTTTTCAATGTTTTATTGTGAATTGTGTGATAGTTTACATGGGAGAACATTAGTTTTACATTCATCCTGTCGTATATCGTTTCATTGCCATGGTTACAATCCCCTCCATGCATCATCAACCAACCAAAGGGTATACCCTGCAAGCCTGCCCCTACCCCCCTCGGTCGTCAGCACACAGCCCCTCTCCCTCTCTGGGTCTATAGTCCCCAGCTGCTCCATCTCTCCACATCATCGTCTCTGCCTCCATCTCTGATGTCACTGCTCCTCTGGGTAGGGTCCCGCTGTCCGCTCTTCTCCCTTGATGGTCCCAGGGACCTCTGCTCCTAGACTGAAAAGTTAATCACTCCCCTCCTTGCTACAAAACGTTTACCTTTACATTTCCAACCCTCACAATCACTCCTGATAACAATTACACACTATTGTATCACAAGAAACCTATCTTCATTTCCTTTCATCAGCCCCACCTAGACAGATTGGATACTACTCAGTAGAGATTCTACCTTCCTCCACACCCTCTGGATCTAGGTTCCCTCTTGAAAGCTTGTAAGCCAGTCATTTCTTGCCGTTGTAGCTCCCCCATTTTGGGTAGCCAATGTCCAAGTTGCCCTTCCCTGTCTACTCTGTGTGTGGAGGGGGTGGGAATGATTCTTGCTGTAAGGATTTATTCCCTCTTTTGAGCTACTGCTTCCATAGGTCAAGTTCATCAAATTGTGTCAGGTTACTCTTTTTATCCTCTACTTTCTTCTTCTAGTTGAGCTCTAATCATCCAGTCATTGAAGCCAGGTCAAGTGGGTATATTCTGCAAGTGTGGGTCTTCTTGTGCATATGTCCTCTCTACTTATCAGCTGGATGCTTCACTCTCCACTCTAGTCCTCTGTGGCTATGTCACTGACTTTGGGCCCAAGAGTCCCCAGGTCTCCACACGGGTTTACAAGAGGCTATTGAACGTTGTTGGGTGTAGCCACAGCTTCGTTGCTGTTTTTCCCTTAGTTCGCCTTATTAGTAACGAACGTGGTCACCAATCAGAGTGTGTATTCCCATTGAGTCTTCGTCTTGGACGAGGGTTTGCTCTGAGGGGACCCGACCACTTGCCTTGATGTTTCCTGGGCAAGGAACTTGCTTGTTCTTGTAGTAATCAGTTGGTCTACCTATATTATTTTGTAGTTTTCCTTTCTGTCTTTCTTTCAAGAAGCATCTTTTGTTCTTCTAGCTGCTCCAGGCTAGTTGGCTTGTCCTTTCAAGTGGAAATTTCCCACCTCAGAAGATTCTGGATGCTGTTCAGGATTCCACCATGGTCTTATGTAATAAAGAGGCTCTGCAGGAAGCCTCCTTCACTGGGCACATTGTAGCCCCAACAAAGGAGCTCTGGTAGCGTAGTGGTTACGAATCGGGCTGCGAACCTTAAGGTCAGCGGTTCGAAACTACCAGCCGCTCCGCGGGAGAAAGATGAGGCTTTCTACTCCCGTAAAGATTTACACCCTCGGAAACCCTGTACAGGGTCGCTATGGGTCGGAACCGACTCGACAGCACTTAACAACAACAACAACAATCAGTTATAGGTAGAAGATGGACTTAAAAGCTTTCTATGGTGATATTTTTGGCTACTCCTTTCTCTCCCCCTTAGGTATCTGTTTTATAATTGTATACAAGGGAAACCAAGATTCAAAAGCCGGCCAAGCATCTTAACATTATTTCCCCCCTTTTCCCCATTCCAACCATGTCTCAGTCCCTGTATCCCAGAGTCCTGTTGTTCCAAGGTTGTGCATATATCATTATTTACCTCTGTTCCACTTAGCCCATGCAAACCTGCCTAATTGTTCTCCCATTCACCTTGTTCTTCCATTATCCTCTCTCCCTTCTTGTATATTGCCTCCCTCCCTAGCACCCAAACTATCCTGTGTCTATTCCCTGCCTTGTGCTCCACCTTCCCCTCTCTCCCCTCACATCTCAGTTATCAGCAAAGAGTACCCCCCTCCTCTTTAGTATGGGTTCTTTTTCTCAGTCTTTTACAGCAGTGGTCCTATGCAGCATTTCTCCTTTTGTGACTGACTAATTTCACTCAACATAATGTCCTCAAGGTTCATCTATGTTAAGTGGTGTCTTGCAGCTTCCTTGTTATTCTTCAAGATGGTATAATATTTCACTGTGTGCATGTCCCACAGTTTGTTTATCTATTCTTCAGTTGATGGGCACTTTGGCTGCCTCCAACTTTTTGCTATTGTAAATAGTGCTGCTATGAACATTGGTGTGCATATATGTACTTATGTTATGGCTCGTATTTCTTGTGGGTAAATACCAAGTAGAGGAATTGCTGGATCATAAGATATTTCTATTTCCAACCTTCTGAGGAAGCGCCATATTCCAATCTCACCAGCAATGCAGGAGCGTCCCAGTCTCTCCATATCCCCACCAACATTTATTGTCCTCTACATTTTTTATCTTTGCTGTTATTGCTGGTATGAGATGATATCTCATTGTTGTTTTGATTTGCATCTCTAATGGCTAGTGATTGTGAACATTTCTTCATATGTTTGTTGGCTGCCCGGATTTCCTCCTTGGTGAAGTGTCTATTCATGTCCTGTGCCTATTTTTTAGTTGGGTTATGTGTCTTTTTCTTGAAGAGGTGTTGTAGTTTCCTATATATTTTAGAAATAAGTTCCTTGTCTGATGTGTCATTGCAATAGATTTCTTCCCATTCTGTGGATTCCCTTTTTACTCTTCTGGTGAAGTCTTTTGATGCACATAAGTTTTTAATTTTTAATATATCCCACTCATCAATTTTGTCTACTTTTGTTTGTGTAGTTTTCAAAATGTTTGGTAGTCTGTATTCCCTCAATTAGTACCCTCACATTTGTCCCTATTTATTCATTGATGGCCTTCATAATTCTGTGATTTACATTTAGGTCTTTAATCCATGTTGAGTTGGTTTGTGTATAAGGCATGAGGTGAAGGTCTTGTTTCAATCTTTTGCGTATCGCTTTCCATTTCTGCCAGCACCATCTGTTGAAGAGACTATCACCTCCCCATATGATATATTTAGGTATTTTGTCAAAAATCACTTGGCTGTGTGCAGATGGGTTAATTTCTGGATTCTCAATTCTGTTCCATTGATCTATATGTATCTTTCATTGTACCAGTACCAAGCTGTTTTGACCACTGTAGCCGTGTAGTAAAATTTGAAATTGGGGAGTGAGAGACCTCCAACCTTGTTCTTCTTAAGCAGTGCTTTGCTTATCCTGGGTCTCTTTCC
>NW_006408572.1:7457987-7463322 GCF_000296735.1 Chrysochloris asiatica | reverse complement strand
TTGCTGATATGGTCATCTGCTTTTGCTTCTTGGACATGTTTGGTGTTTATCTGTGGCCTTAATACTTAATTGAGTATGTGTTTTGGTACTTTTTATGCTTTCTGATTGCTTCCAGGTAGATGTGATCAGGATGTGGGCTTCTCTTTTCACTCTTCTTATTGCTTAACTCAGAGTAACTTTCACAGGTGTTGTTTGCCTCCCTGGTATATGGCAGTTGGTATTGGTTCATGCCTAGATTTGGGTGACTTATAGAGTGTGATTTTAGCTTGACTATATGGCAGCAGTTGCTGTCTCCTCTTGGGTGATATAGGGAGAGAGAAAGTTCTCCAAAGCTAAAATGGGGAGCACAAAACAGCACCAGCAAAAAAACAAGAAGGAAAACAAACAAAAAACACCACCAACAACAAAAAACAAAACTAGACTTGAATACTGTAGTCTATAGTCGCAGAAAAGGGAGAGAAGATGAAAAAAAAAAAAAAATCTGTATCCTAATATGAGTGTGACTTTTATGTCCTCTCTTCAGTTAATTGCTTTCAAAGCTGCCTGAGAGATTTCAAGATGCCACTGTTGGTTGTTATGCTGTATCTCAGGATTTAATTTAATTTTCGGCCCATTTAGTTTTTAAAGTCTCTTTCCCTCTCTACACCCCTGTCCTGGCCTTTCCCATATTTAAAAAAAAACACAAACAAAATCCAGAAAGTTCTGAGCTGAGAGTATCTGTGTGCATGCGTGGCAGAAGAACCCACCAGTAGTGAGAGTGGGGTGTGTCCACTCGCTCAGGCATCCCTTCTAGTCACCAGAATGGAGGTGCACAAGCTGTGGGGGAGGGCCAATGAACAGATACCAAATAAAAAGAAAATCAGAACAAAGCAAAACCGACAAAGTATCTTGTCCACCTTTGCATCGAGATTCCTGTGGCATTTTTCCATGGTGTGTTTGCTTGGTCTTACCGTTCTGTCTTGCCCAAGTTGTAAGCTCTAGGCCGCTGAGCCTGGCTGACTCAAAAGTATGTGATTTCTTACTTCTGCTTCAAGTTCTACTAGTTATAAGCCTTAAAACTTAAAAAATATTAGTACCTATGTGGTGTTCTGAGTTTTGGAGCACTGCCCTGGATCTGTTGTGCCTGGTATTCTGTGGTATTGCTGACGTAGAACTTCACTGTACCTGCACCCTAGCCGCCATCAAACCCCCATCCATTCTGCTATTTTTTTGAGAGCATTTGGTGGAGCTCTGGTAGCATAGTGGTTATGAGTTGGGCTGCTAATCTCAAGGTCAACAGTTCGAAACTGCCAGTGGTTCCATGGGAGAATGATGAGGCTTTCTGCTCTTGTAGAAATTTACAGCCTTGGAAATGGTATGCAGGGATGCCATGAGTTGGAACTGACTGCACAGCACATAACCACCACCATTTATAAAATGAAGCATGTAAAAGAAAATGTTACTTTAGTTCCTGTTGTGACTATTTGCCTATCTGAAATTAAAAATCAAATGTAATCTTTTGTGACTCTTGGGACATTATACTTTCTGCCTCTGGGCTTTAGTGGCACGCCATTAACCAACCCACTTACTGCATCTGAATCTGTATTATCTCAAAAGTTTTTTTTCACTTTATAAAAAGTGCTTCCATTAGTGAAAACACATGATTTTAATAAATTAAAAGCAGAAAATGATTGTTCTGAAAGGGTTAAAAATGTCCTCTAAGCAACAGTTTATGTTATTATATCTACTATGAAATATAAAGAACCCTGGTAGCCGAGTGGATTATGAGCTGGACTGCTGACTGCAGGGTCAGCAGTTCAAATCTACTAGTTGCTCCACAGGAGAAAGATGACTTTGTGCTCCCATAAAGGTTTATAGCCTCAGTAACCCTATATAGGATTGCTATGAGTCAGAACTGACTCAGTGGCACATAATCACCACCACCACTATGAAGTATAGGAGTCCTGGTAGCGGAATGGATTATGAGCTGGACTGCTAACTGCAAGGTGAGCAATTCGAATCTACCAGTCAAGTTTGCTGTAGTAAGATAAGGCTTTCTGACAGCACACAACCACCACCACCATCACTATGATGTATATAGCCTAGTCTTTTGTGATGATCACAGGTGATAACAGTATAAATTGTGGTCATACTGTTTGATATGCTTAGTGCTCTTTTTTTTGTCTTTCAGCAAAGTGAAACAGGTCAAGGTAATCACCTAAGTCTAAACATTGGAATTTTTCCTGTAGGAACAGCTTTTGCCTTGGAATTGTAATAGCTGTCCTTGCAGTTATTTGGAAAATAATATCTGAGATACAAAAGCAAACAGTAATGATTGATGCTAATAAAAAAGATACTACCTTTATTGTTCCTCTTATTGCCTATCCTTGCCTTGCCATTCTTTTCCTAGTTGACTCTAACTGGCAGTTATAAATATTTCTAAACTTCAGTTATTTTCCTGTTGACCATAAAAAAGATACTTTCTGACTAAACGTTCTTTAACCAATTTGAATATATAATTTGTCCAAAGCATCATTGTTTGTGTTTTGGAAATCCCCAGTGATTTCCAAATGATTACTAGCTTACTGCATGAAGCAGCAAACAGAAGGTTGAAGAGTTCTAAATTTTAAGGAAAACGAATAGAAAATTGTTGTTTTTAAGTGCTGGTGAGTCATAGCAACCCTGTGTAGTTTCCAAGGAGTGGTTGGTGGGTTTGAACCACCGACCTTGTGATTAACAGTCTGGTATTTATACTACAGTGCCACAGTAGGACTCCACGATTAGAAATCATGCTAGTCATTAGAAAAACACTGAACTTTTTTAGTGGCATTTAAAAGAACTTTGTTGCTATTCATAAAGCTCTGATGATAGCTAATCAGAATTTCAATAGTGAAAAACTAAGTTTAGGAAGACACTTACTTGCAAGATGTCATAAGTGTGCCCTTAGATAAGCAATTAAGAGTCTATTAAAAACTATCTTTTAAACAAAATGTAAAAATTGAAATATACTTAATAGATGGTTTAAACTATAAACAAATCAAAAATAATTTAATAAATTACAAAACAGTGTTGTCTTTTATTAGTGAGTCAAAAAGAAGGAAGTACCAAAGAATAGTTGAAATAGGTGATGTAGAGACTCCAACATATGACTTCAAAAATTCCAGGAGAAGAGCGAACTATAAGAGACTATTTGAAAAGATAATAACATAATCTAGGAAACATATAAAAAATATTAGGCCCTCATCATAAATACTGAAGTACTAAGCAGGGTGAATAGTAATAAAATCATACCGTAATACATCTTTAACTGTATAAATCAAGAGTAAAAAGACAGTGTTGAAAACTACCAGATAAGAGAGACAATTACACGAACAGAACACAATAGATACCAGGGGACAATGAAATGAGATCTTCAAAGTGCTGGGAAAAAATAATCAACCTAAAATTTTATGTGGTACTAAGTTATCATTCAAGAATGACATCAAAATAGATATAGTAGGCATACAAAAGCTATGAGTATTACATCACATGCATAAATTACTAAAAGAACTAGTAAAGATAATATGAAGGGGCTTTTAAAAAGTTCGTGGAAAAAAGGAATTAAAAGATAATAGAATAATATTTGTGAGAAGAAAAGTAAATATTGAGGGTAATGGGTAGGATATGTTTGAGAAACAATAGCAAGCACAGAAACGAATAAATCTGGTTATAAAAAGCAAAACCCAAACCTTCCGTATTCAACTTCTTTTAAAAAAGGTAATGTGAAATGTACTAACAGATTGGGGCTTAAGACAAAAAGCATCCAAAGTATAATCATATAATTAACGTGCTGCAAAAGAAAATGAGCCCCTGTTGTTGCAGTGAGTAAAGTGCTGGACTGTTAATCAAAAAGTAATCAGTTCAAACCCATTAGCTGTTCGGAGGGAGAAAGATGAGTCTTTTTGCTTCCGTAAATATTTGCAGCCTTGGAAATTGTAAGGAGTAGTTTTACTTTGTACTATAAGTTCTCTATAAGGAGCTCTGGTAGCATAGTGGTTTACAAATAGGGCTGTTAATCATAAGGTCAGCGGTTCGAATCTGTTAACCACTCAGAGGGAGAACGATGAGAGTTTCTGCTCTTGTAAAGATGTACAGCTTCAGAAACTCTATGCGGGGTCTCTATGAGTCAGGATCTCCTTGATGTCAGTTGGTTTGGTTTTTATGACTACCAGGAAAATGTAATGATCATGAACTGAGTGTACCTACAGAATATCCATGTTTGACAAAGTTGAGAGTCAGGGAAAATGAGCGTAGTAAACATTAATGAGATTGCTACAGTAGCTACAACAGTAGACTCAAGCATATCAGCTCTCATGAAGATGGGACTAGGAAACATTCTGTTCTATTATAACTAAGGTTATCATGAATTGGAACAGATTCAAAGGTATCTAACAACAAAATAGTCTTGATATGTCAGGTAAAAAAGAAAAGTGACAAATGTATACATGGTAGTTGTTTAACACTTTCATTTTCTTTTACCCATTTTTAATGGAGTTACATTTTGAGCATGGCACACTGGGACCCTGAGAGCCCTTTGCTGAACTTGTTTATAGGTTGGAAGTTCCATACTGAAGGAGCAAGCCAAGGAAACTATAAGTTACTAACTCACTTTTGCCAACCTATTGCCTTATTCAAAAGCAGATGTCCTCTGAAGAGTACCACGATACCCAGTCCTGGCTCTGGGGCTGTACCTCAGAGATTTTGCCCAGGGTAATAGTCATAGTCAAGCAGTAAAATAGAGAGCTGATCTGAAGCACTAAAGAGTTGACTTTATTTCTATCATTGTGAGTTTATCCAGTTAAGTGATATCCAGTCGTTTCTGACCCTTAGTGATCTTGTACAGAATCTAAAGCAATAATAACAAAAACTACTCCCAACACACACAAAAAGCACTTTAAAATTTAAAGTTATGACAATATCTTATTACATTTAAAAATTAAGATAGAAATTATTAAAAAGATCAAATGAAAAATCTGAAGATGAAAAGTATAATAACTAATGAAAAATTCACAAAAGTGGCTGAAAAGTAGATCTGAATTGGCAGAAAAAAGGTTTGCATATGTCATAAGTTTTATGCAATACAAATAACAAAAATGGATGAAGGAAAATGAACAGAGCCTTAGACACCGTTAAGTGTTTCAAATTGCTCTCTGAATAATGAGTTCCAGAAGGAGAGGAGAGAGAAAACTGATACATATATGTAGTCATGGTGTGGTGCTGCGGGATAATGCACTGGACCACAAGACCAGTTTGAATTGCAAGATCGGCAGTTCAAACTCACCAGCTGCTCCTTGGAAATCCTATACAGGGTTTCCAA
>NW_006408572.1:7427003-7457847 GCF_000296735.1 Chrysochloris asiatica | reverse complement strand
GCTGTCATTGAGTCAACACTGAATAGACCCTGTATATAACAGAATGAAACACTGCCTGGTCCCTTGCACCAACTTCACAATAGTTGCTACGTTTGAGCCCATTGTGGCTGCCACTGTGCCAGTCCACCTAGTTGGTGGTCTTCCTCTTTCTCTCTGTCCCTCCTCTTTACCAAACATGAGATCCTTCTCCAGGAACTGGTCCCTCCTGACAATATGTCCGAACTATGAGAGACAAAGTTTGGCCATCCTGGCTTTCAAGAAGCCCTCTGACTGTACTTCTTCCAACACAAATTAGTTTGTTCTTGTGGTAGTCCATGGTACTTTCAATATTCTCCTCCAGCACCATTACTCAAATGCATCAACTCTTCTACGGTCTTCCATATTTCACTGTCCAACTTTCACACACATATGAGGTTATTGAAAATACCATGACTTGGGTAAGGTGTACCTTAGTCCTCAAACTGACAATCTTTGCTCTTGAACACTTTAAAGAGATCTTGTGAAGCAGATTTCCTAATGCAATATGTCGTTTGATTTCTTGACTGCTGCTACCATGAGTGTTGATGGTTGATTGGAGCAAAATGAAGTTTTTGGCAACTTTTCTCCATTTTTATATGGATGTTGTTTATTGGTCTAGTGATGAGAATTTTTGTTTTTGTTTTCTTTTACATTGAGGTGCAATTCATATTGATCATCATCAGTATGGATTTTAAATCCACTTCACTTTCAGCAAGCAGAATTTTATCATCTGCATATTGCAGATTATTACTAAGTCTTCCTTCAGTCCTAATGGCAGTCTTTCTTCTTATAATCCAGCTTCTTGGATTAATTTCTCAGCATACAGATAGAATAAGTATGGTGAGAGAATACAACCCTGGCACACACTTTAGTAATTTTAAACCATTCAGTGTTCCCTTGTTCTGTTCGAACAACTTCTTCTTGGTCTATGTACAAGCTCCTCATAAGCAAAATTGAGTATTTTGGAATACTCTTTTCCTTAATGTCCATAGTTTGTCATGATCCACACAATCGAAGGCCTTTGTGGAGTCAGTAAAGCTCAGTCTTGCAAAATTCTGTCTTATAATCTCCAGCATCAATTCGACCACCAAGGGCATGGTTTCTAACTACTGATCTTTCCTCTTTGTTTCCAACCTTTGCTTTCCAATTAGAAGTAATTATCAGTACATCATGATTTCATGTTTGATCAATTTCAGACAGAAGAAGTTTATAGAATTCCTCAGTTTCATCATCTCTGACTTTAGTGGTTGGTGGGTAACTGAGTAATAGAGGTATAAACTGGTCTTACTTGTCATTGTATGGGTATTATCCTGTCACAGTGTTGTATGTCAAGATTTTTTTTTTTCTTCATGTTTTATTGTGAATTATATGATCTTTTATGTGGGAGAACATTAATTTTACATTCATTCCATTGTACATCATCTCATTGCCATGCATCATCAACCAACCAAAGGGTATACCCTATAAACCTGCTCCCTACACCCCCCCCCCCCAATTCTTCAGCACACAGTCCCTCTCCCTCTCTGGATCCAAAGTCCCCATCCGCTTCATCACTCCACATCATCGTCTCTGCCTCCATCTTGGGCCTCGCTGCTTCTCTGGGTAGAGTCCCGCTCTTGGCTCTTCTCCGTTGATGGTCCCAGAGACCTCCACTCTTAGACTTGAGAGTTAATAACTCCCTTCCTTGTTACCATACGTCTACCTTTACATTTCCAATCCTCACAATCAGTCATGATAACAATCATTCACTATTGTATCACAAGTGACCCTTCTGCATTTCATTTTATCAGCTTTGCCTAGACAGATTGGATAGTACTCACTGGAGATTCTGCCTTCCTCCATGCCCCCTAGCTCTAGGTTCCCTCTTGAAAGCTTGTAAGCCAGTTACTTCTTGCCTTTGTAGTCCCTCTCTCCCAATTTGGGTATCCAATGTCCAAGTTGCCCCCTCTGTCTACTCTGTGTGTGGAGGGGGTGGGAATGTTTCTTGCTGTTAGGGTTTGTTCCCTCTTTTGGGTTACTGTATCCATAGGTGTAGATCAAGTTCATCAGATTATCTCAGATCACTCTTTTTTTTTTTTTCCCTCCTCTATTTCTTCTCCTGGTTGAGTTCTGATCATTCATTCATCGGGGCCAGGTCACATGGGTACCATCTGCAAGTGTGGGAGTTCTTGTGCTTATGCCTTCTCTTCCTATCAGCTGGTAGCTTCACTCTCCACTCTAGTCCTCTGTGGCCACACCACTGACTCTGGGCCCAGGAGTCCCCAGGTCTCCTCACACTGCTGGCCAACCAGGTCCCCATCTGGGTCCACAGAAGTCCACCGAACATTGTAGGGCTTAGCTTGCCGCTTCATTGCTGCTTTTACCCCACTTCCCCCTGTCGGCGATGCATGTGGTCACCAATTAGAGCGCGTATTTCCATTGAGTCTTAGCCTTGGTAGGGGGCTGTATTTCAAGATTTTGATATGTCATTTTTGATGATGAATGCGACTCCATTCCTCTTCAATTTGTCATTCTCTGCATAGTAAGCCATGTGATTGTCAAACTCAAAATGGCCAATATCAGCCCATTTCAGCTCACTAATGCCTAGATATCGATGTTAATGCACTTCATTTCATTGTTAACGGTTTCCAACTTTCCAAAGATTCATACTTCTTAACTTCCATATTCTGATTATTAATGGATGTTTGCACTGTTTCTCTTCATTTTGAATTTTGCCCGATCAGTAAAGGAAGGTCCCCCAAACTTTATTCCATTCATGTCATCAATGGTCAGCTCTACTTTGATGAGGCAGTTTTTCTAATCTTTCTTCTAGTCATATTTTGAATGCCTTCCAACCTGAGGGACTCATCATCTTCACTATATCTGACAGTATTCTGGTGCTATCTGACAGTGTCTCACTGCTATTCATAAGCTTTTCATTGACTGTATATTCGAAAGTAGACCATCTCTCTTCCTTCCTAATCTGTTTTCATCTGAAAGCTCATCTGAAAGCTGTCTACCATGGTTGACTCTGCTGGTATTTAAAATACTGGTGGTATAGCTTCTAGAATCACAGCAACATGCAAGCCACCACAGTACGACAAACTGACAGATGATTGGTGGATATGTGTGTGTGAAAATATATATACATATTTTCATATATATATATATATGAAAAAATAATGACTGTAAACCTCACAAATTTGATGAAGAACCCTAATCTAAACATTCAAGAAACTCAGTGTACTTGCAAGTAAGATAAACACAAAGAGATCCTCACACAGATATAGTAAAAATGCTAAAACCCAAACATGAGGAAACAATTGTGAAAGCAGTATGAAAAGAAAAGCAAAACTTGTTACTTACATGGGACCCTCAATAAGATTAAATTCTCATTAGAAATAATGAAATTCAGCAGGCAGTAGAATCACATTCAAATGCTCAAAGGAAAAAAAAATTTTAAGTTAACAACTAAGAATTCTATGTGCAATAAAAGTGTCTGAAGAATAGACATTCAGATAAAATCTGAGTTAACTTATTTCTAATAGACTCACCTTACAAAAAGTACTGCAGGAGTTCTGGTAGCATAGTGGTTAGGAGTCGGGCTGCTAACCTCAAGGTCAGCAGTTTAAAACTACCAACCTTTCTGCAGGAGAAGGATGAAACTTTCTGCTCTCATGAAGATTTACAGCCTCAAAAACCTTATACATGGTTGCTATGAGTCAGAACTGACTCCACGGAACACCATCACCACAAGAAGTACTGAGGGATTTCTTCAGACTTAAAGCAAGTGACCCCATACAGTAATTGAAATACACATGAGAAAACAAAGAGTAATTGTGTAAATGTAGTAGACAGTACAAATGCATATATTTTCCCCTGAACCGATTTTAAAAAGGCATTGTACAAAAGAATGCTTATATAGTCCTGGTGTGGTGCAGTGGGTTAATGCATTAGACTGCAAAGCTGTTTGAATTGCAAGGTTGGCGGTTCAAGCTCACCAGCTGCTCAGAAACCCTATACAGGGTCGCTATGGGTTAGAATCGACTTGACGGCACTTAACAACAACAACATATAGTATTACTGAGCCTGTAACATATGGGAATTTACTATATTTGCCCATAGTAGCCCAAAGGAGGTGAATGGGAGTAAAGCTATATTGGTCTGAGAGTGACACCAGATGGAAATTCCATAGGAACAATTGAAGAGGACCAGAAATACATATCAGAAAACTAATATAGCAAATGTTATAAATATGAGAGGGCTTCAAAAAAGCTCCTGGAAATTTTCCATTATCTTTTAATTTTTTTATGAACTTTATGAAGCCCCCACACGCATACTTCTTTTCACTAAGCTCCTTTAGAGTACTTATTTTTATAAATTAATAATTGTAACTGTATCAGTGGATTTATATAGCAAGATGAATTGTAAATAAAAATAATAGATTAAATATGAGCAGTGGGAAGAGTATTATATAGGAGTAGCATTTCTATTTTACTTGAATAAGTTTGTATAAATCTTAAGTGGATTTTGTTAAGATTGATGTGGTAAGCCCTAGAGCAACCACTAAAGAAATAACACATAAACATATAATGAAACAATCATTAAAGGTATATTTCTAAACCAATTGGTCAGACAAATTACAGGGGAAATTAGAAAATACATTGAGATGAATGAAAGTGAACTAACATATATCATAGTAACATTTATGGAATCCAACTAAAGCAGTGCTTTGAGGGAAATATATAAGTATAAATATGTATATTAAAAAAGAAGAAATATCTAAGATTCAGTAATCTCACCTTCCACCCTAAACTGCTGGAAATAGAAGCAAACAAAATCAAAAGCAAGTAGAAGCATAGAAATTAATGGGATAGAAACACTAATGAAAATCAGTCAAGCAAATTTGATTCTTTGGGAGGATCAAATTTGGCAATCTGGCTAGATTGAGAAATGAAAGTGGGAATTGCTACTGAGTTTACAGAAATAAATTGTAAGAGAATGCTAAGAACAGTTTGTTGTTAAGTGCCATCGAGTCAGCTCTGACCCATAGCGACCCTGTGTAGGGTTTCTGAGTAGTAGCTGGTGAGCTTGAACCACCGACCTTGCAATTCAAATGACTTTGCAGTCTGTCACATAAACCCACGGCACCAAAGTGTATGTGTGGGGGGGTTTAGGGGGATGACTCAAGAAGAAATTGAAGATCTAAATATTGTTAAATGCTGTCCAGTCAGTTCCAACACATAATGACTTTGTATAGGGTTTCCAAGGAGCAACTTGTGTGTTTCAACATCCGACCCTGTGGTTTGCTGTACAGTACTGGTCCTACAGCACCACACAGGAGTCCCATATAAAGAGATTGAAATAGTGATTTCAGTCTACCTACGAAAAAAGCCCAGGTCGAGATGACTTTACTAGTTGTTGTTGTTAGGTGCCATTGAGTTGACACTGACTGATAGCGACCCTATGCACAACAGAACGAAACACTGCTAGGTCCCCTGCCAATTTCACAACCGTTGCTATGCCTGAATTCATTGCTGCTGCCACTTCACTAATCCATCTTGTTGGGGGGGCGGTCTTCTTTTTCTCTGACCCTCCACTTTACCAAACATGATATCCTTCTCTAGTGACTGGTCTCTCCTGATAGTATGTCTGTAGTATGAGAGACAAAGTCTGGCCATCCTGGATCCAAGGAGCATTCTGGCTATACTTCTTCCAACACAGATTGATTGGTTCTTTTGACAGTTCATGGTACTTTTAATATTCTCCTCCTACACCAAAACTCAAACACATCAAGACTTCACTAGTGAAGTGGTAGCAAATGTTTAAGGAAGGAGTAACACCAATCTTCACAAACTTACCAAAAATAGGCAGGAGAGAACCATGACAAACTGAACTCTGTAAGGCTAGTATTATCCTGATGTCAAAACCAACACAGATGTCAACAGAAACAAAACCACAGTCCAATATTCCTCATCAGTATAGATGTAGATTTCCTCAGTGAAATACTGGCAAACCAAATTCAATGATTCAGGAAAACAATTTTATACCCTGGCCACATGGGATGTATTCTAAGAATGGAAGGTTGGTTTAACAATAAAAAATCAATCCATATGAGCACCTCAATATTTAAGAGCAATTGACAAAATCCTACCTTTAGCATACTAGGGATAGATGAGAAATTCATCAGCCTGATGAAGATCATCTACAGAAAACACGTACAATTAATTTACAGCATACTTAAATCTAATCTTAGAAAATGTACAACCATGTCCACGTTCATAACTACTACTCACAAACAAACTAGCCTAACTCCGTTGTCGCATGACATGTTTGTAGAAAAAAATATGAAGAAATTAAAAAAAAACTTCAATACAAGTCCAGCAAGGTTACAGATAGAAGAAAAACAGTTCTGAAACCAGAAAGTTTGTGGATATTTTCTATTATCTTTTAATTCCATTTTTTGCAATGTTATTTAAGCCCCTTGTTATGTATGTCTGTATTGGGTGTTGTTAAGTGCCATCAGGTTGGTTCTGACTCATGTTGTTTTTGTTGTTCATTGCTGTCAAGTCAGTCCTGACTCATAGTGACTTTATATAGGGTTACCAAGAAGCAGCTGGTGGATTTGAACTGCCAACCTTTTGGTTCACAGTCCAGTGCTGATCCTACAGCAGTTTTCCAAGGCTGTACTTCTTTGTGGGAGCAGAAAGCCTCATCTTTCTCCCTCAGAGTAGCTGGTGGATTTGAAGTGCATAACTTGTGGTTCACAATCCAGTGATTATCATATAGAGTCACTGTGTTCCTGATGTATATATAAAAAACAGAAATAAAATATGACAGTCTCCAGGCTTACTATGACACTTTTAAGTCTATATGGAAATATGCCAAAGAGTAATATTTAGATTTGATATTTGTTTGCATTGTTTTTGTTTATAGTGAATAAATTCACTAATAATAATTTCCAATAAATCAAAGGTTGTTGTTAGTGTCATTGAGTTGGTTCCAACTCATAGTGACCCTGTATAGGGTTTCCAAGGAGTGGCTGGTGAGTTTGAACCGCAGACTTTGCATTTCAAACTGACCTTGTGGTGCAGCATATTATCCTGCAGCACCACACCAGGACTCCCAAGTCAAAGGTAGCAGGAATAATTAGTATGTGGTGGTGTTATGTATATAAAGTAAAGCTCTGATAAAATTGTATTTCCCAGAAATGAATAAAGTTTTCTGAAAATAAAGCTTATTCTTTTATTTTTACATTTTACCAAACACTCAGACTGTAGTTAATATATATACACACATACTTTTTCCTTGTGGTTTCATATGTATATGTCTTTACTCTGTTTCTGGGTTGTTCCCAAACATATTCCGCAGTAGTTTCCTAGGTACTTATCTTTCCTTTAAGACTTTTTAAAAAAACTTTTTGTTGCACATTGAGTGAAGGTTTACAGAACAGATCATCAGTCCCACTTTCAATAAGTTACACACTTTGTGTTATTACAGTGGTTGCAATCCACTCCATGTATTTACTTTGTTTTTTTCCCTCTCTACCATCCAAGGATATCATGTTTGGTAAGGTGGAGGGTCAGAGAAAAAGAGGAAGACCCCCCAACGAGATGGATTGGTCAAGTGGCAGCATCGATGGACTCAAGCGTGGCAACAATAGTGTGGTTGGCCCAGGATCGGGCAGTGTTTCATTCTGCTGTGCATAAGGTCGCTATGAGTCGGTACTGACTCAATGACACCTAACAATACCACTGCCCACCCTGTATATCATAGAAAGTTTCATTTAGCAAGAATTTTTTTTTAATTAACTTTTTACAACAGTGGTCTCATGCAATATTTATCTTTTTGTGATTGACTAATTTCACTCAGCCTAATGTCTTCCAGGGTCATCCATTTTGCAAGGTGTTTTATAGATTCTTTTTAATCTTCAATGGTAAATAGTACTCCATTGTGTGTATTTTTGTTTGTCTAGCCATTCTTCTGTTGATAGGCATTTAGGCTGTCTCCATCTTTTTACTTGTGTGACTAGCACTGCACAAATATCCTGTTGTTGTTGAGTGCTGTCATGCATATATCTAGTTGTGTCACCGCTCTTATTACTTGAGGATAAATACCAAGTAGACGTATGCTGGTTTATATGGTATTTCTGTTTCCAACTTTTTGAGAAAGCGCCCCACTGTTTACTCACAGTGGGTACACCATTTTACAGTCCCACCAACGGTGTAGGAGGGTCTTAGTCTCTCTGTACCCTCACCAGCATTTGTTGTTTTCTGTGTTTTGGAGCTTTGCTATTAATACTGGAGTAAGATGATATCTCATGGTTGTGTTGATTTGCATCTTTTTAACGGCTAATGATTTTGAGTATTTCTTCATGGTTGTTGGCTACTTGAGTGTCTTCTTTGAGGAAATGTTTGTTCATGTCCTCTGCCCTTTTTTTTTTTTTTTTAAGTTTTTATTGTGAATTGAGTCATAGTGACATTGATTGGTTTTACACTCATTGTTTCATTGCCGTGATTACAATCTCCTCCGTGCATCATCATTCAACAGTATTTGTTTTTATTCCTTTTTTTTTTTTTTGAGGGGTGGTGGGTGTACACAAAAGCATTCAGGAATATATAATCATTTAAGCAACCATAGGGCACGTTCTGCAAGCCTGCCTCATGCCGCCAGCACACAACCTTTCTCTTTCCATGAGCCTGGAGTCCTCAGCTGCTCCCTCTCTCCATGGCCTCATCTCTGCCTCCATCTCTGGTGTCGCTGCTTCTCTGGATGTTGTTGTTAGGTGCCACCGAGCCAGTACCGACTCATAGCAACCCTATGCACAACAGAACGAAACACTGCCCTGTCCTGGGCAAATCATACAATTGTAGCCACACTTGAGCCCATTGATGGCTGACATTTTGCCAATCCATCTTTCTGGGGGAGGGTCTTCCTCTTTTTCTCTGACCCTCCACCTTACCAAACATGATATCCTTCTCCATTGACTGGTCCCTCCTGACAATATGTCCGAAAAACGGGAGACGAAGTTTGGCCATCCTGATCTCCAAGGAGCACTCTGGCTACACTTCTTCCAACTTCTCTGGATAGGGTCCCACATTCCGCTAGTGCTCTTCTCCCTTGATGGTCCTAGGGTCCTCTGTTCCTGAACTATAACCTCTGCTCATTTTTAAATTGGGTTTTTTATCTTCTTTTTCAGGCATTGAAGTGTTCTGTAAATTTTGGAGCATAGTCCTTTTCCTATGGCTATATCATTTCCAAGCATTTTTTTTTTCCTAGTCTGTGGGTCCTCTTTTCATTCTTTTGGTGAATCAAGGTAATGCACATAAATGTCTAATTTCTGGGAGGTCCCAGTCATCTATTTTGTCTACTGTTTGTGTTTTCACTTATGTTTGGTAATGTATTTATGCAATGTATCAGTGCTCCTAAGTTTGTCCCTATTTTTTCATTGATGAACTGTATAGTTCTAGCTTTTATATGTAGATTTTATAATCCATTTTTAGTTCATTTCTGTGTATTGTGTGAGATATAGGTCTTGTTTCATTTTATCCATTTTGAGTTCATTTCTGTGTATTGTGTGAGATATGGGTCTTATTTCATTTTTCTGCAAATGTGTTTCCTATTTTGCCAACACTATTTGTTGAACAGACTATCTCTTCCCCTTTTAATGCATTTTGACTCTTTGTTGAAGATCAACTCACTTTAACTGGATGGATTTACTTCTGGGTTAGCAATTCTGTTCCATTGCCCTATGTGTCTTTTTTGTACCAGTAGCAGGGTGTTTTGACTTATGTGGCTATGTAGTAGGTTTTGATATCAGTAAGTGAGAGACCTCCTACTTTATTTTTCTTTCATAATAATGTTTGTTTTATGGTGTGTCTTATACATACAAAGTTAGTGATTAGTTTTTCATCTGTTTAGAGAATGATGTTAAAATTTGGATTGAGATAGTTTTATATCTATAGATTGTTTTTGGTAGTGTTGACATCTTCACAATATTAAGTCTTCCTCTCCATGAGCAGTTGTACTCCATTTCTGCAGGTCTTTTTGTTTGTTTGTTTGGTAATGCTTTGTAATTCTCTTTGTATAGGTCTTTTGTTTCTCTGGTTAGTTTTTTTCATAAGTATTTCATCTTTTGGGTGGCTTCTGTGGATTAATGCACTGAACTTCAAGATTGGTTTGAACTGCAATATCAGTGGTTCAAGCTCACCAGCTGCTCCTCTGAAAACTCTATTCAGGGTTGCTAAGATTCGGAACCAATTTGAGGGCACTTAACATCATTGTAATTGGTATTGTTTACCTGATTTCCTTTTCAGAGTTCTCTTTATTAGTGTAAAGGAATCCAACTGATTTTTGTATGTTGATCTTGTACCTGTGCTTTGCTGAATCTATCGATGAGTTGCTTGTGGAGTCTTTGCAATTTTCTAAGTGTAGGATTAAATCATCTGCATATAGAGTTTTACTTCTTTGCCTGTTTGGATGCTTTTAATTTCCCTTTCTTGTCTTGTACCTCTAGTGACGACTTCTAGCACAATATTGAATAAGAGTGGTGATAAAGAGCATCTTGGTCTGGTTCCTGTTTGCAAGGGGAATAATTTCAATTTCTCACTGTTGAGAGTGATATTGACTGTTGGTTTTATATGTATGCCCTTAATCATGTTGAAGACTATCCCTTCTACTCCTATTTTACTGAGTGTTTTTATCAGGAATGAGTGTTGGATTTTGTCAAATGCCTTTTATGTGTCAATTGATATGATCATGTAATTTTTCCCCCCTTTTTTTTATTTATGTGGTAGATTACATTGATTACTTTTTCTAAACATTAAACTATCCCTGAATGAATCCCATTTGGTCATGATATATAATTTTTAAAATATATTTTTGGATTCTGTTTGATTGGATTTTGTTGAGCATTTTTGCATCTATGTTCATGAGGGATATTGATCTCTCATTTTCTTTCTTAGTGATGTCTTTGCCTGGTTTTGGAATCATAATTATCCTTGCTTCATAAAATGAATCCAGAAGTTTTCCATCCTTTTCTATATTATGGAATAGTTTGAGTAGAATTGGCGTCACCTCTTCTCTGGGTGTTTGGTAGAATTCACCAGTAAAGCCATCTGGGCCTGGACTTTTTTTAGTTGAGAGTTTTTAAATGACTTGATCAATTTCTTCTCTTGTTATAGGCCTGTTCCATGTTATCTATTTCAGCCTAGGTTAGTGTAGGTGGGTCATGATTTTCTAGAAATTTGTCCATTTCTTCTAGGTTTTCAAATTTGTTAGAATACAATTTTTCTTAGTATTCTGTTACTGTCCTTTTTCTTTCCATTGGATCTAATGTGTTGTGACCTATATAATTTCTTACTCATGTTATTTGTATCTTCTTTTTTTTTTTGTTAGATTTGCCAATAGTTTGTTAATTTTATTAATGTTTTCGAAGAACCTACTACTTTTCTTGATTGTTTCTATTGTTTTGCTATGCCGTTTGTTTCTGTTATAATGTTTGTGATTTCATTTTTTTCTGGTGGCAGTAGGCCAACTTTGCTGCTCTTTTTCTAACTGTTGGAAATATTTGATTAAAGCATTGACTTTGCATCTTTCTTCCTTATGGATGTGTACATTTATTGCTATAAATTGCCCTATGAGCACTGTTTTTGCTGTGTCCTAGAGGTTTTTACTAAGTTGTATTTTGTTCTCGTTTGGCTCAAGGAGTTTTTTTATTTCATTTTTTATTTTGTCTGTTACCCAATAACTTTGAAGCAGGATGTTGCTCATTTTCTATGTATTCTATTTTTTCACTTGATCTTCCTATTGCTGACTTCTAATTTTATAGCATTGTGATGTGAAAGGATGTTTTGTAGTAGTTTGATATTTTACATTTTACTGAGGTTTGCTTTGTGGCCTAGTGGTCTATTCTAGAGAATGTTCATGTACACTGGAAAAGAATGTATATTGTGCTGTTGTTGAAGTGAATGCTCTGTATATGTTTATGAGGTCAAGTTGGTTGATTGTGTTTAGTACTTCTGTGTCTTTGTTGCGTTTCTTTTTAGTTCTGCTTTTCATAAAAATTTCCTGTTATTATAATCCTTTAAAATGTTTTTGATAATAACTTACTGCTGCTAATGCTCTTAAAACTTTGGCTAGAGTTTCAAAATATTTTAATAGTGTTGGGAAATGATATAAAACTGATGGTAAAGGAGTGAAGATTGCTTAAATGACTAGGTTTTTTTCTCATGACTTTACTACTAAACTGTTGATGTTTGTGATTGTTTAATAATGATTGTTTTCATCACACCTCCTAAGAGCTCATCATGTATTTATTTTTGCTCCTCCTCTGCTCCCCTGAACTGTATAATCTTTCACATGTTTGATCTCATTTATTTATATTAGAGTGAATTTTATCATGTGTCATTTCCATAGGTCAAAATCATCAAATACCCATAATTTTATATGGCTCAATCTCATAGAAAATCAGGAGCACATAATGGGTATATGTAAAGAGATCTGGGTTGAGTGTATATAGAAGGTTCCTGGTTCATATAACAAATGTTAACTATTGTGAGACAATAGTTAAATACCTTTAGATGCCAGAGATAGTGCTAGTTGTACAGAGGAGGATAAGACAAAAGTCGACTTGCCTTCGGATCCCTGGCAGTAGTGCTTAAAGCACTCGATTGCTAACCCAAAGATTTGACTGTTCACATTCAGCAGTTGTTCTGTAGAAAGATGTGGCCGTTTGTTTCCACAAAGATGCTAGCCTTGGAAACCCTTATGGTGCAGTTCTCCTTTGTCCTGTAGGGTCACTGTGATTTGGAATTGACTTGATGATAGTGCATTTAGTTTTTTTTTTTTTTGAGTGGGGTCTTTCATTTATTTTTACAAGTTAGAAATTTATGTAAATAAGATATTGTCACTTGCCTGGTATATCTGCTCAGTCTTCATGGTAGCAAAGACTGTCCTATGGTAATTTTGTTGGGATACCGTATACCATCGACTCTACAGTTCTGGTCTTGCTCCTTCAAACTTTAAAAAAATTTTTTTACATTATTACGGTGAATTGGGTGAAGGTTTAGAGACAAGATCATCAGCTCTGCATTCAGCAAACCATACACCTTGTTTTAGCTCAGTGATTACAAACCCTTCTCTGTAGTAACATTCTTCCCATTTCCTCCCTGTGGCTCCCCGTTTACATCTTGTATTTTACCAATGAACAAAGCAAGAATATTTGATGTACACATGCAAAGCACAATACAAAATATATATTCATTTGAACATCCAAAGGGCACATTCTGCCAGCCAGCCTCCTGCCTGCAGGAACACAGCCACCATCACTGCTGTCACTGAGGTAGGGATCTCACACTCCATTCAAGCTCTTCCTTCTTGGTGGTCCCAGGATTGTCAGACTTCTTTTTGTTCCCCAAACTCGAAGAACATTGGAAAGAAGCACGATTTGAGTCCCTCAAAGATGCCAAAATTGCTGTATAAGTTGAAGCATACCAGAAGTCTTCGTGGGGAAGTCTTAGAAGAGTGGAAATTCAGCCTTCTAAAGTGTATAAACCTAGATGGGAGGAAATGTCAAGAAACACCAGAGTAATGACTTTTCATTCAGTAAAGATGTCTTTGATTTAGTTGCAATGCTTTTTTACTTCTTGTTGTTAGGTGCCATCGAGTCGGTAACAACTCGTAACGAACTTATACACAGAATGAAACTGCCCAATCCTGGGTCAACCTCACTACTTTTTTACTTAGTCTCGTATTAATCAGGGAAGTGTAGATTTAAATGATGACTGTTTTCCACTCATGATGTTTGCAAACATTTTTAAAAAGATAGAAAATGGTGATTTTCGGTAAGGATATGGGAAAATAGGCAAGCCTTTCTATACAGTATACCATTAGAAGGTTTATCTTTTTTTGAAGACAACTTGACCTAACATGTTGTTGTTGTTGTTAAAGTGCCGTTGAGTTAATTCCGACTCTAATTGGCCCTGTATAGGGTTTCCAAGGAGTGACTGGTGAGTTTAACCACCCACCTTGTGATTCAAACCGACCTTTCAGTCCTTTGCTTTATCTCACAAGGCCACACCAGGACTCCAACCTAACATAATCTGCCTAAAAAATGCAGTAGAAACGTCATATCAGTGAAGTTTTTAAGAGATGGTAATGAGAAACTGAGAAATTAATCCTTTCTTTAAAGAACCCAGATCTAGTAACTGCTATGTGGTCTGACTCGATTTCTATTTATTTACCATTTCTTTAGTGTTCTTTACCAAGCATTTTCAATAAATTATTTTATCCTTAACAAATTTGAGATGGGTATTTTTATTTCCATTTTACAAATGTGGAAATTGAGGCCAGAGAAATAATAAATAATTTAACCAAGATCACTTAACTAGTATGTGGAAGAGCCTAGATTTAGTTCTAAACCTATGGTCTTAACAACTATGTTCTTAGATCCAAACCAAAATGAAATCAGATTTGGACTCACGGTAACCCTGTTTGCTCCATAGATTTTCATTGATTGCTTTTATAGAAGTAGACCTCTCCAGCCTTTTTTTCCCAAGGCTCCTCTGGGTGGATGCAAACTACCAGCTTTTCTGTTAGTAGTTAAGCACTTAACTGTTTTTGCCACCTCCTTATATGAGGGGTATTTGCAAGGCTTATGGAAAAATTCCATTATCTTTTAATTCTACTTTTCCACAAACTTTTAGACATCCCCTTGTATTGTTATTAGTAGGTAATAATTAATTGATTTGTGATATCCAACATACCGTATTTCTTACCTCCATTAAATTGATGTCATCTTCTAAGTTAAGATTTTCACATTTAAAACTAAGTTTTTCATTAGTATGTCAGCATGATAGCAGTGAAACCCTCATTGATGCTTTTACTCTTTCCACAGAGGATCTGAAGAGGCAAAATGCTGTATTACAAACTGCGCAAGATGATTTGGAACATCTTCGGACACAGCTATGGGAAGCGCAAGCAGAGATGGAGAATATCAAGGCTGTTGCCACGGTCTCCGAGAACACCAAGCAAGAAGCTATAGATGAAGTGAAAAGACAGTGGAAGGAAGAAGTTGCTTCACTTCAGGCTGTTATGAAAGGTAAAGACAGGAAAGAAACTGAGGTATTTTATGATTTTTTAAGATAAGTGATTCTAGTGATTGAATTTTTCCTTAGAAATATTTTGAAGATAGTTATTCTAACGATTAGACTTTTCAATAGAATCAGTTGTATATTTTCTGAAGGTCATAAAATATATCCTAAATTTCATTTGTTGGCTTTACACAGGGAATTCAAAAAGTTCATGGAAAGATTGCATTATCTTTTTTTTTTTTTTTTGCATTATCTTTTAATTTCATTTTGCCATGAACTTTTTGAAGCCCCCTCATAAGTCCTCACTTGTACCATGTTTGGTAAAGTAGAGGGTCGGCGAAAAAGAGGAAGTGCCCCAATGAGATGGATTGACACAGTGGCAGCATCAGTGGGCTCAAATGGAGCAGTGATTGTGAGGTTGATCCACAATGTGCATAGGGGTCACTATGAGTTAGTACCGACTCAATGGCACCTAACAGCAACATATGTACTACTGTCTTCAGGATGTTATTCATAAAAAAAAAAAGAAGAAGAAGAAGAAGCCAGTGTTCGTGTAAATGCATACATCATTTGTATCTTTAACAGTTTTAATAGTGGAGAGTTATGATAGTGTTGAGATAATACATTACATGACAATAAAGCAAGGCGTATAAATGGATTTTCCTGTAGGAGTCAGGCAAATAATGTCAGGTAATCAAGCTGAATGGGCATGGGAAGTGAGTTTAATGAGAGTGTACACAGGGTAATCAATTAGTGCCCTTTCAATCCAGTGTTGCTATATCTTCTAGATTTTTTTTTTTTATGTGAAATCTTCTGATTTAAAAAACAACAACAGTCATCCATGTAATAGAATGGCTTTATGAGTTGCCAGTCTGTGACCTAGTTCTAAAGGAATAGTAATATAGGTAGTCCCCAACTTACAAAGTATTTGAATTATAACAAGTCCTACTTATGAATATCTGTTTGTTTTGTACTTCTTACCATTAGTAAGGAGTCTTGGTGTTACGCTGTGGGTTAATGCACCAGACTGCAAAGCCATTTGAATTGCAGGGTTGGCGGTTCAAGCTCACCAGCCACTCCTTGGGAACCTTATACAGGGTCACTATGGGTCAGAACCGACTCGACGGCACTTAACAACAAAAACACCACCATTAGTAAAAGGAGCTCTGGTAGCATAATGGTTACGAATCAGGCTGTGAGCCTCAAGGTCAGTAGTTCGAAACTACCAGCTGTTCCGCAGGAGAAAGATGAGGCTTTCTGTTCCCATAAAGATTTACAGCCTCCGAAACCCTGTACAGGGTCATTATGAGTCGGAACCCACTCCACAGCACATAACCACCACCACCACCACCATTAGTAATATTCACTGCATACAAGGCTGCAGTGTATAATTTACTGATTTCTTCATATCTGTAAGTTTATATACAGTGTTCACAACCCCAAAGACAAACAGAGATTGAATTTATAAAGATATGATAAAAAAAACAAAAACGTAATTAAAACTAAAGGAAAAAAAAAGAGGTATTTGACTCATGTCAGAATCAATTCATGGTGGAGTCGTCAGAGTGGAGCCCCATCGTAAGTTCGGGAGTACCTATAGTTTATTCTGTTATCTCATGTTGGCTGTTGTACTTAATTGTTTTCCACATGTCTGAGGAAATTACCAAGAAAGGAAGCATGTTTCCCCTGTATCTTTGGGTACTTGTAATTAGTTGCTATTACAAATTTGAAAAAGTGATGACTTTTTTCCCCCTATCATTATATTTTTGTCATTTCCTGCCTTAGTACTCTTTGGAAGAAGGCAGGTAAGGCCAGCCTAAACAAAATTCCTATTTTGGAGTTTGTGGCATGTATCTAGGGATTACTTTAGGTTTCATTTAATAAACCAGACTGTTGTTGTTTTGTGCTGTGGAGTCGGTTCCAACCCATAGCGACCATGCACAGGGTTTCTGAGGCTGTAAATCTTTACAGGAGCAGAAAGCCTCATCTTTCTCCCGCAGAACAGCTGGTAGTTTCGAACTGCTGACCTTGAGGTTCGCAGCCCGATTCGTAACCACTACGCTACCAGAGCTCCTTAAACCAGACTTTAGTGACTTACTAAATAGCAATTTACTTTTCTGACAGAAGAGTAGTCCAGAGGTAGGTAATACAGGGCAGCATAATGGTTTCATGATGCCACCAGGGTGCCAGCTTCCTTCAGTCCTTCTGTTCCTTCATTCTTAGCATGTAGTTTATAACTTGATCTTTCTCTCATGGCTGCTCCCTTCTTCAGTCTTCTTCAGAAAAGCAAAAGCTGTCTTGAATTTTCTAACATTTATTGCACTTTATTGGCCATAGTGTGTGGTCATTCATAGCTCCAAAGGAAACTGGAAAAAGTGTAATTGTTTTTAAACTGGGCACATTGACTTCTGAAATAAAACTGGAATTTGTGAAGAAGGAATAGATATTAATGGGAAAACAGCAGTGTCTGTTGTAATGCTTTAAAATGATGTGAAAGATAAAGGTATTTGATAAAGACTTTTTAGAATTTGTCTGTTTAGAATCTTGGGTTAGAGTAAAATATTCCATAATTAGATCCCTTTTCTCACAATTTGAGGCAGTAGGATTGGTGTATCATGTTATATTCATCATAACTACTTTAAAATTTTTAGAGTACTTTTTTTCATAATGCTTAGATATAAAATATTTGATGCTGTTTTATAGAAACAGTTCGTGACTATGAGCATCAGTTCCACCTTAGACTGGAGCAGGAGCGAACACAGTGGGCACAGTATCGAGAATCTGCAGAGAGGGAAATAGCTGATTTAAGGAGAAGGCTGTCTGAAGGTCAAGAAGAAGAAAATTTAGAAAATGAAATGAAAAAGGTATGAAGGAATGCATTCATCGCTAGAAATATTTGAATCTAAAATGCAACATGCTTTAACTACATGTGGTAATAGAAGTTGTGTACTTATGTTTTTGGTTAAAGGAACTATTTAGACAGAGACTTAAATATAGTACCAGGTAATTTAATGCTCTTTCCTCACACATATCTATGATTTACTCCTTCACCTTCTCCAAATCTGTACTCAGATGTTATCACTCAAGAAGCCCTAACATTGCAACTTGCCCACCTCCCTCTTCCACTCTAAGCTGCCTTACCCTGCTCCAATTTTTCTTTTCCAATATCACATGTGTCCTTAAAATGGACACCTACTTAATATGTTTATTGTTTTTTGCCTTTCTCTTCTTGTTAGAATATAAACTCCCTGAGGGTATGACTCTTGTTGGTTTATATTTTTTAAATGCCTGGGTGCTCAATAAATATTTGTTAAATGAGTATTATTAGTTGGTGACTGTGTCTAAACAAAAGCTTCAGAACAGATGTTAGTTTTTTTTTTTCTCTAAATATACCTTTGTTCCTGTGTAACAAATGTGCTGCATATTATATCTGAGCATGTCATATTACGGAGTTCTGGTGTGATGCTGTAGGATAAATACAGGACCACAAAGTTGGGGGTCAAAGCCACCAACCACTCCTTGGAAACCCTGTACAGGGTTGCTATGAGTCCGCACTGACTTGACAACAGTACCATGTTATGGTTGAACATAAGGCAGCTGAATATAAGGTGAGCCATTTGTCCCATGAATACAATTTGGAAAGCTTTTGATTATATAAACATTTGTCTATTTATATACACGTACATATTTCAAATAACATATAAAATAATAATTAGGATTTTAAAATTTGGATTAATCATAATCCTTGGTTCTTAATTTGTGGTCCATATATGGACCACTGGAGTCCTGGTGTGGCACTGTGGGTTAATGTGCTGGACTTCAGTGTCAGTTTGAGCTACAAGGTCAGTGGTTCAAGCTCACCAGCTGTTCCTCGGGAACCCTATAGAGGGCCACTATGGATCGGAACTGACTAGATGCCATTTAACAACAACAACATATGGACTGCTGGTATGTATTTAAAAGATTATTATTTTTTTTTTTTAATGATGTGAAAGCTAAGAGGCAACATCCAAGACAAAAGCTTAAACATTGAGAAATGTTTTTTCCATACTCTCATTTCAGGAAAGGATTGTAATTTAGATTCTTAGAGCATCTGACAGTGCCTACATAATCACTAGAATCACATCTAACATATGTCCTAAGCACATAGCCTTCACTTTTCTCTACATAGTTTGAGATGAATTCATATTTGCTGTCATCACTGGCTATCTTACCCCAGACCAGAAGTACATGAGAGTAACTATTTAGTTTTTCAGTCTCCTAATATATTCATCCACTGCATGTCTGTCACTTTGCTGTACTCTGGTGGATTACATGTTGCTGTGATTCTAGAAGTTATGCTACAGGTATTTTAATTACCAGCAGGGTCATGCGTGGTGGACAGGTTTCAGCTGAACTTCAGACAAAGACAGACTAGAAAGAAAGACAGAGGGACTGCTTCCAAATATTTAGTCACTGAAAACCATATGAATAGGACTTGGAACACTGTCAGATAGCACCAGAATACTGAATATTGAAACATGATGAAAAACACCAGAATATTGTCAGATACACTGAAGAAGATGAGCCCCTCAGGTTGGAAGGCATTCAAAATATGACAGGGGAAGAGCTGCCTCCTCAAAGTAGAGTTGACTGATGACATGAATGGAGTCAAGTTTTTGGAGCCTTCATTTACTGATGGGGCACAATTCAAAATGAGGAGAAGCAGTGTAAACATCCATTAATAACTGGAACATGGAATGTATGAAATGTGAATCTAGGAAAATTGGAAATTGTCAAAAATGGAATGGAATGTGTAACACTGAACTGAAATGGATTGGTATTGGCCATTTTGAGTTTGACAATCGCATGGTATACTTTGCTGGGAATGACAAATTGAAGAGAATTGGCGTCACATTCTTCATCAAAAACAATATACCAAGTTCTGTCTTGAAGTATAACACTTCAAGATATGATAATATCCATATGCCTACAAGGAAGACCAGTTAATACCACTGTTAATTCAAATTTACACACCATCTACTAAAGCCAGTGATGTTGAAATTGAAGAATTTTACCAACTTATTCAGTGTCAAAATGATCAAACATGCAATCAAGATGTATTATAATTACTGGCAGTTTGAGTACAAAGGGTAGAAACAAAAGAAAAAGAGTCAATAGTTGGAAAATCTGACCTTGGTAATACAAATGATGTTGGAGATTGCATGATAGAATTTTGCAAGACCAATGATGTCTCCATTGCAGTACCATTCTTTTTATTTTTTTTTTTATTTAAGGTTTTTATTGTGGATTGAGTAAAAGTTTACAGGGCAGATCATCAGTTTTAAATTCAACAAATCATACACCTTCTTTCATTACAATGATTATAGTCCCCTCCATGTACTATCAGTTAACAGTATTTTTATCTGTCCAGTATTATTATCTGACATTTTTACCTAATGCCCTTTTTCTGTTCTAGGCTCCTCTTGCTATGGCAGTTTCTCATATTTTTCATGTTTTTAATGATCTTTCTGTCATTTTTTAAAAGTGATCTTTAAAATTTTTGTTTACAGTGACATCAACACTTGTAATTATCAGGTCCTATTTGCATTAATAAATAATCTGTGTTAAATTGCTTTGCCTGTTTTTCCTTTTTCTTTTTACTGCTTGTTTTTATCAGGTGACTTCTATGTGCAGTACAAACTAGCCCTGAGTGAAGATACTTTAAGTTGACATGTCTTTTGTAAATGGAACTTTGTTGTTAAGTGTTGTTGATTCGGTTCTGTTGCATAGCGACCCTGTAAAGGGTTTCTGAGGAGTGACTGGTGGGTTTGAGCCACTGACTTTGCAGCTCAAACTGACCTTGCACTCCAGTGCATTATCCTGCAGTGCCACACCAGGATTGAAAACAAAGTGAATTCCTCTTTTCTAAGGGCTGTTTTTTTTTGGTTTTGTGTAGGGTTCTGGTGTAGCACTGTAGGATAAGCACTGGACCGCTAATTCCAAGGTCTGTGGTTCAAACCCACCAGTCATTCCTTGAAAATCCTTTACAGGGTTGCTATTAGTCAAAACTAATTCGATGGTACTCAACAACATATTTTTTGGTGTGTGGAGGAATCTCCATTCAAATTTAGTCATACATGATATTTCTCATATTTAAGATAGGTTTGAGTTCATGTAAATTAGTAAACAAGGTTAGTTTTATTTTCACTAGAAGAAAAATAAAATTTTTGAGTCTGTCTTTATTTGTATGTATGTATTGTTGTTGTTGTTAAGTACTGTTGAGGTCACTCATAGTGAACCTGTATAGGGTTTGCAAGGAGCAGTTGGTGAGTTTGAACCGCCATTCTTGGCAGCTAGCAGTCCAGGGCTTATCCTACAGTACCACAGCAGTACTCCATGTGTGGAGATGTTTCTCTAATTAATAAGAACTAAGTTTCTTAGCAGTTGACTACTTTATGGAAGTTATTTCCTTTTAATCCATGTTTTTGACGATGGAGGATGGAAAACAGTATGATAGTTTTAGAGGTTATTTTTAGTTTTTGTTTCATTTAGATATTAGAAAGTAAAAATATTAAAGTATTATTTTTAAGTAACTGGATAGTTGCTATTGTTGTTGTTGTTGTTAACTGCCTGTTAAGTCAGTTCTGACTCATAGTGATCGTGTATAGGGTTCCCAAGGAGTGTCTGTTGCGTTTGAATCATGGACCTTGCAGTTCAAACCCACCTTGCTATTGAGTGCTTATCCTATGGCACCACAATTATTTTTATAACAACACAATTTTCTGACTTTTAGAAAATACATTATCCTATTTCTTGTGTTTTCAAAACATCACTTTTTTAGTATTTATATATGGTCTCATCTTAATCATGAATTGTAAAAATTAAAATACTTATTTTTGTGTACTCCATTTTATGTATAGAATACATTTTAACTCAGTAAGTTAATTAACAAATTGAACTTACTACAGTTAATGCATTTTCTTACTTACTCCCAGATTCTAAATGTGATAATTGGGATAGAATTATTACTATGATTTGACATTTAAAGTAATACAAGATCTAAAAAGTTATATTTACTTCAATTTTGGAAATGCTAATACAGTGCCTAGTTAAGTAAATTAAATTTTGGCAGTTGCGTGGGTCAAAGTCTCTGAGAAAAATAATAAATCTCTAGGTTGCAGCATTGAATTCTTTTTTAATCATAGGCCCAAGAGGATGCTGAAAAACTTCGGTCTGTTGTGATGCCCATGGAGAAGGAAATTGCAGCTTTGAAGGATAAACTGACGGAGGCTGAAGACAAGATTAAAGAGCTGGAGGCCTCAAAGGTTGTGAGATATTTTAACTTGTTTGTTTGAAACCAAAGATTTGCCCTAATGCCATGAACAATTATTAGAATCACTAAGGGGAAACCACTGTAATGACTATGCATCTTAAAAGTTTTTGCTTTCTTTAAAATGCCAAGTACTATTTTGGGATGATTTTTCCATTAAGGATATATTTTTTTAAGTTTTTATTGTGAATTAAGTGATAGTTTACATGGGAGAATATCTGTTTTATACTCATCCTATCATATTTTGTTTCATTGCAATGATTACACTCTTCTCTGTGCATCATCATTCACCAGTATTTGCTTCTATTCCTTCTGTTTTGTCTTGATTTTTTTACAAGCCTGCCTCCTGGCTACCAGCACACAGTTTTTCTCTCTCTGTGAGTCTAGAGTCCCCAGCTGCTGTATCTATCCATGTCCTCATCTCTGCTTCTGTCTCTGATGTTGCTGTTTCTCTGGATAGGTTACTACATTTTGCAAATGCTCTTTTCCCTTGATGTCGGTCCTAGGGTCCTCTTGTTTCTAGACTGTAAGATTAACTCCCCATTTTTATATAAAGATTCTACTTTTACAGTTATGATAGTCGTGATTAGTCATGATAACAGTTACTCATTATTGAATAATAAGAATCTTACCCCATCTTCTTTCACGAGACCCGTCTAGACAAGAGGAAAACTATTCAGTGGGGATTCTACCTTCCCCCATACTTCAGGATATTTTAAATAATCACAATTATGACACTTATGCTGCTTTGTCACAAATTTAGTGTTAATTTCCTAATCAAAATGAGCTTATCCGTTTGTTATCCAGTAAGATAAGGTGTTCAAAGTTAACATTGTATTCTGAAGCCAGTCCCAGAATTGAAGTTTAAGGGTAAGGTAGCAATAGTATGCCTAGATGCTTTGGTCATAAGGACACAGTGAAGAAATATAAAGGGAATGTTGAAAATTTTAATAATTCAAAGAAGGCTGGAAGGGTAAAGAAAAAAGATAAAATTCCAGACTGTATTGTAGAGATGAAATGAATGGAAATCTATCCATTATCGTTGTTAGGTGCCTTTGAGTGAATACTGACCTATGCTCAACAGAGTGAAACACTATCTGGTCCTGGGGCAACTTCACAATTACTGCTGTGCTTGATCCCATTGTTGCTGCCACTGTGCCAGTCCATCTTGTTGGGAGTCTTCCTCTTTTTCACTGACCATCCACTTTACCAAACATGATGTCCTTTTCCAGGGACTGGTTCCTCTTAATAATATGTCCGAAGTGTAGGAAACGAAACATGGCCATCCTTACTTCTAAGGAGCATTCTAGCTGTACTTCTTCCAACACAGATTTGTTTGTTCTTTTGGCAGTATGTGGTACTTTTAATATTCTCCTCCTACACCATAACTCAAGTGCATCAATCCTTCTATAGTCTTCTTTTATTCATTGTCCAAGTTTCACAAGCATATGAGGTTATTAAAAACAACATGACTTGGGTCAGGCACCCCTTAGTCCTCAAATTGACATCTTTGCTCTTCAACACTTTACAGATCATGTGCGGCAGATCTGCCTAATGCAGTATGTCATTTGATTTCTTAACTGCTGATTTTGTGAGTGCTGATAGTTGATCTGAGCAAAATGAAGTCTTTGGTACCTTCATTTTTTTCTCTATTGATGTGGATGTTGTTATTGGTCCAGTGGTGAGGATTTTTCTTTTCTTTATATTGAGGTGCAGTTTATACCTAAGGTTGTGATCTTTGATCTTCAAGACCTCTTTGCTTTCAGCAAGCAAGGTTGTATCATCTGAATACGCAGGTTGTTAATGAGTCTTCCTCCAAACCTGATGCCATATTTTTCTTCATATAATACAGCTTTTTCAGATTATTTGCTCAGCATACAGATTTAATAAGCATGGTAAAAGAATACGATCCTGGCACACACCTTTACTAATTTTATTTTATTTTTTTGTTCATAGCAGTTAATTTATTAAGAGGACATGCTGCTGCAGTTCTTGTTTTAGCAGTGTCCATTCTGTTTACAGAGTTAGTTTTATTTGTTGTTTTGCTCTGTGCTGGAAACAAAGTTTTCTACATTATTTTCAGTCAGTGGTTGTCGTATAGTTTCTTTGTGTTTATAATAGTATGGACATTGTTCTTCTACAGGCTGTCTCCTCACCAAGGAGGAAAGAGAGCTTTTTGACTCTTGTCAGCATGAATGGTAATTTTTAAGCTGAGAATACTGAGGAGGAACCATTGGGCCTAAAGAAGTATATAAATAAGATACAAATCTTTAAGGTGCCAGGTGCTTCTTTCTCAGGTACACAAAAGAAATCCACCACCAATGAACTCCATTCTCTCAGGGAGCTCAATGAAGGCTGACCAGTCTGATGCATGTGTAGGCAACAGTCCCATGGGCTGGCCCTTGTAAACAGCCAATGCTAAACCCATGAGGTTCCCAATGAGATAAACCAAACTCTGAAGAAACTTCTGGCTTGAACTTTCTAACATCTTGAAAGTGACTGAAATGGCCCTAAGTACCTGAATAGGTCTCCAGGCCATCATACACACCATCATAGTAGGAAAGATGGAGATAGTATTGCCACCCATGTACATGATGAAGAGGTTCATGGGAATATGTTTGAGGAGACCCAAGGCAATGTCCCAGCAGCACTTCTCTACCAGGATCCGGTCTATCTCTTGCATGCTGGTATCAGGCACTTGGTTGTCCAAATAACCGACTGGGGGGGGAGTCACCCTGGCCACTGCCCTGGTCACTTCAGCCCCTGCTACTTCCTCCAGACCCGCTCAATTCAATGGCCCACTTGAAGCGCCAGCCTCAGTTGTCCATCAAGCCCCACTTGGGCCGTCATGGCAACCACCTCTGCCCAAATCTGCCAAGCCTCTCCAAAGTGACTGCCTTTTCTAATTTTAAATCATTTAATGTTCCTTTGTTGTGTTCGAACAACTGCCTCTTGATCTTTATACAGGTTCCTGATGAGCACAGTTAAGCTTTCCGGAATACTCATTCTCCTTAATGTTGTTCATAGCTTGTCATGATCCACACAATTGAAAGCGTTTGTGTAGTCAATAAAGCACAGGTAATCATCCTTCTCGTATTTTCTGCTTTTAGCCAAGGTCCATCTGATGTCAGCAATGATACCCCTCATTCCATATCCTTTTCTGAATCTGGTATGGACCTCTGACAGTTCCCTGTCAATGTACTGTTGCAGCCGTTTTTGAATTATTTTTAGCAAACCTTTACTTGTATATAATATTAATGATATTGTCCCATATGTTTGCATTCCGTTGGGTCACCTTCTTTGGAATGGTCATAAATATGAATCTCTTCCAGTCAGTTGGCCAGGTAGCTATCTTCCAAATTTCTTGGCATAGATGAGTGAGTGCCTCCAGTACCTCATCAATTTGTTGAAAGATTTCAGTTTGTATTCAGTCAATTCCTGGTGCCTTGTTCTTTGCTCTTTGCCAATGCCTTAATGTACCTTGGACTTCTTCCTTCAGTATCATTGGCTCTTGATCATATGCTACCTCTTGAAATGGTTGAACGTTAACCATTTCTTTTTGGTACAGTGACTCTATGTATACCTTCCATCTTCTTTTGATGTTTTTTGCATCTTACAATATTTTGCCCATAGAATTCTTCAATATTACAAGTCGAGGCTTGATTTTTTTTTTCTTTTTTTCTTCAGTTCTCTAGCTTGAGAAATGTTGAATGTATTCTCCCCTTTTGGTGTGATAACTTCAGATCTTTGCACATTTCATTACAAGATTTGCCTTTGCGTTCTTGAACTGCCCTTTGAAATTTTCTATTCAACTCTTTTACCTCCTTATTTCCTCCATTTGCTGCTTTAGCATCTCTATGCTGGAGAACAAGTTTCAGAGTCCCTTCTGACATCCCTTTTGGTCTTTTTTTTTTTTCTTCTTAGTGACCTTTCGTTTTCTTCCTGTATGATGTTCTTGATATCGTTCCACAACTCTTCCAGTTTCTGATCATTAGTATATAATTCATCAAATCTGTTCCTCAGATGATCTCTAAATTCATGTGGGAGATATGTTCAAGGTCATATTTTGGCTCTTGTGGACTTGTTTTAATTTTTTTCAGCTTTAGCCTGAACTTGTATATGAGCTATTGATGGTCTGTTCAACAGTCTACTCCTGGCCTTATTTTGCTGATAATAGGGAGCTTTTCTGCCATCTCTTTCCACTTAGTTTGATTTCTGTGTATTCCATCTGGTGAGGTCCATGTGTGTAGTTATCTTTTGTTTTTTTAAAGAGATATTTATATGAAGTCATTGATCTCACAAAATTCTATCATGCTATCTCCAGCATTGTTTCTATCACCAAGACCATATTTTCCAACTGCTGATCCTTCTTTGTTTCCAACCTTTGCATTCCAATTTGATTTGGGGAGGGGGGTTGCTAAACTGTAATTATCAATTCATCTCGATTGCATGTTTGATCAATTTCAGACTTAAGTTGGGTAGAATTTTTCAACTTCATCATCACAGGCTTTAAGTGGTTGGTATGTAAATCTGAATAATAGTGATATTAGCTGATCTTCTCTGTCGGCGTATAGATATTGCCCTACCACAGACAGGATTGTACTTCAAGATAGATTTTTAATGTTCTTTTTGATAATGATTGAGACACCATTACTCTTCAGTATGTCATTCCCAGTTTATTAACAACGTGGTTGTGAGATTCAAAATAACCCAAAATACCAGTCTATTTCAGCTCAGTCATGCCTAGGATATCAGTGTTTATGCATTCCATTTCATTTATTCAACTTCTGATTTTCTTAGATTCATACTTGGTACATCCCATGTTCTGATTAATAATGGGTGTTTACAGCTGTTTCTTCTCATTTTGAGTTTTGCTCTATAAGCAAATGAAGGTCCGAAAAGCTTTACTTCGTTTGTGCCATCACAGTCAACTCTATTTTGAGGAAGCGACTCTTCTTTAGTTGTATTTTTTGAGTGCCTTTCAACCTGAGGAGCTCATTTTCTTGCACTATATCTGACAATATTCATATCTCAATATTCAGTATTGTGATTCTGCTTGATAGCGTTCCCCTGCTATTCATAGGTTTTCAGTGACTAAATATTTGGAAGTAGTCTTATCTTTCCTTCTTCTTAGTCTGTTTCAGTCTGGAAGCACCACTGACACCTGCGCACCATGTGTGACCCTGCTGGCATTTAAAATACTGGTGGTATAGCTTCTAGAATCACGGTGACATGCAAGCCATCACAGTATGGTAAACTGACTGAAAAGTCTTGGTCCATTATCATAGTAAATGTAAGTTAGCACTGAATTGCAAACCACAAGGCCAGCAGTTCAAATCCACCAGCTGTTCCTCAGAAACCATATACAGGGTCACTGTTGAGTCAGAATTGACTCAATGACACTTAACAACAAGAACAACAAAAGAATGTAATCGATTGTATATTTTTCAAATCTAGTTTTGTATTGTGTACAAGGGCTATACCTAAAATAAAACCACAAGGTAAGTTTGAGTGATAAAGATATTCCATACAAATAATAACAAAAAAAAAGCCAATCTTGCCAGTTGTAATATCAAACCTGTAGGATTTAAGGGAAAAATAATTAATTGAGATAAGGCGGGACTCCTGTAACAAACATCAGAAAGATGTTTATGTACTTGAATGAAGTTTATTTAGCTTTGAAATTTGTGAACTAATAATTGACAGTTACAAGGAAAAGTTAAAATTCACAATTGTAGTAAACGTTTTTAACTAGTTTTTAGCAACTGATAATGCAAGTAGCAAAAAGTAGTTTTAGGGATATAAAAGTTTTGAATAACCAGATTGATAATCTATATGTAATGTTGTTATGTGCCGTGGAGTCGGTTCCAAAATATAATGACCTTGTATAGGGTTTCCGAGGTTGTTAATCTTTGCGGGTGCAGAAAGCCTCATCTTTCTCCTGCAGAACAGTCAGTAGTTAACTGCTGATTCTGAGGTTAGCAGCCTGACTCGTAACCACTGTGCTACCAGAGCTTCTTATTTTATACAGTTGTTGTTGTTGTTGTTAAGTGCCGTCGAGTTGGTTCTGACCCACAGCGACCCTGTACAGGGTTTCTGAGGGTGTAAATCTTTACAGGAGTAGAAAGCCTCATCTTTCTCCCGTGGAGCGGCTGGTAGTTTCGAACCGCTGACCTTAAGGTTCGCAGCCCGAAAAATAATAAATACAACCAACAGTGTTACACCCTGAAGTTGAAAGTAGATTAAACAAAAAGTTTTCTAATATAAGATGTATCACTAAAAATATTTCAAGATAAAATGTGAAAGCCAAAGCAGCCAATGACTGTTAAAGAAAGTAATCTGATAGTCAAAAATCTTCCCTTTTCTCCTATCTTCTCTCTCCCAAAAGACCCAATTTTGTTGATAAATTTTTCTAAGCCTTCTAGGAAGAAATAATTCTTAATTTTATAAATTGTGTCAGAGAATAGAAAAAGAGTCAAAGTTCTTCAACTCATTTTATGAAAGGAACATATAACTGCATTAAAAACAAAAAGAAGGGTAACCTAAGTAAAGAAAATTCTAGATCTGTCTTCCTTAAACAGAGTAAAACATGGTAAATAAAAAGATATGACTATGTAGATTTATTCTCAGGAACCTGAGAATGTTATTATCACTAGTATATCTTTCATTATAATGTAAAAAGTTTGTAAGAGAAGAGCACTGTTCATCTTTGCTTTAGAAAAGCATTTGATCAATTTAAGGACTCCATAAGCTAATGGGAGTCCTGGTATGCTGCTGCAGGTTAATGCGCTGGACTGCAAGGTCAGTTTAAACTGCAAGGTTGGTGGTTCAATTTCACCAGCCGCTTCTCGGAAACCCTATACATGGTTGCTGTGAGTCAGAACCTTCTCGACAGCACTTAAACAACAACAACATAAACTAATAGTCCTGGTGTGGCACTGTGGGTTAATGCACCTGACTATGAAGTCGTTTGAACTGCAAGGTTGGTGGTTCAAGCTCCCTCTTGGAGACTCTATACAGGGTCGCTATGGGTTGGAACTGACTTGACAGCACTTAACAACAATAATAATAAGCTAATAAAGGGTTAGGTATCAAGCCTACATTGAGCATCATAAATTAATGAATATGTTTAGAGGCCTTACCATGATTATTAATCATTATCAATTTATTCTAAGAAGTAATAACTAATAAAATCTGTGGTTGTTGTTGTTGTTAAGTGCTGTCGAGTCGGTTCCGACCCATAACGACCCTTTACAGAGTTTCCGAGACTGTAAATCTTTACAGGAGCAGAAAGCCTCACCTTTCTCACCCGCGGAGCCGCTGGTAGTTTCAAACTGCTGACCTTAAGGTTCACAGCCTGATTCGTAACCACTACGCTATCAGAGCTCCTTAAAAAATCTGTGGTTATATACCACTATTTTGTGTCTGCTTTATTGACTCTTGGAGACTTGGTGTGGTGCCAAGGTTGGTTTGAACCACAAGGTAGGCGGTTCAAACTCACCAGCCAATCCTTGGAAGCCTTGCACCGGGTTGCTAAGAGTTAGAACCGACTTAATGGAACTTAACAACAACTTATGAATCTCTTACTATTAAGTGAATTATCACCCTCTTCGGATAGTAGGGAAAGTACTTCACAACAGTCAGCACTTTATCATGCTTGGTTAGCGTTTTTGGTTGGCTGACAACTTCACTGAAATATCAGATGACAGTTTGAATATGTAATCATTTTCAGTCCTCACCAGCACTAATATATTGTATATTGGACTAGAAGTATAGGTAACTTAAAAGAAAAGCTAGGTATTTCAAGTTTGAATAAATGGGAAAATAAAAGGAGTGAAAATGACCTTGAATGTGATAGATACACTGTACATAACCATGTGAAAGAGTTGAATGTTAACTAAATGGCCAAAATTTAGGATGGACAATTTGTAAGACAGGGTAAAATAATTATATAATCCTAGCTTTCAGGGGGACAGGATTACATTTCCTTCTAGGTGTATCTATTTGAAATATTAGACTATATTTGACTGTTTTTGTCAATCACTTAAAGAATTAATAGTTTTTAAAACAAGGTGATATTTTAAAGTTTTCTGTGCTTGCCTTCAGGTTTGTGTTGGTTTTGGTGTTAGACTAGTATTTTTTCCATCATGATTTTTTTTTCTTAGATTTTTATTGTGAATTATGTGATAGTTTACATGGGAGAACATTAGTTTTACATTCATTCTATCGTATATGGTCTCATTGCCATGGTTACAATCCCCTCCATGCATCATTAACCAACCAAAGGATATACCCTGCAATCCTGCCCCCCACCGTACTCCCCAGATCTTCAGCACACAGTCGCTCTCCCTCTCTGGATCTAAAGTCTTCAGCTGCTCCATCGTTCCATGTCATCATCTCTGCCTCCATTTCAGGCATCACTGCTTCTCTGGGTAGGGTCCCG
>NW_006408572.1:7404237-7425433 GCF_000296735.1 Chrysochloris asiatica | reverse complement strand
TTCTTTTCCTTAGTCTTTTACAGTAGTGGTCCTATGCAGTATTTTTCTTTTTGTGACTGAGTAATTTCACTCAACATAATATTCCATTGTGTGTATGTACCACAGTTTGTTTATCCATTCTTCAGTTGATGGGCACTTTGGCTGTCAACCATCTTTTTGCTATTGTAAATAGTGCTGCTATGAACATTGGTGTGCATATATCTTCTCAGATTGTGGCTCATTTTTCTTGTGGGTAAATACCAAATAGAGGAATTGCTGGATCATAAGGTATTTCTATTTTCAACCTTCTGAGGAAACGCCATATTGCTTTCCAGAGAGGTTGGACCATCATGACTTTTTTAGTTTCTTCAGTGAATGTATTGTTTGTAGATATGTCTCCTCTTAATAAATGTAAGGCATTTGGAATTATCTTGCCTAAAAACCAAAGAAAAGCAAGAGTGTGGTACAATTTTCATCCTTAGAAATTAGCTACTGTTTTTAAAAAATGAAAGCAGACCTGGTGTAACTAGTGTATAGTAATAGAAGTATTGTTTAGGGAAAGCAAGCTACAAAATTGTTATGTGTAATCTTAATTGTGTATCAACTCTGATGACATGATTATAAATATTACTGCTTTCATTATTTTCCCATTGTTCTACAGTAAATGTGTTTGTTTTATACAACACAATACAAATGCTAATCTTATAATATAAATTTATGTAAATATAAATGAATTTCCCCAGGGCACAGTCATAATTTACTATTATACCTAAGATAGAAATTGTTGTAAATTTTGATTTAATAGAATTACATTTTGTTTTTAGGTTAAAGAGCTGAATCATTATCTGGAAACTGAGAAATCTTGTAGAACCGACTTAGAGATGTACGTAGCTGTATTGAATACTCAGAAGTCTGTTCTACAGGAAGATGCTGAGAAGCTGCGCAAAGAGTTGCATGAAGGTAAATATATGTTCTCACCTAAATTCATATAACCTCAGTCTGTAAGAGAACTTTTGTGTTTGTTAAGTATCGTTGAGTCAGTTCTGACTCATGGTGACCTTGTATAGGGTTTTGTTGTTGTTTGTTATGTGCCGTGGAGTCGATTCCAACTCAGCGACCCTTACAGGGTTTCTGAGGCTATAAATCTTTATGGGAGCAGAAAGCCTCATCCTTCTCCCTCAGAACAGCTGGTAATTTTGAACTGCTGGGTTTACGAGGCTGTAAATCTTTGCAGGAGCAGAAATCTTTGTCTTTTTCCTGCTGAGCAACCGGTGGGCTTGGATCATTGACCTTGTTTATAGCCTAATGCTTATTATATACAACATTGCACTTCCTGTAGCAGTAATTAAAATTAATATTGATTGATAACAATAACTGATCATAAAATAGCAATTCAGCATGTAAGTGATTGAATTTAAGCTTTATAGTTGGTTCGTATGTTCTCCTGAAAAGCTTAAGTTGTGAGTACTACTAATGCTACTTGGATTGTTAATGGCTTCTCTTTCTTCTAGGACCCCAGTAATAAATTTACAATCTATGAACTCGGGGCAGAAAGAAAATAGGACTGAGAATTTCTGCTTAAACTGCTTTTTGATGGAGGTGGTATTAGCAGAAATGAGACTGGTTTAGAGGGACAGTCAGTGTATCTTGGTGTCCTTACATATGACCCCTGTTTTTAAGGGACAATTTTGACTTCACTAGCTTAACAACAGTGATTCTATTTTCTAGGGACAGGAAAGAAGGCTCACCTTTTCACCATTACGATAAGATAGACTTTTGTTCATTTTGCTAGTGATTCCAGTATAGCTGGGCTCTATAATCTTTTGTGTCGCTGACTCCTTTGGCCACCTATGAAGCCCTCTCAGGACAGTGTATTTTAATATACAAAATAAAAATGCGAGTCATAGGATTGCAGAAGAAAACAGTTAAGTTATCTATAAAAACAATATCAAAGCATAAAAAAAATTCCATTACATTTGATATGTTAGTAGTAAGTGTGATTAATGCATTAATACAAGATTGAGCAGCAGGTCTTACAATTACTTCAATTTTGAAGTTGTGATGAACTTAAGCAACACCTATAACGAGATAGAGGAAAATTACTGATTTCTGTTGGTGACTTGGTGTGCCACTGCAGGATAATGTGCTGCACCACAAGGTCAGTTTGAACTTTAAGGCCCGCTCTTCATACCTACCAGTCCTCGGAAACCCTGGACAGGGTCACTTTGCGTCAGAACCGACTCAGTGACACTTAACAACAACAGTTGGTGACCAAACCATAGATACTGTTATACTACTATGATTTGTTGCCTATCTTTCAAAATGGAAGGAGATGCTAATATTAGTTAGAGGTAGTGAAAATAAAGGTGTAACTTTTCTCTCCATCCAAATATATTGTTGTTGTTATGTGCTATATAGAGTCGCTCATAGCAACCCTGTACAGGGTTTCTGAGGATGTAAATCTTTATAGGAGCAGAAAGCCTCATCTTTCTCCTGTGGAACAGCTAGTAGTTTTAAACTGCTGACCTTGAGATTCACAGCCCGATTCGTAACCACTATGTTACCAGAGCTCCTTTCCGAATGTATAGACCCCTTGAAGGTGTATACTTTTGAAGGTTAAGCTAGTAGCGTATTTTAATATACAAGATTAGTACTGTAGTGATAGAGCCCTACAGTGAATACTTTTAAGTCTATAAAATATTGTGGAAATACAGCTATTCTATAAATAATTTGAGTATGCATATGATTTAATTTTTTTTTCCAAATACTGAAAGCTGAAATGACACGCCTACAGAAAAATTCCATGAAGTTATGAAAATAATCCAGACTTTGAGTGGGTCTTTGGCTTTTAGGGAACAGTTTTCAATTGTACTGTTGTAGTAAAAAGGACACTTGGAAGGGTGTCCAAAAGAAAGAGGAATTTCTTTTAAAGCTATGTGTAAGTCATTTAGGCTACAAAACCGTCATAATGTATTTGGAAAAGTGAGAAGATTAATTGAAATGAGGAAGGGGGATGGAGTAATTTCCATATGGAAGCATTCACAAGAAAAATAGTTTTTAAATGAAAAGAAGATGGATAAAAATTGAACAACTTTGAAATTTACAGCTATGCAACAAAGTTAGTGCAGTTGCAATATATATTCAAGGTGTTATATTTGGAAGTATGTTAGAATGTGATTAATACCTTTGTCCTAGAGGCAGATAAGTCATCGTGTTTTTTATTTATTTAATTTTGACTGTAGTTAACAACAGCCATTTATAAGAGTGATTCGTAGATTTAATGAGATTATATTAAAGACTTCTGTAAATTATATAAGCTTTACTTTTCCTGTTTACTCAGAAATACAACGGCAAGATTTCATTTCCTTAAGAATAGTTGTTTCTGTAGAGTGCGTTCGAGTCACTTCCAAATCATAGTGACCCTGTACAGGGTTTCCAAAGAGCAGCCTGGTGTCTTTGAAGCACCGACCTTGAGGTCAAACCAACCTTGCAGTCCAGTGCTTATCTTACAGCACCACACTAGGTGGGATTTAAAACAAAACAAAACATCACTAAATTGCCTGCTTCTCCTGCAGAGCTGGCAGAAAAACACCCTGATAAAACCAGACCACCTGACAATCAGGACTTCACACATGCTTTTTTATGGGTTTTATGTATCAAGTATAAGGTGAAAAATGAAAAGTAGATATTTTAGATTCAATAGATACTTTGGACACAAATATATTAGATCTCATCCCACCTAAATCCAATCTTAGAAATTTTATAAATTCCAATATAGTCATAGTATCACACATATACATAAATCACAAATAAATGAAATAGGAAAAAGAAAATAACTTCCTTTGCTTTTGCAAAACAGCTGAGAAGCAACAGAAGATTTTTGCTAGAAATACAGTTGCTAATATGCCTTCTTTGGCATTAAGACATTTGGTTTGTAACCTTAATACAGTCATATTTTTACTCTTCATAAAAAACAAGTCTCAGTAAAAATTGAGTATTCATCATGCTGATCTTTTGAATTTCATCGCTAAAAATGTAGGTATAATACACATATCAATTCTACCCTCTTAGAACATTCTTCATTTCAAGTTTAGTCATTGGAATGAATAATTGCTCAGAGAAGCAGCACTGCCTTAACTGGTATGATTTGGCAGTCGACATTCTTGTTTTCCAATAAAAAGGAGATTTCATGAGCAGAAACATTGGGCTGCTTGAGCTTTCATTGAGCAAGAGAATGTTTCTGAGCAAACATTTCTTAATAAGTTGATGACAGATCTGAAATCTTTACTCCTCATAATGGCACTGCCAGACATGTTAGCTCCTGCCTCTGTACACTTATGGATAGTGTCATGACCTACGCCACCATCAACCTCAATGTCCAAAGATAGGAACTGGGTCATCAACCATTGCATTTTGGGCATCATGTTATCCATTAATTTCAGCCCTTCAAGTCAGCTTCCACTCTCATAACTAAGGCTGAATCTATCTGATTAGCACATGGTGTCAAAAACTGGTTTGATAGCAAGGTGAACCTTCATCCTATTCTCACGAATGTCTTTAATTAAAGCCTGAACACCATCATATGCATATCAGAGAAATGGTCCTAGTCTAACTTCTTTCAGAGGCTTTCTACCACAGGGTGACCAAGGGTGATATTGGGAACAAAATGACCATCCATTACATCCCGGTGCAGATAATCAGCCCCGTAGTCCAGCATCTGGAGGCACTCACTCTGTAAATTGGCCAGATCACTGGAAGGATGGACAGGCCAATCTTGCCATGATGCCAGTTCCTAAGAGCTCAGTTTCAGATAAGTCTTAAAAGAAATTGTTTGTAATTCAAGTTTTAAAAGATGGGTATGTAATTGTTAGGTTGTCAAAGATGCATGTGGCACTGAGGCCTTTTGCATGCGGTGTTAAGAAGATAGTGTAAGAAAGTAGTTCAGTGCGACTATGAAAGAGACAATGGGACAAAATGTGAGATAAGAGAGGTAAGCATGGGCTGGATTATGAAGACTTTATGGTTAAGGATTTTGGACTTTGTCATATGGATAATTAAAAGCTGAAGGTTGTTTTTTTTTTTTTTTTTTCGGTTGTTTAATTAGTAGCTTTATTGAGACATAATTTACATGCCATGAAGTTTACCCCTTTAAAGTTGTATAATTCAGTGGATTTTATTACATATATGAAGTTGTGCACCATTACCCTCTAAAGAAACTGCATCCGTTAGGATTCACACCTTATTTTCTCTTCCCCTGAGTCCTTGGCAACCACTAACCTACTTTCTGTCTCTGGATTTGCCTGTTGTGGACATTTCACATAAATGGGATCATATAACTTTTGTCTGGTGTCTCAAGAGTTTTAAGATGAAATATTTAAGACCAGTTTAGCATTTTAGAAATTTCCCTTTGACAGTGATATGGAGGACAGACTAGAGAGAACAAATCTGATTATCAGGAAGAACAATCAAAAAGATGATTGCTGTTGCAGTTTTAAATGACTGAAGGCAGAAGCTAGGCGATGGGTGTGCCGTACTGCAAAGGAAGCAGAATTAGTCGTGTCTGTCACAGTTGGATGTGTTGGGAGAGGAAAAGTCAGAAGTGTAAGTTGTCTCTTAGATTTCCAGCTTGGGTTAGTGGGCTGGATTGATGCTACCTACTCTCTTAGGTGGATCAGCCAGGTGACAGCATTGATGGACTCACGTGTGGCGGCAGTAGTGAGGTTGGCCCAGGATTGGACATTGTTTCATTCTGCTGTGCATGGGGTTGCTATGAAACGGTTCCAACTCGATGGCACCTGACAATAACAACAACTCTCTTAGTAAGCATGATTAAGTTGGTAATATCCAGAGTACAAACATTTGCAGACTCTTTAACTTGTCCTGAGAGGTCCAAACTAAATCAGCTCAATGACTCCTGATTAGCAAAATGTATTTAAGTTATCCAGGAATTTGGAGTCTTGATGTGGCTCTGTTAGATAAACACTGGTTGGCAATTCAAACCTACCAGCAGCTCTTTGGGAACCCTATGCAGGATCACTATGAGTCAGAACTGATTCAATGGCACTCAACAACAACTATTTTTGGAAGTGTGGTGGCTCTATAGGAAAAGTACTGGACCATGAACCACAAAGTTGGCAGATTGAGCCCACTAGCTGCTTCCTCAAAGATTTTCAGCCTTTGAAACCCTATACAGGATCACTTTGAGTCAGAACCATCTCAACAGCACTTAACAACAACAACAGTATTTTTGGTCTTTAGAATAATGTTTCCCAACGTATATTCCTTAGAAAATCCATTATATGAGTTGCATAATGGAAAGGTTATTTTTCGGTCGGATAAATTTGGGAAGTATTGTATTGTGCCTCTACCCTCAAGAGAACTTAGACTTAATTAGGACTGAGCTCAAAGTCTTACAGTAAGAACTCTTAAAAAAATTTTTTTTTAACTCAGGGTTTACAAAATTTACAGAGCACAAAAATAATTTTTTTTTTTACATGTTTCTAAGAGCACACTTTGGGAGATGCTGCTTTAGAGAGATGGTGTGGGGACAGTTCCCATAGCCACCTACAAGTTACCCTTTGGTCTTAGTCAGAGGCAGAATTTCAGACATATTGGACCATTGGCTACACCTGGTCTAGTAGCCCTATGTTAAAGAAATTGCCTACCATTAAAATTCAGTGTTTTCGATTGGGGCGGGGGCATTCCTAAACAGTTTGCCATCTCTTGGAGCAAGAGCGACAACAACACAACCAGTTAAAACACACATGGCAGAAGGCCAATGACCAGTTTTTGGAATCTCAGCGTTTGCTTATGAGGGACATGCAGCGAATGGAGATTGTGCTAACTTCAGAACAGCTCCGACAAGTTGAAGAAATGAAGAAGAAAGATCAGGTGAGTAGCAGTTTTATAGGACTTGCTTGCTTCATTAACAATGCTCCCTTGCAAACATCCTTCCCACAATTGAATGACTATTCAATATTGTTAGGTGCCATAGAGTCGGTACTGACTCATAGCAATCCATATGCACAACAGAACTTATGCCGTTTTCTAAAACACTAGCTTCATTTAAGGGATTTTGTTTCTCTATTTTAGATATGCTCTTGTTTGAAGAAAAAACTGATTTAGAAATGATTTTCTTCAGAAACTATAAGATGCAATAGTGCTTATTTCTGAGGAAATCTTTCTCTATAATCTTGTTCTGTTCTCATTGGGCTCCTGAGTTGTGTAAATCTAGGCCTTCTTGTCTGTGACATTGCTCTGAAAGCCTCATCAGAAGGCGGCAGGATGGAGAGGCTGAATGATGGGAATGTCCAGGGTGCTGCATATCCAAGGTCCTCTTCTCTCTTTTTTAAAAATTAATTTTTAGTTATATAATTAATGCACAGATAATCCTCATTTTATATTACTATTATAAAAAATGGTTTCAAATACAGCTAGAGTGAAAATTACTGACTTCTCCCATACTTTCCATTCTCAGAAGAAACCACTTTTATGGGTTTGGTAGGTAGACTTATAGACCATTTCCTAGTGCTTATGAATATATATTTAGGCTTGCTTGTTTCATTTATTTTCTTTAATACAAATTATGTCATATGATAGGTGTTTATTCTATAGTTTATTTTCTCCCTAACCATTGTTTTAGATTGGTTTTCACATGTCTCATTCTTATAAACTGATAATACAGATATATATAATTTATTTAGTCTTTCTCCTGGTAGTGGCATCTAGATGGTTTCTAATTTTTGTTGTTGTTGTTGTTATTTCAAACACTGCTGCAGCTCATCTCCTAATATATTTATACCACATTAAGTGTACACATAAGCATGCAAGGATTTCCCTAGGGATGCTTACCTAGAAGTGTTCATTGCTTTTCTAGGTTTATAAGAAATACTGCAAGTTGCATTTTGTACTTAAATTAGATTTTGCTTTTCAAAAGTTTCTTTTTCAATTTCTGTTATATTTCTTAATTTGACTCGGTCATTTTATATAGAAACACAACCAACATAAGGCTATAGAGTCTAAAGTACAGATTTAACCATACCTCTATTGTTGCCTAATGAAACAGTCTAAATGTCTAAGATGATTGCTTAAGGTCTTTATTAACATTTATTGAACTCTTACTATGTGCCATCATTGTGTTAAGGCTCTCTATAAAGCTTTTTCTCAAGCAGTTCTCAAAAAAATAAGATAAAACTCTGCATTTTCTAGATCAGGAAACAGGCAGAGAGAGGTAATGGCAGATCTGAGGGTTGAGGGAATCTGTTTGATTCCTCTACACCTTCTTGTATTTAACTCACTTACCTTGTGCCTGCCCGCTTTTCAGTCACATCAGATTATTATGCAATACTCTCCCACAGGCCTGTTCTCCTGTGCTCTCTCTACTTCCTACTTGCTGCCTTTCTCCTGGGAACTCTTCTTGCCTGTCTCATTTTAGACACAACTGGCAGACTCATTTTTCTGAGCCCCCTTTCTTAGTGTCTTCAAATGAAAGTAGTGGTGGTGTGGTTATGTGCCATGGAGTCGGTTCTGACTCATAGCGGCCCTGTACAGGACAGGGTTTCCGAGGCTGTAAATCTTTATAGGAGCAGAAAGCCTCATCTTTCTCCTGCAGAACAGCTGGTAGTTTCAAACTGCTGACCTTGTGGTTCGAAGACTGATTTGTAACCACTAAGCTACCAGAGCTCCTTTCAGATGAAAGTAGTCATTGCTTTTTTTTTTTTTTTCTTCTCTTACAATAACTTTTTATGTACTTGCATAGTATAATTGTTTGTGTGTTTGTTCCTCCTCACTAAACTGTTTTAGGGAGCGTCAGAGGTACCTTTTTCATCTTAGTTGAGTGAATTGTATATGAACTCCAATAATTTCTTTTAGTATTTCATATAAATTTGCATCTGTATATAATGGGTGTGTAATGTTCATAACTTTTTCTGTTTCTTTCTTTCTTTTTTTTTTTATAAGAACCAGAAGGAATATTTATGTAAGTTTTTCTTTCTTGGATCATTTAAAGAGACAGGTTTTTTTATTTTTTATAACTTTTTGTGAATTGGATGAAGGTTTACAGACAAGATCATCAGCTCTGTAGTCAGCAAACTATACACTTTGTTTCATCTCAATGATTACAATCCCCTCCCTGCAACATTTATCTTACTTCTTCCCTGTGACTCCCCATTTACATCTTATATTTCACAAATGAACAAAGCAAATATATTTAATGTATTCATAGAAAACACAAAATATATATATTCATTTAAATGTCCAAAGGGCACAGTCTGCCAGCCAACTTCCTGTCCGCAGGCACACAGCCACTATCTCTGCTGTCACCACTTTCTAGGAAGGGATCTCATGCTACACTTATGCTCTTCCTTCTTGATGAGCCTGGATTGTTTATTGAAATGAAAGATGAACTACTCCCCACTTTTAGTTGCACATCTTCTACAATTACAGTTGTAACAATTGCAGTTTATCCTGCTAACAGTTATTCACAATTGAGTCATAAAATCCTATCACTGTTATCTCCCATCCCCTTTTCACCAAATACATCTGGGAAAGAGAGAAACTATATAGTGGAGATTCTACCTTACCCCTTATTCTGCATCTAAGCAATCTCATGCAAGCTTGTACACTAGCCACTTCATGCCTTTGTAGTCCTCACTTCCTGTTTTTAGTAGCTAATTTCTAAATTTCTCAAGGTTGTTCATTAATATGAGGAATCCTTCCATTCAGGTTGGAATTTTGAGTCACTGCATTTTCAGGCAGAAATCTAGTTTGTCAAATTGTAGCAATTTGCACTTGTTCTCAATATCAAATATTTTATCTTCTTTGGTTCAAGTTATGGTTAACTAGCCATCCAAGCTAAGTCAAATGGGTACTAACTGCAAGTTTGGGAGTTCACGCACATCTCCCTGCACTTCAGACTAGCTGGCCATTTCAGTATCATGCACAGCCTGCATGCCCATGGGCTCAGGAGTTCACAAGTTTGTATTTTTATTTATTTTTTTTGGTAGCTGCTTCCTGGTTTCATCTTTGTATCAGAGGTCATACTTTGTGCCTAGGGTTTTAAAACACTGTCGTGACCAGAAGCCTTTAGATATGATTACAACACAGACTAAGTGTCCAGATTTTCATAATGCTCTATTTTCCTTTATTTGTTTTGTGTTGCTAAAGAACTATATGATTCATTAAACATAATTATTTGGGTAATATTTGTTTTTTCCTTAGGAGGAAGATGAACAACAAAGACTTAATAAGAGAAAGGATCATAAAAAAACAGATGTTGAGGAAAAAGTCAAAATACCAGTGGTGTGTGCTTTAACTCAAGAAGAATCTTCAGCCCAGTTATCAAACGAAGAGGTATTGTGAATCTGTAATTAGTCAGTGTGTACATAACATGTCATCATTTTTAGGTACTCATCTATCAATCAGTTACATTTTTCCTATGGGAAACACATAGCTGCTAGTTTCAAATCAGGTAAAACAATATTTAATAGTTATAAAGTAAAGCATTAGAAAAAGTTTCAATATAATATCTGAAAATCTTTATTTGAATGAAAAATAAGTGTTATTAGTATTGAGAATAGATAAGAGATTATAAAGTGTTGAAACACTTGCTATAGCATGTACATGAGTGTTAAGCATTATGAGGTCTTTAGCCTTGAGAATGGTGCCTGTAGTGTGGTAGATTGTGATGGACTAGCGTAGAATATTTCAGGAATTGGAAATGGAGAGACCTAACATAGAGACTCAAAGGTGGAAAGTGTAAGTGGTGGTCTGTGGTCTCACCAGCCTTTATCCATCCTCGCCAGGCCTGTCTTCAGCTTGTCTTATTCCAGTGCATCCTCAGCATTACTGCCAAATTCAGTGTTCTTAAAGTGTCTCTCCAACCGGAGTTTAGAGACTATCTCAAGAACAGATTTAATGCATTAGACACTAATGACTGAAGACCAGAAGAGTTGTGGGATGACATCAAACACATCAGGCAGGAAGAAAGCAAAAGGTTACTGAGAAGGAAAAGATCAAAATGGATGTCAGAAGAGACCCTGAAATTTGCATTCTAGTGTAGAGAGGCTAAAGCAAATGTAAGAAATGAGGAGGTAAAAGAGTTGAACCAAAAACTTCAGTGGGGAATTCGAGAAGACAAAGTTAAATATTATAATGAAATGTGCAAAGAGGAGTTAGAAAACCAAAAGGGGAAAACACACTCAGCATTTCTCAAAGTGAAAGAACTGAAGAAAAAATTTCAGTCTTAGCTTGTAATATTGAAGGATCCTATGGGCAAAATGGAGTCCTAGTGTGGCATTGTGAGTTAATGTGCCAGACTGCAAAGCCATTTGTACTGCAAGGTCGGTGGCTCAAGCTCACCAGCTGCTCCTTGTAAACCCTATACAGGGTCGCTATGTGTCAGAATCGACTCGACGGCACTTAACAACAACAACAACAACAATGGGCAAACTAGGGAGTCTTGGTGTGGTGCTGAGGGTTAATGTGCAGGACTACAATATCAGTTTGAACCACAAGGGTGGCGGTTCAAGCTCACCAGACGCTTCTTGGAAAACCCTATACAGGGTCGCTGTGGGTCGGAAGTGACTCAACGGCACTTAACAGCAACAACATGGGCAAAATGTTGAATGACTCTGGAAACATCACAAGAAAATGGGATACACAGAATCACTATACCAGAAAGAATTCATCAATGTTCAGTCATTTCAAGATGTATCATATGATCAAGAACTAATGGTACTGAAGAAAGAAATCCAAACTGTACTGATGGCATTGGCGAAAAACAAGGCTCCAGGAATTGACAGAATACAAACTAAAATCTTTCAATGGACTGATGCCGCACTGGAAGCACTCACTCATCTATGCCTTGAAATTTGGAAGAAAGCTACTTTTGCGCCCATTCCAAAGTGAAGGCGCAGTCAGGCCACTCCCCTACTTAAAATCCACCACTGACTCCCACTCCTTACATAATGAAGTACAAATTCCTAATTCAGATTGTAGATGCTCTTCATAATGGGGACTGTTTTAATCAAGTGAGTCATCTTATGCTACTCTCCCGTTTGTCATGTTAAATCCTTTATTGGCCATAATCACCTTCCTCTGCCTTTCTGAGTATTGAAATCTTACTCGGGAGTCTGATGCTGAGATCTCATCAATAAAGGAAATGCTTCACTAGTTGCTTTCAAGATGAAAATGAATGTTCTTCCAGTTTTATCCACCGCTCTCGACTTCACTACAGCCAGACTTGTTTACCTGCCCTCCTGCTTATGTGCCTTGCCTATAAAAGGAGGCTACAGAAAGCTCATGGAAAAGCTAAGCTCCATTACCTTTTAATTGCATTTTCCACAAACTTTTTGAAGTCTCCCCCTTGTACTTAACTGTCCATGAAGTTTAGAATTTCCTACTCACTCTCCCAGCCCCTGCCTTCTTTCCTGGCCAGGTGAACCAGTTTGGTTAAATTGGATAAAGGTCTTCACTTTTCAAAGATATCATGTTTCTGTGTAGTTTGCAGATTTATTCTTAGCTGTGTATAATCTGCTTCTTGGTAGCTTTTATTTCATGTGTATGGATTGATTGAGATTTAAAAAACATTTTTTTTTTTTTAATCCTATGAGACATTGAAAAGTATGATGTATTTGTTTTTCTACATTCTTTGTTTTAAGACAAACACTGGGGAGAATGTCTCACTATTTGAATATAGCTCAATATGTGGTTTTTGCATTAGGCAGTCATGTATCCAGGAATGTTTGAAAAGTAATATTGAAGCAGGAAAATGGAAAAGAGAGATTTGTTGTGACTTACAATGAAGTATTTTTCTTATTTTTGATTCTGTCTAAACAGATCTATATGATATACTGTATATAACATTATTTACTGATGTTTGGTATATTGTTTCCACTTTTAGATATATTTTGTGATTTGAATGTTGATTATACCAGTTAGGTGTTAGAGAATCATGACAATTTAGCCTTTTGCTTTAAAGTTGATCAGGAAAAGTGGAAACTTAGTGCAATTTATTGCTAAAGACATTTTAAATTTTGTAGGACTGTATGCCTTCCTTAACCTGATGTTTAGAATATGTTTATCTCATTACAAAAGTAATAGATGTTCATTGTGGAAAATTTGGCAAGTAGAGAAAAAGTCATAAAAAAGTAACTGGTAGCTTATTCTACCAACACTCCAGATTGTAACTATATATACTTAATGTTTTATAACTATTTTCCTTTAAATTTTTAGATTTTGGCATATTATTAAATGTTTTATCCAAAACTGATATTTAATGGCTGATAGCATTTTTGCATATAAATAAGTGTACCATAATCTGTTTAGCCAACACCGTACCCTAGTCAAGTTGGTTCCTTTTTTTTTAACTATGAAATGTTTCACAATTATAAAGAATGCCACAATGCTATTATTCCCACTTTTTTACTTATCAACATGATTAGACCTGATGTGTTGTGTGAATATCAATGTCATATGAAAATGGAGGATGATCACATCAGATCACAGATTGAAGGGTGTGACCACACCATTCATAACTGTCAAATTACATCATTACATAACTGCCAAACCACTGAGAGTCATGACCTAGCCAAATTGACACATAACCTCAACTATCACAGCTAGCATTACTCTCACCTTTTTACCTTGGTGTTTATTACTCCCAGATGTATGTGTTAATGCACAAAAGAGTCAGATAGTAGATTTTCTACTATTGTCATAAATACGAAATGTCAGATCATGAGATGGTTGATAAGTGAGGAGTAGGTGTATGTGTGGGGAGTGCAGTGGCTCTATATGATAAGCACTGGACTGCAAACTACAGGTCCGCAGTTTGAGCCCTCCAGCCACTCTGCAGAAGAAAGATGGGGCTTTCTGTTTCCCCAAAGATTTGAAAGGTTCAGAAACCCCATGCAAGGTCTCTATGAGTTGGAACCAACTTGAAGCCATTTAACAACAATAACAACAGGTGTATATGTAATTTTCCCTTGTACGATATCTGATTATTTCCTTAGTATAAGTTATTAGGAAAATAACTATTCAGTTCAAGGGCATAAACATTTTGAGTGCATTAGAGCACATTGCTGTATCATCCTTCATAAACATTTATACTTCTTCTAGAAGTATGCGTTCTTATACTGTTACCAAGATGGTAGTCTAGTGGTTTTAACATGGTTTTTATAGGTTCTCTTCTCTACCCCTTCCCTTCTTTGGTGTCACAGCAACATTATATGTGACAGAATTAGGCTTTTTAGGATCCTTGTAAACTATTAGATGAGATTGTTGTTCCAGGGTTTATTAGGATCTGTATTTGAGTGTGGTCTCATTTCTTTTAGACTTGGACCTTTGCCATAGCTATCTTAATAGATAATTGTGTTTCCTCGCCATCTGAATTTCACAGGTGGATAAACACTTTTCAGAAGAAATAATAGAGGAATTAGCATAAAAGTTGTCAACTATTAAGCCAAGTTAGGATATTTTAAAAACATTTATCTGTGTTCCATAGTTATCTCTGGTTCATAATAGATTATTTAACAATACAAGAGAAAAAGTATAATCTTAAACAGTTGTCCTTTAACTTGAATAAATTCAGTTTTAAGGAAAACTTGCTACATTGTCCCTGTTTTTCTCATTTCTCTATTAACTGCAACTGCATCATGGAATGGCAGTTGCCTGATTTTAAGTCTGACAAATGTGCTGTGCTTTTTTTTTTTTTTTAATTGAAGTGATATTCAAAAATAAATATTTAACTATTTTTAAATTATGATTCAGTGGCATATAGTACATTCACAATGTTGTGCATTCAACACTTGTCTGTATATACAAGAAGACTTCAAAAAGTCTTTGGAAAGATAGAATTAAAAGATAATACAATTTTTCATGAACTCTTTGAAGCCTCTTCATATTTCAAAAACTTGTTCATCATATAACCCATTTCCTTCCCCCAGTTCCCAGCAGCCACTAATCTCTTTCCTATCTTTATGGATTTACTTGTTTCTGTACATTTCATATAGATGGAAGCATACAATACATAATCTTCTACTTAGTACCACATATTGATTACACCGTACGTGAAAATTGGTTTCCAGGATACCACATTCTCATTTTCCTCTGCTCATCCCCACAATGATTGTGTTTCTTCCAACTTGTCTCACTTCTCATTCTATAGATTCATCCTAGATGCAACTTGCTTTGACTTTAATTACCATCACAGGCTAGTTTTCCCCAAGTCTGTGTGTGAAGATTTTTTTGTGTCCTTTTATATGGTGGTTATAGAACAGATGCCTCACATTCAAAATAGTTGACACCAAATCTCAGGAGAAATTCCTAACTTCCCTAATCCTTGGCCTGAGCTAAGTCTGATCCCTCCTCAATCTTCCTGAGCATTCATAACGCTAATCATTTTATTACATACTATGTCTGGTGTGGCGCTGTAGGATAAGCACTTGACCACGCCAATTTAAGCTGCAAGGTCAGCGGTTCAAACTCAACCAGCCGCTCCTCAGAAGCCCTATACAGGGTCGCTGTCTATCGGAACCAACTCAGTGGCACTTGTCAACAACAGCAATAATTGTAATTAGTCCTGGTGTGACACTGTATGATGAGCACTGGACTGTTAACTGCAAGGTTGGCAGTTCAAACCCACCAACTGCTCCTTGGAAATCCTATACAGGGTCACTATGAGTTGGAACTGACTTGACAGCACTTAACAACATTCTTGTTGTATTGTTACAATACAAGCAACATATTGTAATAGCCTGCTTATTACTTGTTTATCTTTAAAATGAAACTGTTGGTATCTTGAGGTCAGAAATTGTTTCTTGCTAACAGTTGTATCTGCCCAGCATACATGGAAGACAGTCAATAAATGTTTGTTTAATGAATTATAAAAGTTGCATATTAATGATTATCATGTCCAGTGTGTGGCAAAATACATTTGATTTACTATAGTTTTTCTGTTTGGAAATACAAAAATTTGCCTAACTTGCCAAATGTATTTTTTCACATTTCAGGAGCATTTAGATAGTACGCATGGTTCAGTCCATTCCTTAGATGCAGACTTACAGTTGCCATCTGGAGATCCATTCATAAAATCAGACAACGACATGTTTAAAGATGGACTTAGGAGAGCACAGTCTACAGACAGCTTGGGAACCTCGGGCTCATTGCAATCCAAAGCATTAGGTTATAACTACAAAGCAAAATCTGCTGGAAACCTAGAAGAATCAGATTTTGGACCACTGGTAGGAGCAGATTCTATGTCTGAGAACTTTGACACTGCCTCCCTTGGGTCTCTGCAAATGCCAAGTGGGTTTATGTTAACCAAAGACCAGGAAAGAGCAATCAAGGCAATGACACCAGAACAAGAAGAGACGGCTTCCCTCCTTTCCAGTGTTACCCAGGGTATGGAAAGTGCTTACGTGTCCCCCAGTGGTTATCGCTTGGTCAGTGAGACGGAATGGAATCTCCTGCAAAAAGAGGTTGGTTTTCTTTGTCTTTTCCCATCATGCTCACTATGAGGGGAACAGGGTCACTCTGGGATCATTCAGTAGAGTCCCTTAAGTTGGTGCAGGCATATGTTGTGATAGGTGGATGTTAACCTGTATCAGCTGACCTGTGTCATAGTCTGCTTTGGCCAGGCCAAATGATCGTGACAGAGAAGGAAGTCACATAGCTAATAGATTTGTGTGTGAAATCTCCACCTGAAGTTGCATCTCAAACCTACCTAAATAGCATAGCTACATTGGAATAACCTGAGTTTGATTCACTTTGTTTTTCTATAATCTCAATGTATTCCAAGATTCACATCTTCCATTTTGGTCTAAAGTGTAAATGCTTGCCAGCAGCTAATCCTGAAAATGAAATTAAGAAGGGAGTGATGTGGTGCTGTAGGCTAATCACCGACTTCTAATTTCAAGATTGGCAATTCAAACCCACCAGCCTCTCCTCAGAAACCCTAAATTAGGGTCGCTGTGAGTTGGAACTGACTTGACAACTTAACAACAACCACGATAGCAAAAGAGAGCAGAGAAAAGGCAGTTTTTAAGTTAACTTTTCTTCTCACAAGGATTTGCAAAGTCAGAAGTAAGATTAGGTAATAAAAACTAAAAGTATTTTAAGTTGTGCTTTACAGATAATAAAAGCCTCCTCTTTGAAAGTGTCATAACAGTGTAGTAGCCAGGGCATCATTGACACCATTTCACAGATGAGGAAATGGGTTCTTAATGGTCAAGTGACTTACTTAAGTTTTCCCCTTGACTAGCAGTAGACCATGGGTTAGAATCCAGGTTTCTCTGACTTCAGTGCTTTTCTTTACTCAGGGTTCCTTCTCTTTAAAGAAGCTGTTGATTAGTAAGTAGAACAGCTCGCTATATCGGAAATGAATTGTTCTTGGTCTCATGTAAAACATATGTGAGAAAGTGCCATTTAATAACTACTTTGAAATGGGAGCTGGAGAAATGGTGAATTGGCATTGTCATTTCTTTCTTGGCTGGGTTGTTGTTGTTAAGTGCCATCGGGTCGGTTCCAACCCATAGTGACCCTGTATAGGGTTTCTGAGGAGCAGCTGGTGAGCTTGAACCACTGACCTGCAATTCAAACGGCTTTGCAGTCTGGCGCATTAACCCACAGCGCCACACCAGAACTCCTTCTTGGCTGGGTAGTATTGATTAAAACTGTGAGTATCACAGTGTAGTACCTTTAGCTTGCTTATATTTTTCTCAAACATGACATGCTTTGTGACCTTTATCCTCTTAATGATAAAGTTGTGTCCCTTGCTTTTTTTAAAATCATATTTATATTGGAGATTATGATGTTTTAGAACATAACTGTAATTTCTTGACATTCACTGAAGAAATTTATTCTATTTTGAGTGACATAGGTAAAGTTGTGCATGTGTTCCTCAAATCTGGGATATAGAATTATTCTATTCTGCCTTACCAAGAGGTAATTTTGGTGCTCTTCAGGTCCAAAATGCTGGAAACAAACTTGGTAGACGTTGCGATATGTGTTCGAATTATGAAAAACAATTACAAGGAATTCAAATTCAGGAGGCTGAAACAAGAGACCAGGTAAGTTGCTTTTGTATATGCTAAATTGGTGAGCTGTTACAGTTTTCATGGGAGGTACAGAAGTAATTTCCCCTGACATTAGTTGTATGAAGCAGAGCCATAAATTATGAAATAATCTGGCATATGCAATGTCAGTTACATTTCCAATGGATAGTCACTAGAATATCTGTTTTGTGTGTCTGATTCATTAGCTTGCCCAACAACACAAAGGTCAACTTGGCTCTTATATGAGTACTTCCAGAGAACACATTTCAGTCCATTGAAGTCTGGCACATTTCCCCTCCCACTCTGCCCCTTCTGCTTAAGGCCTTAAAATGATACCGTCATGAGCTATGCACATAGAAAGTACTTTATGCCATGGAGTTAGGGAGATAGACGTCATTCATGAGGGGGCTTCACAAATTCATGGAAATTTTTCGTTATCTTTTAATTCCATTTTTCCATGAATTTTTGAAGCCCCTTTGTAGTGCCTCTAATGAAATAAAAGCTTAAATGAAAGACATGTTAATCAGGTTTTAGAATTTTCATTGCTTAACTGCCTATTTTTGTCATAAATTTGAGCTAGGTTTGTTTAAGGAATAAGATAAGAATTAGGTGGGAAAAGGGTGTCCAGGGAAGACTAAAGATGTTCAGTGGAACTGAGTTACGAAGGCATGAGATATGTTCAAGGAACTCTATGTAGTTCATGTGGCTGGGTATAAGTATGTATGTGTGTCTTTGTGATAAAATAATGGAAAAAGGTGGTATCTAAGGTGTAGCTACTGGTTGTGTCTCGTCCAGAGCAAAGAAGAGTGAAAAAAATCAAAGACACGTTGAAACAGTTCAGTGGACTAACAGACCACTCCAACCTCCGCTTCCATGACCCTGAGACTAGATGGTACCCAAGTACCACTACTCAACTGTTCTGAAAAGGGGTCAGATTAGAAGGTCCTACAAAGAGTGGGAGGAAATTGTGGAACAAAACTTAAAATCATGGAAAAGACCAGTCTTACTGATTCTATAGAAACTGGTGGAATTCCCAAGACTCTGGCCCTTAGCCACCCTTCAAATCCTGGAACTGAATTCACCCCCATGTCTCAGTTTTCAGCCAAGCAATGTTGTTGTTATAAAGTGTCATTGAGTCGGTTCCTACCCATAGCGACCCTGTTCAGGGTTTCTGAGGTGCGGCTGGTGAGCTTTAACCACAGACCTTGCAATTCAAACGGCTTTGCAGTCTGGCACATTAATCCACAGCGCCACACCAGGACTGCAGCCAAGCAATAGGAAGGTCCATAAAGTGAATGGAGTTTTGGTGTGGTGTTGTGAGATACTGTACTGGACCTGCAGGGTTGGTTTAAACCGTAGGTCAGTGGTTCAAGTTTACCAGCTGCTCCTCAGAAACCTATACAGGGTCACTATGAGTCAGAACTGACTTGGTGCACTTAGCAACAACAACAATAAAGTGAACGATAATAAAAAGTACACAGTACTTAGAATTCTCTGTTGTTTGGGATCAAAGGGCAGCATTTACTCAAGGACGGATTCAGAAGCAAGAAGGATTAGGAAAGAAGATGGACTGGAAAAGGAAAATGCAGGGATGAAGTGGCATAAGTGATGTTACATTGGGATTGCAGTCAATGACTTGAACAAAATATATATATGAATTGTTGAATGGGAAACAGATTGTTCTTTAAACCTTCAGTCAGTTCACAATGAAAAGTTAAAAAAAAAAAAAAAAAAGAAGAAATAAAAATGGAAGAAGCAGCCAAGAAAAGCTACTATTGTGAGATCCTTGAGGGAGGGATAATGATGAGAGATTTAATTTTACCTAAAGACTTTGGGAGGTAGTTAGGAATTTTAGGTAGGGGCTAATTTGACTTAGGTTTGGGGGATTTTTTAAAATTGTGAGTGCCACAGTGTGTTAGCATGGATAATATATTGGAGGTCAGTGCCCTAATTTAGAGAACCCCAGGAGGAAAGGCAGATATTTTCAGTTGAGAGACTGTATGAGAAAAATTGTTAACCTGTAAAACACAGTACAGATGTCATATGTGGCCACTCATCTCATTTTTTTATAAATTGACAGTTCCGTGATATTTATTAGAAAAACAAGATTTGATTTTTTTTTTTTAAGTTCTGGAGTTAGGAAATTTTATAATTTGCAAAAGAATATAGTTCTTCCTTCTAATTGATGTTTTCAAATTACATAGGTAAAGAAACTACAAGTAATGTTAAGGCAAGCTAATGACCAGTTAGAGAAGACAATGAAAGATAAACAGGAGCTGGAAGACTTCATAAAGCAGAGCACTGAAGATTCCAGTCATCAGGTAAATGCATCTTTAGGATGTGTGACTCATGGCGGATGACTAGATTGTTTAAAGAAATTCCAAAAACACAGTGATGTTTTTTTCTTGCCCTGAAGGTTTCGCTGTTCTGATTTTCTTCAGATTAATAAATCTACTGCTTATTCTCTGGCATTGATTTTACAGAGTTGCTTTAGAATGAACTGGCTAATGAATATCAGGAGGCTCTGATTCTCCTTTCCCCTTTTATTTTTATTAGTTAAGTGTTACTGCTACAAGGAAAATCCTACTGCAAGAAAAAAACCAACTTTCTGACAAGAAAGATACTAATTATTTTCTTCTTGATTTTTAAAAGCGTGGTGGTGGTGTTGTGGTGGTGGTTGTATTGAGTCAGTTCCAACTCACAGTGACCAGGTCTAAGGTTTCTAGGGCTGTAAATCTTTATGGGAGCAGAAAGCCTTGTTTTTCTTCCGCGGAGGAACTGAAAGACTCGAACTGCTGACCTTGTGGTGGTGGTGGTGGTTAAGTGGCGTCGAGTCGGTTCCCACCCATAGTGACCTTGTATAGGGTTTCTGAGGAGCAGCTGGTGAGCTTTGCAGTCCAGCGCATTATCCCACACACAGCGCCACACGTTAGCAGCCCAAAATGTAACCCACTACACTACCAATGCCAACACCCACAAACATACCAAAACTAATACTTGTGTTGCCACCATTGAGATCAAGTAATAGAATATTAGTTAGTTTCCAAAAAGTCTCCCCTTTCTCCCTACTCTTACTACCACTTCCCTTAAGGTAACCAATGTTCTAATTTCTAACACCATTGTATCAGTTTTTATTTTTTTTTATTATTATTAAAAAATAGAAT
>NW_006408572.1:7402301-7404131 GCF_000296735.1 Chrysochloris asiatica | reverse complement strand
TTGTATTCTTGGTGTTTACTTCATGCACTATTTGTGAAATTCAATCATGATACATGTAGAGTACTTGTTGTTGTTAGGTGCCATCTAGTCAGTTCCCTCTAATAGTTGACTTATATACAACAGAATGAAACACTGTCCGGTTCTGCGCCATCCTCACAATTGTTCCCATGCTTGCGTTTGTTGTTGTAGCCAATGAGGGTCTCCTTCAGGATCTTTTTTTTTTTTTTTTTTTTAATTCATTTTCATTGTTGTATAGTTGTAACCATTTTATGGATATCCCATAGTTAATCCATTTTTATGTTGATGGACATATGTCCAGTTCTTGCCAATTATGAATAATGCTACTCTGAACATTTCTGTACAGGGCTTGGTATATGTGTTTCTGTTGGAATGCCGGAGTCGTCAAAAGGATGGTATGTGTTTGTTGAGTTTTAGTAAATAATGCCAAAAATTTTGACAAAATGTTTGTACCAGGTAGGTTACACTCCCACCAGCAATATAAGACAAGTCCTGTGGATCCACAGTCTTACCAAACTTTCTTCTGTCAGTTATGTTTGTTATAGCTATTTTATAGATTTGTAATGGTATTTCATTGGAGCTTTGTTTGCTGTATTTGGATGACCATTGAGATCATTTAACATTTTTCCTCATGTTTACTGGCGATTTGCCTACAAGTGTGTGTGTGCACCTGTATTTTTCCTGCTCAAATCTTATGCTCATTTTTCTATGTGGATGAATGATTTATTTTTTCATATTGAGTTGTTAGGTCTTTATACACTCTTGTTAAAACATTTTTTAAGAACATTTTATTGTGCTTTAGGTAAAAGTTTACATAGCAAATTAGATTTTCAATCAGTATTTCAAACACAAATTGCTTTGTGACATTGGTTGTAATCCCTGCAATGTGTTAGCCTTTTCCTTTAATCCTGGGTTTCCCGATTATTCTATACATCTATCTGATTTCCATGCCTGGTTTTTTGTATTTGATTTTGGGCAAATGTTGCCTGTTTGGTCTTGTATAGTTGATTTTGCTCAGGACACATTCCTGATGGATCTTATTATTTATTTTGTAGGCTTGTCTATTGTTTGACTGAGAGGTGACCTCCAGAGTGTCTTGAGTTCTAAGTTAAAAAGTTGTCTTAGGGCAGTAATCTTGGAGGTTCCTTCAGTGTCTTTCAGATCAGTAAGTCTGTTGTTTTTTGTTTGTTGGTTTTTAATAACAATTTTGTTCTACATGGTACTGGTCAGCATGGATGGGAGTGGTAGCCAGGCACCATCTAGTTTTATTTTTTGTTAGAAGAGATTGTGGTTCATGTGGGCTGTTAGTCCTTTGAATTAATTGTTTCCTTGAGTTTTTGCATTTCTTCATTCTCCCTTGTTCCAGGCAGGAAGAAACCAAGAGTTGCTCTTAGATGGCTGTTCACAAGCTTTTAAGACTCAAACACTACTCACCAGACTAGGATGTAAAACATTATTTTTATGATCTGTGTTTAGTCAAAGGTGGTGCTGTGTGCTAGGCATTGGACTGCTAACTGCAAGGTCTGCAGTTCAAATCCACTAGCTGCTCTGTGAGAGAAAGATGAGACTGTTCTTAAAAGATTGACTTTTTTGTTCACCCTACCTAGAGTTGCTGTGAGTCAGAACTGACACAGTGCCAGTGAGTTCTTAGTATTGTTTAGCGATTAACCTAGATGTTCCCTGAGACTCTGGCTCTTAGCCTTTAAGTTCAGAAGTTTAGTTCTGGTGTCTTAAGTAGTTTTTATAATTGTTGTTGTTGTTAAGTGCCGTCGAGTCGGTTCCGACCCATAGCGACCCTGTACAGGGTTTCCA
>NW_006408572.1:7353097-7402201 GCF_000296735.1 Chrysochloris asiatica | reverse complement strand
CGGAGCGGCTGGTAGTTTCGAACCGCTGACCTTAAGGTTCGCAGCCCAATTCGTAACCACTACGCTACCAGAGCTCCTTAGTTTTTATAATTATGCCTCTATATATTCTTGTATATGAATATACATGCAGCATTTACAAATATGTATTTTGAAATATCCTCATCCATACTTCTATATGTGTACATATGTACTCCCATATGTCCTGCCTACCTATTTAGCATATTTACCTATGTACCTACCCACAAATGATAGTTTGTTAATTACTGTTATTGCAGGATTGTTTATGTTATAGCATTTTACCATTGTTGTTAGGTACCTTTGACTCAGCTCCGACTCATAGAGACCCTGCGCATAAAAGTGAAACACTGCCTGGTCCTATGCTATCTTCAGTTGTTATGCTTGAGCCTAATGCTGCTGCCATTATGCCAATCCATTTCATTGGGGTCTTCTTCTTTGCTGATCTTCCACTCTACCAAGCATGATACCCTTCTCCAGGAACTGGTCCCTCCTGATAATATCTGAAGTATGAGAGATGAAGTCTCACCATCGGCTTTGAAGGAGCATTGTAGCTGTACTTCTTCCAACACAGATTAATTGATTCTTCTGGTAGCCATGGTACTTTTAATATTCTTCTACATCACCATAATTCAAATGCATCAGTTCTTATACAGTCTTCCTTATTCATCATTCAACTTTCACACGCACACAACACTATTGAAAATACCATGGCTGGGGTTAGGTGCACCTTAGTCCTCAAATTGACATCTTTGCTCTTGAACACTTTCAAAAGAGGTATTGTGTAGCAGATTTGTCTAGTGCAAACATCTTTTGATTTCTTGACTGCTGCTTGCATGAGTGTTGATTGTGGATACAAGCAAAATGAAATTTTTGACAGCTTCAATCTTTTCCCATTTATTATGATGTTATTTATTGGTCCAGTTGTCAGGATTTTTGTTTACTTTACATTGGAGGTACAATCCATACTGGAGACTATGATCTTTGATCTTCATCACTAAGTATTTTAATTCCTCTTCATTTCCAGCAAGCAATGTTATATCATCTATGTGTCGCAGGTTGCTTATGAGTCTTCCTCCAGCCCTGATACTATGTTCTTCTTCTAGTAATCTAGCTAAGAAGATTATTTACTCAGCATACAGATTGGTAAATATTGTGAATATTGGAGCACACCTTTTCTGGTATGAAAACATACACTTCCTCTTGTTCTGTTCCAGTACTGCCTCTTGGTCTGTGTACAGGTTCCTCAAAAGTACAATCAAGTAGTCTGGAATGCCCATTCTTCACAGTGTTATCCATAGCTTGTCATGATCCACACAGTTGAAAACTTTCAGGTATTCTGTGTTCTCAGGCATGATCCATCTGATGTCAGTCAGCAGTGATATCCGTAGTTCTATGTCCTCTTCTGAATCTGGCTTGAATTTCTATCAGTTCTCTGAAAATAATACTGTTGAAGATGTGCTTGAATTATCTTCAGAAAATTTTTACCTGCATGTGATATTAATGATATTGTTTAATGATTTCTGCATTCCGTTGGATCACCTTTCTTTTGGAAATATGGATCTCTTCCAATAGGTTAGCCAGGTCTTCCATATTTCTTGATGAGTGAGTGCCTTTAGTACTCTATAGGTTTGTTGAACGATTTCAATGTATATTTCGTCAATTCTTAGAGACTTGTTTTTTCACCAGTGTTTTCAATGCAGCTTGGACTTTTTCCTTAAGTACCACCAGTTCTTGATCATATGCTACCTCTTGAAATGGTTGAGCATCAACCATTTCTTTTTGGTACAGTGACTCTGTGTGTACTTTTCATCATCTTTTGATTTTTTTCTGCATTATTAAATATTTTAGCCATGGAATCCTTCAATCCATCAAGGCTTGAATTTTTTTCTTCAGTTCTTTGCAGCTTGAGAAATGCTGAGCACGTTCTTTCCTTTTGGTTTTCTAGCTCTCGGTCTTTGCACATTTTATTCTAATACTTTACTTTGCCTTTTTGAGCTGCCCTGTGAAATTTTTGGTTTAGCTCATTGACTTCCTCATTTCTTCCATTCTCTTTAGAGAGCAAGTTTCAGAGTCTCTTCTGACATTCATTTTGGTCTTTTCTTTCTTTCCTGTCTTTTTAATGACCTTTTGCTTTCCTCTTGTAGATGTTTTTGTTCATCCCAAGAAGCTTTTCTGGTCTTCGATCATTAGTGTCTAATGCAGCAAATCTGTTCTTGAGATGGTCTGTCTATAAATTCTGGTGGAACATGCTTAAAGTAATATTTTGGTTCTAATGGAGTTGTTTTAATTTTCTTCTGCTGCAGCTTGAACTTGTATACTACCATAGTTGCCCTTCATTCTTGTGTACCTCTCATTGTCTTCCTTTGCTTCGGTCACATTGTGCTGACGTCCCCCATGTTACATATTGCTTTCCTTCCACCATGATTAGCACTTGTGTACCTAGTATGGTGCTATAGGATAAACACTGAAGTACTAACTGCTAGATTGGTGACTCAACTCTACCAGTGTCTCCTCAGAAACCCAGTACAGAGTCACTGTGAGTCATAACTGACTCCACGGCACCCAACAAACACAACAATAACAACACTATCTAGTTAGTGATTCTGCCTCCCTCCCTTTCAATCCCCATTAAAGAATGCTTCTCTTTAATGTGTAAACTTACTCTTGACTTTCTTTAATAGTGTTCTCATTTTTGGCCTTTTGTAATTGACTTAATTCACTGAACATAATGTCTTCTATATTTATTCATGTTGTTCCACAGATTTATCATTATTCTTTATCATTGCATAGTTTTCCATTATATGTATGTATGACAGTTTATCCATTGATTCATTGGTGAGCATTTAGGATTTTTTCATCCTTTTGTGAATTGTGAATAATGTGATGAACATGGGTATGCATATTCATAACAAACTTTGTCTAGAATATATGCTTATGAATGGGATTACTGGACCATATGGTATGTCTAGCTTTTTAAGAAGGTTCCATACCTCTTAGTGGTTACACCATTCTGCAGCACACCAGCAGTGTTTAAGAGTTTCAGTCTCCCTACAGCCTGACCAATGTGTGCCAGTCTCTCTCCCTTTTTTGATGTGTGCCATTATTGCCAGGGTGAGATGGTAACTCATTAGGGTTTTTTATTTGTATGCACTACACCGCAAGGTCAGTTTGAGCTGCAGGTTTGGCAGTTCAAACTCACTAGCCGCTCCTTGGAAACCCTACATGGGGTCACTATGAGTCAGAACCAACTCAATGGCACTAAACAACAACAGTGGCTAATGATCATATCTTTTCACGTATTTGTTAGCTACTTGAAGTGAAGTGTCTGCTCTGCCCTTTGCCCATTTTTAATTGAATGTTTGTCTTTTTGTTGTTGAGGTGTTGAAGTTTTCTATAAATTTTAGAGATTAGACCTTGTTAGATATGTCATAGGAAAAACTTTTTTTCCCAGTTGGTAGAATCTGTTTTAACTCCTTTGGTGAAATCGTTTGATGCCTATGAGTGTTTGATTTTTGGTAGGTCCCAGTTATCTAGCTATACTCGAGTGTTTGTACGTTTTTAGTTATATCTTATAGTCTATATGTGCCATAAACTAGGGCTCGTAGGTTTGTCCTTGTGTTTTCTTATGTAAATTTTATAGTTTTAAGTTTAACATTTAGGCCTTTGATACATTTTTATTTAGTTTGGGTGTATAGCGTGAGGTACAGATTCTGTTTCATTTTTCTGCAAATATCCAGTTTTGCCTGCACTATTTATTGAAGAGACTCTCTCCTCCCCATTTAATGGATTTTTACCAAAACTGTTGAAGTTGAGCTATTCACTATTGTTGTTAGTGCTGTCAAGTCCCAACTCACAGCTACCCTGTATAGGGGTTCCAAGGTGTGGCTAGTAAGTTTGAACCACTGACCTTGTAGTTCAAACTGATCTTGCGGGCTAGTGCTTTATCTCACAGCGCCATATCTGGACTATTCATATAGGAGGATAGATTTATTTATGGGTGCTCAGTTTCATTGGTCTACATAGAAAGGAGCATTAAAAAGTTTGTGGAAAAATGGAATGAAAGATAATAAAATTTGTCTATGACCTTTTTGAAGCCCCCCCTAGTATCTGGCACTGTTCTCAGGCTATTTTGACTACTAAGTGCTGTATAATAGGTTCTGAAATTGTAAGTGTGAGATCTTTTTTCTTTACCTGCGGTGTTTTATGTATCTGTGACCTCATTCCTTTCCATATTAAGTTAGTATTTAGTTTTTCCATGTTATTAAAGAATGTTGTTGTAATTCAAGATTGTGAGTGCATTGTATCTGTAGCTCTCTTTGAGTACTATCAGGATTTTGAGTCTTAAGTCTTCCTATCTGTGAGCGTGGTAGGTTTTCCCATTTATGTAGGTCTCTCATGATTTTGTAATTTTCTGTGTGTTAGTCTTTTATGTCACTAGTTAGATTTGTTCCTAAGTATTTTATCTTCGTCAGGGCTATTAAGGAGCTCTGGTAGCGTAGTGGTTACGACTCGGGCTGCGAACCTTAAGGTCAGCAGTTTGAAACTACCAGCCGCTCCGCGGGAGAAAGATAAGGCTTTCTACTCCCGTAAAGATTTACACCCTCAGAAACCCTGTACAGGGTCGCTATGGGTCGGAACTGACTCAACGGCACTTAACAACAACAACAACAACATTTTATCTTCGTCGGGGCTATTGTAAATAGTATTGTTTTGGTTTTTTTTTTTCAGTTCCTTTTTGTAGTACCCCTTGTTAGTAGTGGAATCAGAGCATTCATTGTATGATCATCTTGTATTCTACCAATTTGCTGAGTCCTTCTAAATGTTCCAGTGGTTTTCCTCTATATATAGGATTATGTTTTCTGTGAATACAAATAGTTTAACTTCTTCTTTACCAATTTGGATGTGGTATGTTTCCCTTTCTTGTTGCTCTAGTTAGGACATCTACTACAATAGTGAGTAAAAGTGGTAATAATAGCAGGTATCCTTGTCTGGTTTCCATTCTCAAGGGGAGTGTTTTCAGTCTCTCTCCATTGAGAGAATAATATGGGCTGTTGATTTGACTTTACTGATGATGTTAAGTGCTGTTGAGTAGGCCCAACTTATAGCAGCCTAGCATAGGATTTCCTAGGAACAGCTAATGGGTTTGAACTACCGACCTTGAGGTTAGAGTCCAGTGTGTATCTTACAGCTCCACACGTATATGCCCTTCTTTTATGCCCTTCTTCTTTGCCTATTTGATAAGAGTTTTTATTAGAAATGGGTGATGGATTTTATTAAATGCCTTTCTGCATCAATCAAGATGATCATGTAATTCTTCTTTTGTTTATTTATGTGGTGAATTACATTGATTGATTTTCTGATGCTGAACCATTCTTGTAGAATTCTCCAGTGAAGCCATCTGGACAAGGGCTGTTTTTTTTAGCTGGGAGTGTTTTTAATTATGACCTGTTAAAGTTCTTTTGTTACGGGTCTGTGCATATCTTCTACCTAAGTTTGTGTTAGTTTAGGTAAGAAATGTGTGTCTAGAAATTTGTCCATTTCTTAATCATTTTCAAATTTGTTGGCATATAATTTTTCATAGTATTCTGTTATAATCCTTTTTAATCTCATTTGGTTCTGTTGTAATGTTATCCACCTCATATACTATGTTGCGGCAGTGCAAGTCAGAAAGAACTCAACCTGAAAATCTTAAAGGAGCAAAGTTTATTGCCGGCAGCCAGAGTGTCAACTCAAGCCCAAATCACTCTGACCCTGAAGTGAGGAGGGGAACAGGGTTTTATACAAAAACACAGAGTGGTTAAAACAAACAGACTTGTCTTGTTACCTGGGGTGGAAAATTCCAGCAGACCCTTATCCTGTAAGTGGGAATAAACCCTTACCTTGTTTGTATCGATGGGCTAAGTTTTTATCCTGTTTGCTCAGGTGTCCTTGGTCATTCTGACCTTCACGGTTTTTAAAGAAATTTATTATTTTTCCATATGGTGAGGTTGGGGGAGGAGGAAAGGGGAGCAGGGTGAGACAGGGCTGAAAAGACTTAGCAGATAGATACCTAGTTTAAATGGGGGCTGTTAGTCATGCCATAACATTTCCACCTCTAGTTGTACGTTAGCTTAAATCACTGAGCAATTTATATTGTTTTCCTGTTGACTGAGAGAGAGGACAAGTAGTTTAATAGATTCTATTCAGGACTTCTGAATGCCCTCCCAAAAGGAAAAACAAATCAGGTATATTTATTACATTCTGAGCTAAATAGACCCAAATGTTTTCACCCCGTTTAAAGGAATAATGTTTTATGAGAGTCCCATTGTGTCCAAGTTTTGAGTCCGGCTAATTTGACAGCTGATGGGGTGGCTAAAAGGACTTCCCAGGGTCCAGTCCACTTTTTTTTTTCCCCCCTAACTGGTTTTCAGGTCCAGCTCTCCATGTTCTGAGCAGAATATGATTTCCAGGCTGGAAGTGGTCAGGTTACCTATAGAGAAGGAAGTAGACCTGGGAAGAATAATTTTACAAATAATAGGAAGTGTGTGGTAGAGGTATTGCACATACCGCTGCACCTTTAAACCTTGGCTGAGGTCAGTTAGAGGATTGAGGGAAGCTGCCTGGGAAGGTTTACTGTATATAACTTTGTTGTTGTTGTTATGTGCAGTGGAGTCGGTTCCGACTCATAGCTACTCTGTAACAGGGTATCCGAGCCTGTAAATATTTGTGGGAGCAGAAAGCCTCATCTTTCTCCCGCGGAACAGCTGATAGTTTCAAACTGCTGTCCCTTAGGTTCACAGCCTGGTTCTTAACCACTGCACTACTAGAGCTCCTTGTATATAACCTTATAAGGGCTCAATTTAAGCCGGCTTCTGGGGGCTACTTGAATTCGTAACAGGGCTAACACAACACCTGGTCCCAATGTAGATAAATTTCCTGACAGTTTTGTCATTTGTTTCTCTTTAGAGAGTATGGTTCATTTTCTTGAACTCCCATGTTGAATGCAATTTCTATTTCATCTGTAGGTGTTTGTGGCTTCGTTGTCACATTGGACACTCTGGAAGTCCAAACTTGGAGGTAATCTCCAAGAGAATTTTCACTATTTCTGAACTTCTTAGTTCTGGTGGAAAAACCTCTACCGTACCAGAAAAGTTGTCTACAAAAACAAAACCAGAAAATGTTTAATTTCCCCACTTGGGGGCATCTGCATGAAATCAGCCTGTTATTTCACAGGGTCGTTTACCTTAATATTGATGCAGGACAGCCTGTCTTTGGGTTGTTCTTGAGTTAGGTAACAGTTTAGAGCTAATATCCTGAATGATTTTTTTTTTTTTTTTTAACCTTTTAGAACCAGAACAGTTTTATTGTTATTTACTTTTTATGCTTTAACCTCTCAAATCCTTCTGACTCAGTTCTACTCAAGTCCTCTGGGCACACATTCAGTTTTTCTTGCCAACATTTCTAATGCCCTCACCAGTGCAATCAGTTCCGCTTTTTGAGCTGAGATCCCCGGCAGGAGGGCAATTGCCTTTATCCCGTCTTGTAAGATTACTATTAGACACTCTGCTATCTGAGTCCCTTTTCCATGTAATGACTTCTGTTCACGAATAATGTCTAGTCCATCAGATGTAGTCAAACAGGTCACGTTGACTGAAGAATAATGAGTCAATGATTTCTATACAATCATGGTTCAGCTCTCCAGTTGCTACATTAGGGAGGAGGGTGGCAGGTTTAGTCGCCCTATAATTCACAGGGTAATATTCAGATTGTCCAGTAAAATAACCTGGTATTGCCTATCTGTCCTGTTGTGAGCCATAGGCTTCCCTTTTTTTTTTTTTTTTTGTAGCAGATGGGTTTCCTGGAGGAAGACTCAGGTTCTCCTGCTACAGGAGAACAACCTGGCCATTTTGCCTTTGGCAGCCTGGCGTACTGCAGAGAGGAAAAACACCACGATAAAGTCTTTAGACTTGGCATGATACTTTGCAAAGGCTGTTTCATCCTGATGGACAACAGAAATTTTTGCTACTCGATCTCATATTTCTAAGAGCTTCACTGCCCTTGGGTTAGATGGGCTGTCATATTCTCGGAGCATTGTATCACTGAACTGGCATGTTGAAGACGTACCAGGTGGTGTCACGATATATTCTCAAGATGGTTATTGTTAAGTGCCGTTGAATTGGTGCTGACTCATAGCGACCCTGGATAGGTTTCCGAGGAGCAGCTGGTGGGTTTGAACCACTGACCTTGTGGTTTGTAGTCCAGTGCTGATACTGCAGTGCCACACCAGAAGAAGGAATTTGCACAAGATGTGACTTGAAGTGACTGGGATGCATAGACCATTAGTCCCCATCGCTGTGGGAAAGGTTTGCTTGTAGCATAGCTCCAGGAAGTTTTTTAAAGTTTGTTTGCCATTCTCTTGCTCTTTACTGGTGCATTTAAGTTGTTTTCATTCTGTGTGATTATTGACAGGTATGAATTTACTGCTCTCATTTTGTTAACCTTTTTAAAAATGGTACTAACAGTTTCTTTGTTTTTCTTAATTTTCTGTATTGAGTTCTTTTTGTTTGTGGATTTTGTTTTTCATTTTCTTCTTTTTTCGCTTATTTGTTTATCGAGTCTGTTTTCCATTGCTTCAATTCTACTTCTCTATACCATTGAGCTATCTGTTTCTAAAATGTTATTCATTTTTTAGATGTTTATTTACTGGTTTTGTTTGGTTTCTAGTTGTCTATTTGTTTCGTCATTTTGTTCTTGTATTATTTTCCTGAATTCTTTTAGTGGTCTCTGTGTGTTTTCCTTAGTTTTGTTTTGTTTGCTTGATCTCTTTCTTGATTTCTTGAAGGGTCCTAGATATTAAGTCTTTTGAATTCTATTAGTATTTCTTTCATGAAGGTTTCTGGTCCTTCGTTTTGGTTACTTGCTTAAGCCATCTTGTCTTGGTGCCTTGTATAATTTGATAATGTGTGTTTTTTCTGACATATCAAGGTGTTATTTATTGATTCATTACGTGTTTGTTTTGCTTTGATATATGTGGGTGGGAAGACAGCTGTACTGTGCTGGCTTCAGTGTAGCAGCACTTCAGCCCTCACCACGTGGCTGCAGGTTGCTGGGCAGTGGCTGGAGGGTGGAGCATGGGTTTCTGTTTGTTGGCTGTGCAGGGTCACAGTGTTGGCTGCCATCTGCATTAGTCCTGTGGGTGTGAGTGGGCAGTATTGCTTGCTGAATGGTGAAGCAGCAGATGTGCTGGGTGTGGCAGGTGACTGATGGCATGTAAGTGGGTTCTCCTGTTTGCTGGGCGGGGCATGTACAGTGGGTGGCAGACTAGGTGGCATGGGAGTATGTTCTTTGCCTAGCCGGGGGGTGGGTGTGACAGGCTTGTAGGAACATGGTCACCATCACTTGTTGGTTTGGGGGCATGGTGGAGAGTGGGCGAGCACACACGAGTGTGGATGCCACTATTTGGTGTATCAGGGAGGGTGGAAGGCAGACAGGTGAAAACGTGGGAGTAGGTGGGCAAGCTTGCTCACTGGGTCAGGTATGGGTCACAGGTGGGTGAGTGTCCAGGAACCTGTGTCCACTACCATTTGCTGGGTCAGGGGTTAGGAGACAGACAGTTGAGCTCACCAGCAGGGCCTTTGTACTTGTCTTTCCTTTCTTGGAGCACTTCCCTTTCAGTTTTCCCCTTGCACTCCTCCCCACAAGGGAATATTGAAGTGAACAAAGCATGCTTAGAGATATGGCAAGAAATAAATCAGGAGGTGGGGGGACTCTAATTATAAACTGGAGGTGTTTCAAAAATGTCTGCCGGGATTCCAATTCTCCAGGTGCCTGCTGATAAATTCACCTGGTCTCATTACTATTGAGTCCTGGTGTGATACTATAGGGTAAGCACTGAACTGCAAACCACAAGTTCAGTAGTACAAACCCAGAAGCTGTTCCTTGGAAACACTATACAGGGTTGCTATGAGTCAGAACGTAACATTACTGATGAAGTGATTGGATGCCCTTTGGGGCAAGCTGCTGCTTTTTAGGTGCCTTTATCTGTTTCCCCTGCTTGTCTTTTTCTTTTTTCCTTTTCCTTTTCTTTCCGTTCCTTTCTTTTAAAAAGGTAGTAATTCTCCTTTCTCCCTGCTTCTAGCCCTTGATAACTACTAATCTACTTTTGTCTTTTTGCATTTGCCTGTTGTTGTTAGGTAAATGCATAAAGACAAAAGTCAAGTTTGTTGCAGCTCATAGCAACAGAATGCATCACTGCCTGGTCCTGCACATGCTCACAATCTTTCTTATGTTGGAGCCCAGTGTTGCAGCCACTGTGCCAGTCTATCTTGTTGAGGGTCTTCCACTTTCTTGTTGACACTCTACATATTGCCAACTAATGTCCTTCTCCAAAGACTGGTCCTAACTGATAATATGACAAAGTACGTGAGATGAGGTCTTGTCATCCTCACTTTTTATAAGAGTATTTGGTCTGTTCTAGGTATTTCATATAAATTGAATAGGATCATATATTATCCATTCATCTGGATGGACACATTGGTGTACGTGTCTCAGTTCTTTCAGGTGTATGTGTATCAAATTGCCGGGTAATTCTCTGTTTAGCTTTTTAAGGAATTGCCTGTTTCCCATAGTGGCTGACAATTTTACATCTCCTTTACATCTCAAATTAGATCATTAGTGAATGTTCTAATTTTCCACATCCTGTCCAGCACTTGTTACTTTCTGGTTTTGTGATATTAGCCATCATAGTATGGTGTGCTGCCCTGGTGTGGCACTGTAGGATAGATAAGTATTGGACTGCTAATCTCAAGGTTGGCAGCTCATACCCTTCAGCCAGCTGCTCATCAAAAACCTGCATCACTTTGAGTTGGAACTGACTTGATGGCAGTTAACAACAGTGGGTGTCCAGTGGTATCTTGTGTTGACTCACATTTCCTTAATGACTGATGATGTTGAGCATCTTTTCATGTGCTTACAGACCATTTATAGAGCCTCTGGAGAAATAGCTATTTGATTTTTAATTGGGTTGTTTGTCATTTTGTTACTGTGCTGTAAGTTATTTTTGTATTATGAATATTAAAACCTTATTTTATGTATAATTTCCAGATATTTTTCTCCCATTCTGTATATTGCCTTTTTTTCTTTGTTGATAGATCCTTTATGCTTAAAAAAATTTAATACAGATAAAGTACAACTTACCAGGTTTTTTTGTTGCTCAAGTACACAAATAAAAAGTGTACAATTTGATGAATCCTAATATGTAAAAAATTTCCCAGGCTAATCATCACTCCCATCAATAAAAAGAACATTTCTAATACACTCGTACTCTTTCCTAGTCAATAAACACCTCTGCTCCCATAAAGATTTACAGCCTTGGAAACCCTGTACAGGGTTACTATGAGTCGGAACCTATTCCACGGCACCCCACCACCACACAAAGATGGCCATTATTCTGACTTTTAACACCATGTTTTAGTATTGCCTATTGTTCTTCTTCCTAATCGAATCTTGTAGTGTGTAACCTTTTGTGTCCAGCTGTCTTTAGTCATCATTATGTTTGTGACATTCCTACATTGTGTTCTGCATATCTATAATTATTTCTAATGCTGTGAAGAGTCTGTTACATGGATTGTTCTTGTTAAGTGCTGTGGAGTCAGTTCTGACTCAACGACACTCTGTAGGGTTTCCAAGGAACTGCTAGTAGGTTTGAACTGCTGACCTTGTGATTAAGAGTCCAGTGCTTACCCTACAGGGCCACACCAGGACACCATTACATGGATATATCTTAATTTATATATTCTACAATTATGAGACATATAGGTTTCTGAGTTTGGGCTAATAATGAATAAGGCTTCTCTGAAAATTTTTGCATATATCTTCAGTGTGCATGGACTCTTTTCTCTTGAGCATATACTAGAAGTGAAATTACCAGGCTGTTGTACAGTCTATTTTTAGCCAATTTTCATTTGGAGTCCTGGTGTGGTGCTGTAGGATAAGCACTGAACTACTAGACACAGTCGCTCCTCAGAAACTCTATACAAGGTGGCAGTTTGGGGATTCTTTCTGTTTTCATTTGTGCCGATTCTGGATTTTGTCTTTTACAGCTCAGATTTAAAATCTGATGATTGACACACCTTGGTTCCTTGTGAAATTGTTTTGATTGTCAATTTTGTTTTTTATCATGTTTCCTAGTACATTTTTAATTGATTGCTGGTCGCTGTATGTGAAAAATTGTTGAAATAATAAGAACTAGGAGGATGCTATTTTATGAGCGGCAGACAATTTGTGGTGTTAACAGCCGGATAGGACTACTTTAATCCAGCATAAGGGTTGAGACCCTGTGGGTGTGGACCTGAGGTTGTTTGCTTGGAGGGGTCCTGCCCTCTTCACTTTTGCTGCCCTCTCCTGTCTCCTCTGGAGCTCACACATGCTCCCGGAAAAGAGCCAATCTCACTGCTCCGCATAGCTTTCCAGTGTCCTCTTGCCTGGTACTTGTCTCTGTGCTTCTTCCAGTAGAAGGTATTTTTTATTTTATCCAGCTTTTATAATTCTCAGTGAGACTTTGGTCATATAAACCTAATCCTCTACTGTCAGAAGCCAAGTTCTGTCAGTAATAATTTTCTTAATGTCTAAATAAAATCATTTTTATTTTATAGTTTTTATGTTACTCATTAACTTTCAAATAACCACCCCCTAGGAGTCCTGGTATGGCGCTGTGGGTTAATGTGCCAGACTGCAAAACCATTTGAACTGCAATGTTGGTGGTTCAAGCTCAACCACTTGCTCCTTGGAAACCCTGTACAGGGTCGCTATGGGTTGGAACTAACTCAACGGCACTTAACAACAACAACAACAAAGGAACACAGAAACGTGTTTGAGGGCATTTAGGATTCTGTGATGTTAGACATGGGTTTGTTGTTTGAAAGTAAGCCATCTTGGAAGATCGCAGCTAGATTAAAAGATTCATTTATGCTTTAAATGTTTTTGTTGTTTGTGTCTTGGGGAATTTTTAGACAGGACTTCAAATTCTCATTTAATTTTTTCTTTTTAGAAATAATATTTGTAACTGTCACATGGGTTTATATGTCCATTGTTGTTAAGTGCCGTTGAGTAGGTTCTAACTCATAGTGACCCTGTATAGGACTTCCAAGGAGTGGTGGGGTGGATTTGAACCTCTGACTTTGTAGGTAGTGGTGGTGGTGGTTATGTGTCATGGAGTCGGTTCCAACTCATAGCGACCCTGTATATGGTTTCCAAGGAGCGACTGGTGAGCTTGAACCTATACAGGGTTTCCAAGGCTGTAAGTCTTTACAGGAGCAGAAAGCCTCATCTTTCTCCCACGGAACAGCTGGTAGTTCCGAACTGCTGATCTAGTGGTTCACAGCCTGATTCATAACCACTACGCTACCAGAGCTCCAGTGCTTACCTTACAGCACCACACCAGGACTTTCTAGCTAAGTTTATTATTGTTGTTGTTGTTAAGTGCCATCAAGTTGATTCTGACTCGTAGCGACCCTGTATAAGAATTCTAATGGGCAGCTGGTGGGTTTGATCCGCTGACTTTGTGGTTAGCAGTCTGGTGATGATCCTACAAAGCCACACTAGAGACCTATAAGGAGCCCTGGTGGTACAGTAAGTAGTTGGCTGTTAACTGAAAGGGTCCAGTGGTTTGAACCCACCAGCTGCTCTGTGGGAGAAAGATTTAGCAGTCTGCTTCCATAAAGATTACCAACTTGGAAACCCTGTGGGGCAGTTGTACTCTTGTCTTCATTCAGTAGCAGTGGGTTGCTTAGTTTATAGTGCCCATCGCTAATGTTAAGTGGGTGCTGCCTTGTATTGTTAAGAGGTACATGCCTCTACACAGCAGATGTGCCATATCTTTTATGAGCGTGAGGGGTAAAGGGTGACCTAATAAAACAGCATCAGTGCTGTGCACTGAGCAGTAGGGAGGTGGGAAGGCTTGTTTCAAAATAACCAGTTTCCTAACTGTGCATTTTCTGGGTCTGTTTTTTTTTTTAATTTTTAAATTGTTTTTATTTTTCGAGATATCTGCACTTGTCCTAAGAGCCCAAGCATCTGAGATATTACTTGATGAATTACAACAAAGGTTTTCCCAGGCAAAGAGAGATGCTCAGGAACAGATGGTAAGTTAAGATTTTGAATAAACGTTCACTGATATAGACATAATATATTCTGTTTTGCTCTCTCTTGAAATCCTCTTTGAAGTGACTTTATGTTTCTGTCCAAACTGGATACTGGTATGCTCTCCAGTGTCTCTAGAACATTAGGGAATGGATAAAACCTTAGAAAGATATTATTTCTCTTTTAAAGCCATCTTCTGATCCCCCCGAAATAGTCTCACTTTTAACTATCTAAACAGAATAGATAGCATTTAATCTTCCATTTTAAATACAAGCTAAAAATCGAAATCTCCCAGTGATTAGTTGGTAGCTGGTGTAGTTAAGATAACCTCATTACTTTCACAGTGGTTATGAAAAACCATGCATCATAGCTTCTGTAGTGTTGGGAAACTTCCAGAAGGCCAGTAATTTTGAGAGGAATTGGAGCAGAGAGCTCTACAAGGCAGATTTGGCTGGAACCTCCATCCTCCATTCTGGCTCCATTTATCCTGTTCTTCCTTTCTCTCGGAGTTGGAGCCCTGCATTTCATGTCCCTCTGTAAGTTATAGGAGAGTTGATCTTTCTGGGATTAACCCTACAAAGCTGCCTCTTCTCCAACTTTTTCAATATGACTGTTAAAAAAAAAAAAAAGCCTTAGTATGGTAATGGATCTTTTGATTGAAACTGGGTCAGTGTCTGAATGATCCCTAAATACTAACCGTGGCCTAGTGAGAAGTTTCTCATCCTTATTATTGACCAGAGAGTTTCATATCTTTTCCCTTATCAGAGAATATGCAAATAAACATAAGCCTAAAAATCACTATGAAATGCTGACAGAGTTCCATAGGGCTGCATTTCCTTACATGTCTTTCTTCTCTCATTTTTTTCCTTTTGTTTCAAAACCCATAGGGAAACATTTTTTAAGTTGATCCCACTTAAATGTTGTAGGGGACATTGAAGAATTGCTGAAATTAAGAGTGAGGCTACTGTGAATTTGACCCTAATAAACATGGCCTCTAATTTCAGGGGGAAGAGAGAGAAAATCATCAGTATCAGCTGCCCAAAACTAACTCCTCTGACACCAACCATCCTTCCCATGGCATGCTCTATTCCTTACTGGATTCTATAATTCCTTACAATGACCACACAGAATTCACAGTCTGTACTCAGAGTTCTTGGTTTTTTTAGGTAAGAAATAGGTTACAGTTCAGGTTTAGGAATGCTTAGGATAGTTCTGTCAGGACAGCCGCTTCTCAGACATGTCTCTCTAACCCTTGGTCCCTTGACCTGGCCTCTGCCTTGCTTGAACGAGTGCTACAAAGCTTTTTTAGCTCTGCTGGTTAAGTGCCCAGGGCCTTCCCTTTGCCAGTAAGCCTCTGTGCATAGACAGTCAGTTTTTTCATCAGTGGGTCTGTCTCCTGCCAGTCTCCTGTTTCTTCTGCACCACTTTTCTGCCATGGCTTCTCCCCATCTCTTGTGCCGCAGCTCATCTCCTAGATCAGGGAAGTGTAGTGCAGGGGTCTTGGGTCTTGGTGGCGATAATGAGATCACCTGTTCTAGCTATGGAACGGCTCATTCTAAGTCTAGCAGGATGACAAAACTGCTTGACTGCCACATTAGGGTTCCATGCATTTTATTTGGCTTGCCCCACACCCACAAGGGTGCCATGCACCTTATTTACAATACTAGTAAGTAAACTACCCAGTCCCCTTGGACTATAAATAAACACCTCACATCTTCATAGTCAGCAACACCTAATCATTTGGTGGGAGTTAGAAAGACCATAGCTAGAAGATTTGTGCCAAGTAACTCATTGTACTGCAACCCTTCCAGAAAATTACTGTTTGAAAATTCTCAAGCTGAGAAAGAGAAACACAGTTTCTGACGACCCTTCAGAGAAGTGTGGCTGTGGTAGCGGTTGGGATGCTAATACCAGTAACACTTGTCTTGAAGTCAGGTCCAGCTCATGGTAACCGATCATGTTGTCAGATTAGAGCTGTGCTCCATTGAGTTTTCAGAAAGAGATCACCAGGCCTTTCCTCCAAGGTACCACTTGACTTGAACCTTCCATTTTTCATTTAGCAGCCAATGAGTATGTTAGCTATTTACTTATACCACCCAAGGACATTCTTTTCCCCCCTTTTTATTTTGAAAAATTTCAAACTTATAGAAAGGTTACAGAATAATAGAATAAACAATCATGAAAACAATCACTTTAGAGTCATCATTTGTTTATATTTTGTCACTTTTGTGCATGCTTGCACTGTAGATCTGTTTTTTTCCCCTTGTATATGTGTGTGTGTGTGTGTTCTTTCTTGCTGAACCCTTTGGAATTCAGTTGTAGACCTTATGATGTGCCTAATGATGTTGTTCTACATAGTCATAATATTAGTGTCGATTCCCTAAACTTTCACTGTTTGTCCCAAAAAGTTTTTGCTATTTTTTGGTTTGTCTATCTGTTTTTGCTCAGGAACCAATAAAGCAGCATACATTGTATTTTGTTGTCAATTCTTTTAAATTTCCTTTAATCTAGAATGATCTATCTTGTATAACGTTAAAATTTTTGATGAACCTAGCTCAGTCTCCTTGTAGAATGTTGTCTCAGTTACCTACTGCTGTTATTAAAACAGAAATATTACAAATAGATGACTTTAGTAAATTTATCTTCTCAGTTTTTCTTGTTGTTGTAAAGTGCCATTGAGTCTGCACTTTGTATAGAGTTCCCTAGTTCAAGGCTGGTGGGCTTGAACTGCTGACCTTGCCATTACCAGTCCAGTGCTTATCCTACAATTAGAAACTAAAATTCAGGTGTGCCAGCTCTAAGGGAGGCTTTGTCTTTCAGCTCTTACCTTTCAGGGTAAGGTCCATGTCTCTTTTCACCATCTGTGGGTCCAGCATTCCTTGGAGATTTCTGTGTGCCTTGGCATCAATCTTCCTTTGGGTCTAGGTGGTTTTCAGCTCAGGAATCCTGTGGCAAACGGACATGCTCTGCCACCAGATCCTGACAGAGCCCTCATTTTCTGTGTGGTTCTTTCTCCTTGTATCTCTTGTAAGATAAATGGTGATGTATCCCACCCTAATCCCCTTACAACTGATTGGCTGATCACATTATTACACAACTGCCAAACTGTTGAAAATCATGGTCCAGCCAAGATGACATAGTTTGGGGGAGCAATCCATGACCAATGTTTTAGACTAATTGTCTTATAAAAGGCATTTATCTAGTTATTTCCTCATTATTAGATTCAGGTTCAACATTTTATTACATAGATGACATACTCCAGTGGACATTCATAACATCAAGGGATTGTTCCATTATTGGTGATAATTAAGTTAATCAATTTGGTTAAGGTAGAGACAGAATAGTTGCGGAATGATGACATCAATATTGCTAGCAACAAATCTAAGTAAAGTTCAGCATTTCTTCCTAGTTCTTTTTGTTCTCAGAATGTATCCCAGGTAGGATAGTATGAGGTACTGTGTTTAGAAGTTACTTGAATTGATTCTTGTCTCTGTGGTGGGGGTGTCAAGTTGACATACAGCTAGCACCATTTGTTTTTCTTTTGCTTACAAAATGCAACACAGTTTATAAATCAATTATAGAGATAAGTAAAGAATCAGGAGTCCCACTTTCATTTCTGTTTTTTCCCCCATCTATTCCCACCCACTCCTACACATAATCATTTCAGTTTGTTTTTTCATTACTTGTTTTTGTCTTTACAAAAATAAGGAAATATATACAAGAGGACTTCAAAGCATTTGTGGGAAAACTCCTTATCTTTTCATTCCATTTTTTTCCACAAACTTTTTGAAGCCCCTTCATATATTTTCTTACTTCCCCTTCTTTCATATTCAAAAGGTTTTTATAGTAAATGAATTGAAAGCAATCACAAAGCATTACTGATTCTAGTATAAAGGTAAATAAAATTCAGTAGAATTTTAAGTTTGTACGTGGCCCTGCCTGCCTGCAGCCTATTTATCTTTCAGGAGGTAACAACAACACCCCCTCCCCCCAGCTGCCTGCCCCTTAGGCATCCCTTTGCTCTTTCCTCACTGCTAATCTTATTTCTATCTTAACACTCATGACCCTGCATGGTCATTTTTGGTTACTTGTTTTTCTCTTGCACTGGACCGTGCACTATGGATTCCAGGGCAAGAGCTCTGGTTTTTAATATGTATATTCCCCAGGACCAGTAGGATGCCTACCATAGAGTGGTAGTTTTAAAATATATGTTGGATGGATTTATCTATACACTTAAGTAAAATTACGTGGGATTAAAAATTAGCCAAAATCAAATACTTTTATCTTGTATACTCAAATTAGCGAGAATAACTTTAAGATTGGTACAAATGAATATAAAATAGTACCAGCAAGCAGAAGTGGGAGCATGCTTATTGTATAAGAATGGACTTTTCAAGTGTCCTGTGTATGCTTCCTGATTCCTTTCACCACTTGGGGCCCTTCAGGTGACCCTAAGCTTGAACATATGTATATGGAAGACGAAGAAATGATTTCTGTTTCTCCCTATTGAATGCATGCCAAGAAGATATGGGAGTTGTCTTGAAGTACATAATCTGTTGAATACGAGGAGGCGTCAAAAAGTTCATAGAAAATGGAATGAAAAGAATTTCCCCATATAAGCACTTCTTATAGGTCTTGATTGTGTCTGCTAGTTCTGTGGACTGGAGATTCTGGTCCTTTTGTAGCCTAGGAATCTAAAGGGAAGAGATTCATTACTTGTAAGCTGTTAGTAGAAACAGTGAGAAATGAGCTGAGACACTTGTTTCCTTGCCGAACATGTACAAAGACTGCAAATAAGTTTCTGAGCTGTTTTTTGATAAGTTTTGTAGAGCTTTAATAGATGTGCCTCCTTCATTTTAGCCTTCTCTATGGTGTACCTATCAGCAGACAGGATTTACCTTTCTGGCTCTGATGTAGTCCCTGTGTCTTTTTTAGGCAGTGCTGATGCAATCACGGGAGCAGGTTTCCGAAGAGCTGGTGAGGTTACAGAAAGATAATGACAGTCTCCAGGGAAAGCATAGCTTGCATGTTTCATTACAGCAAGCAGAAGACTTCATCCTTCCCAACACTATAGAGGTATAACTCATTCTTCACATGATCATAAATGTAAACAAGTGCATCTTTTAAATGACTTGTCAATTTTTCTTATAGGAACAGTTGAAATTACAGCAGAAATGAAATGATTGAAGGGAGCACTTAGCTGGCTTCTTGCAGTGTGTATTTTTTAATCTAACACTTAACAGATTATGCCTCACCCACATTCCTCTCCTCTTCTAATAATACTTGATTCTTTTGGTCACTTCAGTGCTTTTGTGGCTGGATAAATCCTGGGCTGCAAACCTGGATTTAAGGAAGCATTTGTAACTTTCTCCTTAGGTGTGACCCAGATATTTAAAAACTGTTCATCATATACATATATGTACGTGTGTGTGTATATATATCATGATAAATATAAAAGTTTGAAGTTGTCAAAGACTTAATTTTGCTTGGATCCATAATCAGCACTCACAGAAGCAGCAGTCAAAAAATCTTACAACATATTGCATTGGGTAAATCTGCTGCAAAAGACCTCTTTTGTGTTATGAGATAAAGATGTCACTTTGAGGACTAAGGTGCACCTGACCCAGGCCCTGGTATTTTTAATCCCCTCATAAGCATGCAAAAACTGAACAGTGAGTAAGGAAGACTGTAGAAGAATCAATGCATTGAATTATGGTATTGTAGAAGAATATTGAAAGTACCATGGACTGCCAGATGAATTAACAAATCTATCTTGGAACTACAGCCAGAATAGTCCTTAGAAGCCAAGATGGGGAGACTTTGTCTCTCATACTATGGACATATTGTCAGGAAGGACCAGGCCCCGGAGAAGGAGCTCATGCTTGGTAAAGTAGAGGGTCAGTGAAAAAGAGGAAGACCTTCAATGATATGAATTGACACGGTAGCAACAACAATGCATTCAAACCATAACAGTTGTGAGGATGAAGGGGCAGTGTTTCATTCTGATGTGCATAGGGTTGCTATCAGTTGTGAGGATGAAGGGGCAGTGTTTCATTCTGATGTGCATAGGGTTGCTATCAGTTGGAACCAACTCGATGGCACCTAACAACACTATATAGACATATGTACATATAGATTGATAAGCAGCTCTGCTAGCATAGTGATTACGAATCGGGCTGCTAACCTGAAGGTCAGCAGTTAGAAACCACCAGTGGTTTTGCGGGAGAAAGATGAGGCGTTCTGCTCCTGTAAAGATTTGCAGCTCGGAAACCCTGTGCAGGGTCTCTATGAGTTGGAACTGACTCCACGGTACTTAACAACAACAATATGTATATATAGTATATATGTATATACAGTCTTGGTATGGTGCTGTGGGTTAATGCGCCAGACTGCAAAGCTGTTTGAACTGCAAGGTCAGCAGTTCAAGCTAACCAGCGGCTCCTTGGAAACCCTATACAGGGTCGCTGTGGGTCGGAACCAACTCGATGGCACTTAACAACATATATGTATTAAATCCCAGTAAACACTATGAATAGTATGGGCAAAGATAAGATTTCTTAGAGCAATTTTTAAAACAATATAAAATGTTATTTATGAGTTCCTTTTGTTTCCTTAAAATAAATTATAATTGTTAAAAATTATAAGATCAAACTAAAACCCAAACTTCCTGCCACAGAGTCAGTCCTGACTTGACAGTCCTGTAGAGGGCTCCTGAGACTAGAAACCTTTACGAGAGCAGATAGCTGCTGCTTTCTCTCCAAGAGCAGCTGGTGGTGGTTTTGAACTACCTGTCTTGCAGTTAGCAGCCTAAATGCCTAATTCACAGTGCTACCAGAGCTTCTTAAAAAAGATTAAACAGAAATTTAGAACTGTGTGAGTAAAAGATCTTTTGAAATGCTTGTTATATTTTCTTTTTTAAACTACTCTTTTTTTCCTGTTTTTGAATTTGTAGACACAGTTTGGTATTTATTTAATAGTCCCAGTTTTTACTTTAGAGTTGCTTTATAGTTTAATTGGTTTTTTTTAAAAAAATAGAAGTAACTAAAATTTAGGGCAAAAAATAGAATAAGATTTAAATTGAATTTATTGTAGCAAGATAGTTCATCTTTAGAAAGACATTCTTTGCCATAATTTATCCTTGGCCTGATATAGCACTTTGCCTTGTGGTAGATATTCAGTAAGTGTTGAATGGATAATTAAGTAAATCAGTTTTATCCTTTTAGAATTTATACTTGCCATAATTTTCATTATTTGTTCCTCACACCCAAAAAACCTGTGGTTGTTGAGTTGATTGACTCGTAGTGTCCAGTAGGACATAATAGGACTGACTGCACCAGAGATTCCACTGTTGTAAATCTTTACAGAAGCAGACTGCCACATCTTTCCTCCCACAGCAGCTGCTGGGTTCAGCGTTTTGGTTAGCCAAGCATTTTAACCACTGATCTACCAGGTTACTTACCTGTCTCTAGTTTAGCCAGGTAATAGTAGAAGCTCCTAAACTATTCATCTTGAATTCCACATTATAAGGTGTGTAATGTTTTAAGTTTTCTGCTATGAAAACACACACTACACATTTTTGACTTGAATTGTTTGTTTCCATAAACATACTGAATGTTATCATGACATATAGCACATCTCCCTCCTAAAGCCCAAATGGGTTTAACAGTGTTCAAAGTCTTAATTTTTGAACCATTTAAAATAACATCTGAAATTATGATTTCAAAAAATCTTTTGCTTCTTTTCTTTATTCCCTTTAATCTTCAAAAACCCAATAACCATGTTTCTTGAATCCAGGAACTCCGCGAGTTGGTGTTAAAATACCGTGAGGACATCATTAATGTGAGGACGGCAGCGGATCATATGGAAGAGAAACTGAAGGCTGAAATACTGTTCCTCAAAGAGCAGATTCAAGCGGAACAGTGTTTAAAAGAAAACCTAGAAGAGACGCTGCAGTTAGAGATAGAAAACTGCAAGGAGGAAATAGGTGAAAATAAAAGGGATGTCATTTTGAATTGGAGACACTTAAGTAAAGCCTTTTCTGATTATATCAAGTAATACATGGTCACAGAATATGGAAAACAGAAAAGAACAAAAACGAATTAAATAAGGATTCAGTCCATTTTTTCTAGATATTATGATGTTTTTGTTAAATGCTGTTGAGTAGGTTCTGACTCATAGCTACTCTGATAGATCCAGTAAATTGGAGTTTAAAAAAAGGCAATAAAAGATAGCCCAACCCCCCAAAAAAGGCATTGTCTTTTTAGTCAGTCTGATTGGCAGTTACTGATGGGGAACTCTCAGTACTTGAGCCCAGATTAAGATTGGTGGCTTTTCCTTGTAAACTTTGATGTGTTGACTTCTGCTGAGAGTATCTTCCCCTCAACAGAGTTGATGAGGATACTTGACCCACAGGTAGTTGATGACATGATATTCCATGTGTGCAGCTGCCTTTACCTGAGTTTGAGTATGGTTGATAGGGTCTAATTTTGAGGAAGATGTTTCAAGAAAAAAAGTTGTTATCTAAAATATAGATGAATGACAATACTCCCCGCCTCCCCTTTTTTGTCTTTCTCCTTCTAGCTTCCATTTCTAGCCTGAAAGCAGAGTTAGAAAGAATACAAGTAGAAAAAGGACAGGTAAGTTCCATGCATTTCACGTCAGTTCTGTGAGCAACTCCTGCTGTGCTGGACCCAAGGCATGAAAGTGAAGACGTGGTCCTTGCCTTCAAGGAACTGTCTAGCATATGTCACACTTCAAGTGAACAATGAAAATAAAGTGGGGTAAGGACGTAGTGATAAAGTCCTTCTGTTCTGTTAGCCAGGTACTAATTAGAGGAGGAACAGGGAAGATGAGGATGAGGCAGCACCCTGGAGTGTTGTCAGTGTCGTAGGAAGACAGGGAAGGCATGGTCATGACAGGATGTGCTCAGAGCTACAGGAGAAAAGATATTTTCCACTTGGCCTGGAATCATCTTAGACATCAGAACCTGCCTGGCCTCACTGACTGTTCCTTGACTCAGTGGCCTTCACCTCCACTCTGCCCCTGTCTTACCTTGTGGTCCCCCATCACCACCTCACCTCTTAGATACCTCACTCTGACTTCACATTGCCCTGAACAGTCTTGCATCATTTAGCTTTTCATCCACAGTGTCATTTGTCTAAGTGCCTCATCCATACTTTTACTTTTTTGAACATTTCCTGTTTCCCTGTTTTTACAGCTGTTCCATGGCTGTGCATTCTTTCCTTCTTAGTTGCATCCTACATGACTCGCCTCTGCTGTTAGTCTTCCACCGGTACCATCGTCACCAGATACTCTTGCCCTTGACTCCTGGCTGGCCTTGGATTAATCTTGGTGTCCAGCTTCTCTGCTTTGCCACAGGTTCCTACTAGGACGGAGAGCACTGCCTTTCCATTGGCCTTGGCTGGCACTCGTGTTCTTTCCAGTGGTTATTTCAGGCAGTAAACACTCCCCTCCTGCCCTCACTGCATCCTCCAAGAGAACAGAGGCCACCAGGCAGGACCACCGTTAGCTTCCTGACTCACTTACTCATTCATCTACTTTTTATTCGTGACCTTATCTATTTTTCAGAGACAGTGATGACCGGTTCTGAACAGTACATATCCTTGTCGTGTGCCTTCCCTGAGTCCCTTCCTGTGTTTCCCAGGCATGCTCAGTCACCTCTTTCAATCCTAGTGCTTGAACTTTAGCAATACGCAGAAACATGATCAGGTGTCTTCTCGTTAAGAGGAAATTGTTTCTCTTGAGACTGACTCAAGCTTCCAGTCCTTCTCCTTCCCTTTATAGCCAAGGTTCTTGCAAAGGTAGTCCTACCGCTTCACCTCCTAGTCCTTCCATACCCCACCACAATCTGGCTTCTACCTCCACAACTAGTGAGATGGCAGTGGCAGAAGTTACCCATGTTCTAACCTTGCCCCATCCTTTCCGCCCTGACGCTGTTTGACTCAGGTTTAACTTTATCCTCTTCTGATTCATCTTCATTTTGAAGCCAAAGTAACCTTTAAACTCTTCAAGCTTGATTGTGCCAGTGTGCATAAAAACTCCCCAGTGGTTCCCCTTTCTCTACATGTCCTTTAGCACACACAACAGGAGTGCTTCTGTCTCCCCACTGCTTCTCCAGCCTTCCAGCCTTGACATGGAGTCCCTTAACGCTCTGTGCTGTGCGCTTCCAGGACTCGCTGCATTTTTTTCTTTAAAAAATTTTATTGTGCTTTAAGTGAAAGTTACAGAGATTAGTTTCCCATTCAATAGTTTGTACATTGAAGTCTTCCATGATGTTACCTGCATTCCCTACAATGTGTCAGCACTCTCATTTCTGGCCTGGACAACCCCTTTTTGTTTGTCTGGCTTTTCTACCCATCCTGTCTTCTCATCTTTGCCTGTATACCTGAAGCTTTTAAGACTCCAGATGCTACTTACCCAAGTTGGGTGCATAACACCATCTTTATAAAAACTCTGTTGTGTCAGCTGACAAAGATGCTCTTCCAAGGCTTTTCACCATGCATCCATGTGCACCCTTCACTCCTCTTCTTGGTGTGTCTGTCTTCAACTTCCCCTTGCTATTTGCAAACATTTCTATCTTCTGAGAGACAAATGCCATTTTTAGGAAGCTCTAACTTTCCAGGCTGCAGTGTTTCTTCCTCCGTGCTGATATGTATGTTATGGTGAAGGTGGAGTACCATCCAGTTGGTTCTGACTCACAACAGCCCCGCCTAGGATTCCCAGGCTCTGGATCTTTGCAGGTGCAGATGCTTAATAGTATCATAATTTAAATTTCTCTGTCCTTGGAACATAGATGTTAATTATTTATTGAAAGAAGTAGGAGCTCCACAGAGAGAAAGGGGAGAGAAGAGATTCCAAAGGTCCAGAAAGCTTTTGAGAGTTGGGCATGTTTCTGTAGGCGGCATGCTAGGGCTGTAGACGGTTTCTGTGAGGTTCAGCTTTCTCTGCCTTACCCTCACAGTTGGAGTCCACTTTAAGAGAGAAGTCTCAACAGCTTGAGAGCCTTCAGGAGATGAAAGTCACTGTGGAAGAACAGTTGAAAAAAGAGACTGCTGCTAAGGTGATATTTTTGTTGGTAATTTCATTTAAAAGCAGTGCTAAAAATACAGGATCACCACCTACTCTACCAAAGCCAACAAGATAGGAGACTCATAGTTTTAGGAATGGGGAAATGGAGCATTTTCTGCACTCTTCCTCTGACTGGCTATGTGAATGTGGACAAGTCTCTTAGCATACTTGGCTCTTGGTTCCCTTCTGTGTAAGCTGGCCTTCGGCATCTTGACTGTTTAGTGCCACCTTCTGAAAGCTGGAAGAAAATGAATTGACTATCTCATTAGAGGACTGTCACAGACTGGACTGGCTTTAGACAGTGTGTAAGGGAGCCATTGAATCCAGCTTGAGCACTTCAGAGTTAGAAGCACTCACTGCTTTGAAAATGTCACTTCCTTTAACTGTGTACCAAATCCCAAGACTGTTAACCAAAATTTGCTGCTTAATTTTGATTTGTCTACTTAGGATCAAAGTGTGGGGTGGCTAATTATTAGGGAAGTTTCCTCGAAATAGCTACCGTGAGCCGTGTGGTGAGACCTCCCAGTGCAGGCCTGTTGGTGGTGTTTAACCATCACTTGACTCCTATATGTGCATGCTTACTGAGAGTGCTCCTGTGGGAGCTTTGGCTGTTGTGCTTATAAGCAGAGATCCCTGATTTTAGGAGCTGCAGTCTGATGAGAGCAGGTGGCTCCCAGTTGTAGGGGGGAGTACAGCACGTGAACCGCTCTTCTCCCCTCCTACCGGGTCACCAGGACTCAGAGCCAACAGTTCAGCCAACTTGCACTCTTGCTCCATAGGGAAAGGGAGACTGGTAGGACGGGGGACTATGGTGAACATCTACTTTCCTCCTCTTGAGTAGTAGAAAGCTGTAAGTCTCTAGATTTCTTAAATAATTATGATTTTTGACTCTTTGACATTAATCCTCATTCAAAACTTGCATTTTTCAGGTTACCATTGAACAACTGATGTTTGAGGAGAAGAACAAAGCTCAGAGGTTGCAGACGGAGTTAGATGTCAGTGAACAAGTCCAGAGAGATTTTGTAAAGCTTTCCCAGACGCTTCAGGTAAGAACACAAGACACTGTTACCCAGTGGATGCACGAGAGCCCGGCCTGACCAGACTGTAGCTATGCTCCTGCCCCCACCCTAAATAGCTGCTAGCCAGTCAAGCCAGAAACCTGGGATGTATTTTAAACTCATCCACCCTTCTTCTTTTCCTGTGCCTGGCCACTTCGGACTCAGCATAGCATCCATTTCTTCCCAATCAGGCCTATTTCCCCCATTTTGTCCTTACAACATTATGTTATGTTCTAATGATTTTGAATTGTTTCTAATTGCTTACCCATCATGTGCATCTCACCCCGTTCTTACTGTCTTTCAAGGCCCAGCCTTTTATCCTTTTCAGAGATCCCTCTTTAGGTATCCAGGCAGGGCTTAAGTGCCCCCGTCCCTTGCTATTTTGTGAACACCTCCAGTGACATTTAGCAGACTTTGCTAGTCCCCACTGTAAGCCTTTCTCCCTAGTGGATTGTGGGCACACAGCAGTCACTCAGCTCCATGAGCCAGCACCCGACACTGGCTCTGCTACCTAGCAGCACCCAGGAATTGTTCTTGCTCTTCTTGCAAGTTCTCTGGTGAGTTAGTCTCAGCTAACCCAAAATAAAGTTCAGGAAATGTAGGCAGGGGCCACCTCTAGCATGCATCTCACTGGCTTCTTCCTCTCCAGGTACAGTTAGAGAGAATCCGGCAGGCTGACTCCCTGGAGAGAATCCGGGCGATTCTGAATGATACCAAACTGACAGACATTAACCAGCTCCCTGAGACATGACCCACAATGGTAGGACTCTAGCCTGCACTTCGGGTTTTTAACTCATGTAGAGCAACATTAATTATTATTTAACTCTTAACTGAAGAAACGTCACAACAAAAAGAAGACTGAAGGAATGCCTATTTCTAGTGGGAGAGGACTATGCAGCACAGGATCAGCAAACAGCCCAGAGACTCAGCAGTGAGGACCTTTCAAACAGGAACGAGACTCAGGACTCACTTCAGCAGGGTAGGGACCGGATGAGGGTGATGGGGGAAAAGTGCTGTTTCCTTGCCTGCTTTATCCAGCATCGTTTTCTGGAACACATTTCTCAATCCTAACATAACATCCAAAAGCCTTGGGAGTTTCTATTTACAGATATTGGAAGAGAGAACTTTTTTGTTGTCTAGTGCTTATCAGTAAGAGTCTTCAGCTAGCAGACAGAGGTGTATAGTATGCTGTATGAGTATTTTATATTAAAATATGACATGTGAGAGGAGGCCATTGGCTCGTGACTATTTCCTAGCTTAACCCCCCCCCCCCCCCATTTTAATTTGCTTTGGAAGACTTTAAATGCTACTGAAACTTGTTGGTGGCAAGCAAAACTCAAGAACGGACTGAATTATGAGAACTTTGCCGTATGTCTTGGGAGTTGAGGTTAAAGGAAAAAGCACAAGAGACTCTGGAGGCAGTCTTCTGCACACCTGGATGAGCAGCACAGACCCACGACACTAAGCTGCACTATCTACTCTGAAAACAGTCTAGTTATTGGATCAGTGGGGAAAAAAAATCAAAACAAGCTATGTCTGATAAGCATACATTTATGAATCTGCGTATTGAATCAGTGTGGCAAAGTTGGTTTGGGAAATCTTTGTCATTTTTCTTCAAGAGGCTAGGTCCCTTTGCTACGTGAAAACTCCATCCGGATAGGCTCTCATTGCTGTGGCGTGCTGAAGGTGCAGTTGCTTGTGGAACGCTGCAGAACTGCCTCCAGGAAGAAGAGGAAGGCAGCGCTGTTTAACTGATAACTGATACAGATGGCTCACATGGAAACTTGTTTCTCACCTAACAGCAGGCAGGGTACTTGAAGGAACCTTACTGAAATTAAGTGGACTAAATGGATCATCTGGTTCATTTAACGCCATCATCAGCTTAGTTTCAAGTGAATTGTTTTTGTTATAAGTGACGTCATTATGGACGTTCCCTGAAGTTTTTACTTCTGTCTTCCACAGAACAAGTGATAAAGGCTACATACCTCACCCCTTGGGTTACTGTTACAGTCTTGTATTCATGATTATGAACTTGAAAGTAAATCATCATGAAAATAGCTTGCCATGCATGGAGCATTAATTGGTTTGAAGATCCATTCAAATTAGTTTAAGACTAGTCCCTTGTGTAGCCCCCCCCCAACTTTTTTTTTCCTCTAGTTATTAAAATCAGAACCATAAATCAGGACAAGTAATCCATAATCTTTGACTCTTGCAGATATTTTTCTCCAGAATGTGGTATACTGGGCAGCTCATCACTGTTGGAGAAATTTTATGATCTTAGTGAAGATGTGAAGATGTGAGAGATGCAAACTGTTAGAACCTAATTTATTGAGAAAAACCCAAATTGAGGCTAGGTTTTTAATGAGTTATTTGGTATGAGACAAAGTATTGTGGTACTGTCTGATAGGAAACCATTTTTTAAACTGGCATTCTGTGTACTAACAAGAAATGGATTGAAAAAAGTCGGCTTTGGCCTTTCTAGACAACAGATCAAATGGGTTTCATGAGTACTCCTATGCTTGTATTCACAGTCTGTACGCACATGTTCTCACGCATGTCTAACCTGATTTACCTCCTACCTATAACCTACCTTACCATGTGGCTTTAAATTGGCAGGCAGTCACTCAGCCATTTCTAGGCAGGTAATGCATTACCTTTCAGAATTCATATTGGCAGGTATGAAAAGATTACCCAAGGCTAACTGAGGATGAAACCACCTCTTGCATATCAAATGATGTAAGTTTCTTTCTTCCTTTGAGGTCTGAAGTATATACCTCCTAACCAAGTACTGGGATACAGAGCACAGCCAAACTCGATTCTGAAAGGTAATACTGCCTCTTGTGGAAGTGAGCTGGGCAGTGGCCTTTGCAATTGTGGATCTTGAGCTCTGCTTTGTGCAGATTTCAAGTGTAACCATTTGTTAACTGTACTGAAGGTGTGTCCTTAAGAAAGTGTTCAATTAAACACGCTGCTGCCTAGTATACTGCGTGGCCTTTTCCTTTCAATTCCCAGGTTCTGCCCCTCTTCAGAATCCTATTTCTGGTGCTCCTATTTTGTTCTACTCAAACATGGAGAAAAGGTAAACACCATGCATGGTTCATGCAACTCTGACTGTGGAGCTGAACTTGTGTCTCTCAGGATTTAAAAATCTTCCTAGGCCCCTGCTGAGTTTAATCTTAGAAGGTACTGTATATATAGCTCAAGTCTAATATTTAAATACAAATTTAATCAACAGGTCTTTTAAAGTATAAAAAAGATGAATGACACCAAAGCTCACTCAAAATGCTTCTTTATAAATTAGAAAATGTTTGTTTATAGAATGGGATTTATATCTTCAGTTGTGTTCACTTCACTTAAGCTATGACTCTGTCCTGGTGGTGTCAGAAGTTGATGTGATTTCGGATATCATTGATTTGCTTCACCATTTCCCTTATGTGTTCACCCCTGTAAAATCATAAAAGTAATTTAAACTAGTAATACAATACTGAACAATTCAAATATTACACTAGTAATGATCCTAAAAAAAGTTTCTTTGAACTTTTGAGCACTTAAAGCTAAAGATAGCAATGTGCAGCTGGCTAGATTTCTGAACATATTCACTAAGGAATACAATTAAAGCACACAAAATTGTATTACATAAAAGCCACTTTTGATTGCTTTTCATCATGCTCATTTTTTAAATCCCTATCTTACAGCTCCTGTCCTAGTCAGTATTTGACATGCAAATGCCAACATAGGGGCTTCTTAGCAGGAAAAGCGGTTAATTGGGGCACACTGCAAGCAAGGAAGAGATCCCTCAGGACGATCACTGTTATACAAGTATGTACTTACTCCTCCTTTAGGATGGACTGAATGCACTTTCGCTGGTAGGCACTGAGAGTAATGGTGGGTTTCTGAGGACTCATTACCTTTTCCATCTTCCGCTGTTGATAGTCCTTTTTCATAGTGACCTGAAGTATCAAGTAGGACATAGGTGTTCTCACTATGGTTTCACTATGGTTTTACTCATTTAACAAAATAGTTTTCTATAGCACAAACTACTTTAAAAAACAAACCAATGTGTCCACTTTGTATCCATTCCTACCTGCTTAATGGCATTGGCCAAATGTCGAAGTTGATCAGGAATCAGCTGTAATTCTTTCTTCATGTCTCTCTCACTGTCAGAGAGGACTGGGAGCTGACTGTGAAGACTGTGCAGCACCTTTTTCATCCTTAGAAAAAGGCAAACATCTCAGCGTAAGAACTGGGCCAAATCAAAAGCAGCAGGATCAGACAAAGCTCCTAATTCAGGAATCTGGTGACTCTGAAGATTCGCACAGGATGCATTTGAGGGTAGCAACACAATCCTCAGGACAGATAATTAAGACTATATAGGCCCATTTTCCTTACTAACAATACAAGAGTACTTCATTAATAACATTTGTTAGTACCTAATTAGGAAACAAGGAGCTCTGGTAGCGTAGTGGTTATGAACTACTAGCTCTTCCCCGGGAGAAACTCTGTAACAGGGTCACTATGAGTCGGAATCGACTCCACGGCACATAATTAGGAAACAGAATGGTTTGCAACCCACTCACCTGCTCATGATATCTTCTTGTTTCTCCTTAGCTTCCTCGTATTTGTCAGCTAAGCGCTCAGCCATTTCTCGTAGACTTTTTCTAATGACACAAAAAGCAAGATTCTTGGGTCCACCTTGATGCTCATCGAAGCCGAGGGAGTGATTGAGCTTAAACATCTTAGGGTGAGAACGGTTTTAGTCTTATTGGACTCCTTTCTTCTTCCAAGTTTTGGCACTCACCTTTCCTCACGACAGTAATTGAGATCTTCTAGTTGTTTCTTTTTCTGGTCACACAATAATTTGACCCTTTAAGAACCAAAAAGAAAAGGCTGTTTAGTCAGAAACCAGGCTTACGTCATTACACACACAGTGTCAGCAACCAGCCAGGAACTAGTGGTATGTGAACAAGACCACTGCTTTCTAAAGGACAGTCTACCTGCGCTGAATCTCCTCCTTTGCCAGGTCCTGTTTAAGGATGTACTGTTCTCTGAACACCTGTGTGGCTCTGCTAATCAGCTGTAGACATTCTTCAGGAGGAGGGGCCGTATCCTTTTCAGACAACCTAACAAGACAAAACAGTTTCTACTATGATATTCCTGAGCCCAGAAAACAGACTAAAATTTTTTAACTGCGCCTGTTGTTTTGTTTTTTGACACTTTTCTTTCTCTATTCACGAGCTGAGTAAACACAGCCTAGGTTTTTACACCCACAAGTTGGGCAGACTTGAGGGCAGCTAACAATTTTTCTTCCAACTCCACAAGGTAAAACCCGTACTTCAGAAATGCTGGGTTGGCAACACTACGTTGCAAAATGCTTCTAATGTGCTTTTCAAACGAATCCGGGGTTTCAGCCAGAATACGGAGGGGAGACGCTGCCACTTCAACATCTTCTTGGGCACAGAGCAGGGGAGGAGATGCTGGGTGGACAGTGCTTCTGTAAGACAATACACACACATGAAAAATAGTCTATTGTGGGGCTGTTTATAATAAACAACATGTACAAACCGCAATGCTTTCTCCAAAATCCTTTGGCTATAGGAGACCGTCAGGTATGACCTTTTTAGAAGAACATACCAAAATACATGTTTTCTGCCTTGCACAGGCCACCTTGGGCAGCTCTACTGCATTCTATGAAGTCTCTGTGAAAGTACTTTGGATTCTGTGATTTCAAATTCTTCGAGAAAACATCAAGTAACATACAATTTCAAATCATCAAAGACTGTTTGCAAAAGGACTTTTGAGCCAGTTTACAAACCAGAGCCACAATCATAAATACCAAAACTAGTATTTAGCCAGACCATATATATAACATTTGAGTCCATATAACTTGAATTCTAGAAATGAGATCTACTCAAGTACAGATACTCAAAAACCACTATTTCAGAAAGAGCGTAAAAATTTTTGCAAAACCTTCACAATATGGTAAAATAACTTATGAAGGAAGCAATTCAAATCTGGAAGTTTATTCAATAAAAGGGAGTTGGCAAAAACATGATTAGAAGGTATTTGGAAACCCTTTACAGGGTTGCTATAGGATATAGGATATACAAGTACTGGATTGATAATCTCAGGGTTGGCAGTTCAAACCCACTAGCTTCTCCTTGAAATCCCTATATAGGGTTGCTGTGAGTTGGAACTGACTCAGCAGCACTTGATGACAACAAGGAATAGAAGTTCCCAGTTGCTGTATATACCACCTTCTTTCCAAAGAGTTTACATCTTCTAAGTCCCTCTGAAGCCAGTAGAGAAGGAGAAATTAAGAGTATGGGTGTGGACTTCGGAGTCAAAAAGATCTGAATTGGAATGCAGCTTTACTGTATTTGTTACCTGGAATGGCAGGAATGACAACTGCCCTCAACTCAGAGGCCAAAGCGCTAAACTATATAGCTTCAAGCCAGCTATTGAGAACATTCTCCCAGCTTTGAATTAATTCCCCACAGAATTCATGAAAGCTGTGTGTGAGATACAACATGGACGTACAATAAAGGTCTGATGAGGCATTCATAGGTACTTGTGATGCAGATCATTGTGGGTCCCAGAATGTCAGGGACGATCCAGAATCCTTGAACTGGAGCCGGTTGCCTGGGAAAACACAGGCAGTTTACATTACAAAGTAGCAGATGTAGGAACACAAAGAGAAAAGGGCAAAACAGACTCATGGCCACCAGACAGAGGCCAGCCATGACCCAAGGCCTGCAACCTATTTGTGCAGTGACCTTGAAGTCAGTGACACAGAGACCTGCACTACTTAACAAGTGACCATCAGTGTGGGCCAAGAGGTCACTCTACCATCTAGCAGACTACAGTCATTCAGGACACAGGGCCTGAAGCTGCTCCCTGTAATCTCAGCACTCACCATGTTAGCCTGGAACTAACTCTTCACATATCTCCCCAACTCATGCGTAGCCCCAGCTTCTGTGTACACTAACTGCTCAGAAACTACTGATGCAACAGAATTTGAGAGTGTCTGGTTCACATTAAAAATTCAATGAAGCCCAACGTCTCAGGCCTAGAACTTAATCCAGTGTACACACCACATGTCTCAATCTCACTTCAGTAAAGAAACCGAAAACAGAGGAGCTCAACTGGGGACGACTTTCACTACACTACTCTATTTGTACCCTTGCTCATCCTGTTCTCACCAGACCCCACAGCACAATTCTACCATCTCCTCTCGCCTCTTCTGAGGGCTGCTCAGCAACTCAGCAGTGTCACAAAGCTTCCCCTAGGGCCTGGTTCTCTCAGTTTATGTCTCCTCTCCCTGAAACACTCCCTGTAATGTTTTCAAGCCTTTATAATCTACAATATTACGCCCCCATCCTCTTTTCACGTTTTTTGTTTTTTTTTCCTGAGGGAGAATCTGGGAAGTTTAAAAAATGTTATCCTTTTAGTGTCAAAGGTACATCCCTGATCACAACGTCTTAGCCCCTAGCCCCACAGAAATAGCCACCATTCTGACTTGGATGAGACTCATTTCCTTGCTTTGCTGTAGTTTCCCTACTTAGGTACACATTTCTAAGCAATACTGTTTAATTTTACTTGTGTTTAAGATTTTATATAAATGATACTTTAGTCTTCATTTTCCCCATTCACTTTTCAGCCTGTTAAGAGTTTACTGTCCTCTTAGAATGTCCAGCTGCACTGTGCTGTGCTTCACTGGGCTGCTGTGGCTCACTGGAACACTCTCCTCCTTGGCATTCCGAGTGTCCCTGTGGGAGCCTATCAAGTTTCCTTCCTGGGCTGGCCTTCACTGCTTGTAATTAACTGCTGCTCATTACTCTTGTCAGGCCTTCTTTGCTGGTTCTAGGCCCTTTCCTGGGTAAACTTCACCAGTCATTGGCTCCAATGCTGACATTCTCACATCCACATCATCCCTAGCCCAGACCACTCCAAGTTCAGCCTTACATATCCAACATCTGTGTTGGATTCCTCCTCTTGGATGTTTTATAGGAACATAAAACTCAGATGCCCTTAATTAAACCATCTTGTTCCTACTAATTCCACACTGTCTCCAATGTTCTTATTTAACTATATGCAATGAATTACTTAGTATGGCCTCTCCAGCTAAACCGTTTTTCTAACTCCCACCAAATAACTGGGCAGGGCTACGCTAACGTATTTGTGGCCCATCACGCATTTTGTACAGCTTACTAATAATGTAAATACAGTCCACAGTATCCTTGTGGGGCTGGGGCCATATAAACATGGTACACAGATCTCTAATGAAAAGATTGGTTAGTTTTACATTCCACTAAGGTTTAAAATGAGCCATCCCAGAGGTGGGAAGGGAATGAATGTCACTACCATCAAGAAAGAAGAACCAGGAGTGCAGCGTGTCGTTTGGACTCGAAATCCAGAGAAGCGGTGGCAGCAGAACTGGCATGACGCAGAGTGGTGGGGTCCCTGCCCACAGTGCAAGATGGCTGAGCGCCTTTGGAGAGCAGGCTTTCTGGTGGAGAGGTATGCCTTTCAGCACTACTGCCAGAGGTAAAAGAGCTTTGTGACACTTGCCAAACAAGGCAGAGGGCAAGGACCAGAGTGAACTGTACTGTACCTATGGGCACGGCTGAGGAGGCTGTCCTGAGTTTCTGGTCCTGACTTGTTATCTGCTCATTCCCTACTAAACTGTATCATCCGGAGTACTGTCTGTGGGCTCTGTGGCCACTCACTGCACGCGTTCACAAACCCACTAAGCAAAGAAGCTGAGACTGCTATGGGAGGGACAGTCAGTGCCAGAGTGCTGGGAAGGCTGCAGTGTGGTACCATGTCTGACCTCCACTTCCTCACAACTAGCTATCAGCCTTGGGCTTATGCTGATCCCCGCCGCCCCCCAACTGTGTAGTCAGATGCCAGCCCCATGCCATTATTACAGGCACCACATCTACCCAGGGAGAACCCTGGTAGCCATTCTAAATACCCACCAACCGCCTGGTCTAGTCATCAAGTATTTACTGAGTCTCTGTTTGGCACACTGCAAGACACTAAGTATACAGACACGATGCTCATCTAGTGGGAAACAAACAAGGTCTCTGCCCTCACAAAACATGCATTCTGGTAGTGGTAACACATTAAAAAACAAACATCATTCATAATACACGCTACAAAGAAGAATAATAATAGGAGAAACCTAATTTAGACTGGGGAATCAAGGGAGCTATCTCCAATAAAGTAGCATTAAGATTAGAAAGAACAGCTAACCAGGTAAAGAGAGGTCGGTCAGTTGAGGCTAGAGCTGGGAATCCTTCCAGACAGAAGAAATAATATGTGGAGAGGCCTGCAAACAGTGACAGAGCTTTTGATGAATACTTCATGAACTGATTACTCTTAGGAGTGAAGTATCGTGCCTGTAACATACTTTCCAAGGATTCAGGGCTATCACTTATATACCTGGCTATGATATATCTAAGTTACTGAAAAGAGTAACTGTTACCTGTGTTCACAAGGGGGAGAATACATCCTTACCTGCACGGCAATGGCTTGGTACACAGGATGTGTTCTACAAAGCATTTCTGTTCTGTAGCAAGTTCCTGTAAACTATCCTTATCTTCTTCATCTACAAAAGAATATACTTTATATAAATTAACTAATACTTACACAAGTCTACAAACTAAAATGTCGGTTTTACTTGAATGTAATTAAATTCTTGTCTCAGACCACAGTTTTTATTCTTTAAAAAAAATTTTTTTTCTACTTTGATTTCCTTCAAAGTTTACAGACCTCATTGGTTTTCTATTCAATTCATGTACATTTTATTTCATGACACTGATTGCAGACCCCACAATGTAACAGCCCATACTCTCTTCTCTAATTTCTGTTTCCATTTGTCCTTCTTTCCTGTCCTCCCTTCCTGCCTTCTGAGCTTTGTTGTTGCTGGTAAGTGCTGTTGAGTTGGTTCTGACTCTCAGTGACCCTATACACAACAGAATAAAAAACTGCCAGTTCCTGTTGCACTGAACCCAGGGCTGCTGATAGTGTCAATCCATCTTGGGATCTTCCCTCTTTTGCGCTGACCCTTCACTTTACCAAGCATAATGTGTTCAAAAGTGTTCAGAAGCAAAGATGCCAATTTGAGGACTAAGGTGTGCCGGATCCAAGCCATGGTATTTTCAGTAGCTTCATATGCATAGGAAAGTTGAACAGTGATTAAAGCAGAGGGTAGAAGAATTGATGCATTTGACTTATGGTGTTGGATGAAGGACATTCAAAGTATGATGGATTTATGGTACTTAGATCTGTGTTGGAAGGACACCCAGAATGCTCCTTAGAAGCCAGAATGGTGAGACTTCATCTCTCATACTTCAGATACAATATCAGGAGGGACCAGTCCCTGGAGAAGACATCATGCTTGGTAAAGTGAAGGGCCAGCAGAAAAGAGGAAGACTCCTGAGATGACAAGTTTTTCCAAAGAGGCTGCTCCATTTTACATTCCCATGAATGAGGCTCTGATTTACCCACAAGTGGTTACTGTCTGCTTTAAAACCTCTTAGCTTAGTGGGTTACACACTGTGCTGCTAACCTCAAGGTCAACAGTATCCACCAGCCACTCTGCAGGAGAGAGAGGAAGCTTTCTGTTCCTGTAGAGCTGTACAGCCTCAGAAACCCTATTACAAGGTCGGAACCAACTCCAGAGCATACAGAAGCAGCAGTGGGTATAAAGTGGTAGATCTCATTTTGTTATTCCCGGGATGGCTACTGTTGCTGACCATCTTTTTTCATGAGATTATTTGTAGACCTTCTCTGGAGAAATGTTCATTCAGAGCCCTTCTCATTTCTTAATTGAGCTACATTTTATTATTGAATTCTAAGAGTGCTTTATATATTGTAGATTACCAGTTACTGCTAAGTCAATTCTTATTTATTGTGATCTCCTGATCACACTTATCCGGATACAAGGTTTCAGAAGGTTCATGGAAAAATTTCAGTATCTTTGAACTCCATTTTTCCACAAACTTTTTGAAGCTCCCTTATATGTTACCTGAAAATCTTTTTCCTGTTTTATGGATTGTCTTCACACTTAAAGGACCAAAGTTTTCATTTTGATGAAGTATGATTTATTTTGTCACTTCTGGTATCTTATCTAAAGAAAGCACTGTTTAATTGAAGGCCATCAAGATTGATGCCTAAGTTTTTTTTCTAAGTTTCTTAGTTTCAATTTTTGTATTTATTAACCATTTTGAGTTAATTTTCCATATATGACATGTGATAGTCCAAATTCATTTTTTTGCATATGGCTCTGGTAGCGTAGTGGTTACGAATCAGGCTGCGAACCGTAAGGTCAGCGGTTCGAAACTACCAGCCGCTCCGCGGGAGAAAGATGAGGCTTTCTACTCCCGTAAAGATTTACACCCTCGGAAACCCTGTACAGGGTCGCTATGGGTCGGACCCGACTCGATGGCACTTAACAACAACAACAACATCCACTTATTCCAGCATATTAAAAAGACTAATCTTTATACCTTTTCAAAATCAACTGACTGCTAATGTAAAGGTTTATTTAACCCATATAACTATCTGTATATGTCAATACCAGAGTCTTAATTACCATAACTCTGTGGCAAGTTTTTAAGATTAGAAAGTCCACCTTTGTTCTTTCTCAAGATTGTTTAGGCTATTTTGGATCACTCACATTTCCATATGAATTTGAGAATCAGTTTTTCAATGTATGCAAAAAAGCCAGTTGGAGTTTTGATAGGGACCACATTGAATCTATAGACACATGGGGGCAGCATTCTAACAATACTAAATCATCCATGAACATGAGGCATTATTTCACTCATTTATGTCTTTCATTTCTTTCAACAAGGTTTTATACTTTTTATTCATCTTTTGTATTTCTTGTAGTAAACATCTTTTGATGCTACTTGTAAATGTTTTTCTCTTTGATGCTATAATTGATTTGAAACTTTAGGGGAAATGGGTCACTGTATTTTGCATATGGGATGAATGTGAAACTTTCAAGGCCATTAACACTGACTTTGCTGTTAAGTGCTGCCAAGTCGGTCCTGACTTGGATTTCTGAGGAGCGGCTGGTGAGTTTGAACTTGTGACCTTGTGGTTCAAAGTGACCTTGCAGTCTAGTGCTTTATCCCACAGCACCATACCAAGCAAGACAAATGCCTCCTCCCAAAAGATATAGTTATATTGTTATTTAGTGCTGTCAAGTTGGTTACGACCCTTAGTGACCCTGTATAATAGGGTTTCTGAGGAGCCGCTGACCTTGCAGATCAAACTGCCTTTGCAGTCCAGCACATTAACCCACAACACACCAGGGCTCCAAAGATAAAAAGTTATAAATAGAATTAAAGTTGCTATTCAGCTGACTTTAAACTGGGAGATTATCTTGAATTATCTGGGTGAGTACAACGTAGCCACAATAGTAAAGAAGGAAACAGAAGAGAAAGTCAGAGTGACACACTGTGACAAAGACTCAATCTATCCCCCTGTTGTTGGTACTAAAGATGGTAGAAGGGGTCCTAAGTAAAGGAATGCAACCAGCTCTAGAATCAGGAAAACAATGAAACAGATTCTCCCCTAGAGCCTCCCAGAAAAGAACACTGCCGGCTGACTTTAAATATCTACACTGTGTTTCAGGTGAAGTTTACACAGGAGTGTAAACAGTCAACACTTCTACACAACTAGTTCAGTAACACTGGTTACAATCTGCACAACGCATGAACATTCTTAATTACTTCCATTCTGGTTGTGCTGTTTCCATTAATCTAGTTTCTCTGCCTCCTTACATTTTCATCTTTGGTTTAAAGTAATTTGTGACCGTTGGTCTCATAGATGATTTTTTTAAAGTAGCACAGTACTTTAGGGTGATATGATTTTCTAAACCAATTTTTTTGAACAAGGTGCTTTCTTCAAGGTTTAAAAGGTACCTCAGTGCAACAGTCTCATTGAGTCCTGCAATCTCTATTCCAGCAGATGGGGTTTTTAAGGTTCTCTTCCACATTTGTTCCCATTCTCTCAGGGTTTATCTATAGTGTCCCTGATTAGAACAGTCAGTAGTGGAATTTGGGCACCATTTAGTTCTTTTGGTCTCAAAGTCGATGAGGATGCGGTCCCTGCTGACATTTTGATTTTAGTCCAGTGAGACCTGTGTAAGACTTGTAACCTACTGAACTGAATGATAATACATTTTTGTTCTTAAGCCACTAAGTTTATGGTGACCTATTACAGCAGAATAGAAAACTAATGAAAGAAAAGAGTCTGTTTTTCACGATTAAGTGTATCAACTATCACTTTCTCACAGTTGCACTTCTTTATCAGGTTAAAGAAGTTCCTATTAAATGATGAATAGTTTTAGCATGGAATGTCAAATGTTTTTTCTATGTCTACTGAAATCATAAGGTTTTTGTCCTTTTTTTCTATTGACACAACTGATTTTTGGAATAGTCAATCACCTGGCATTCAGTAGCTAGATCCTACATGGTCATGGTGTATAGTGCTTTTTATACAATGCTGAATTCAGTTTGCTAGTATTTATTTTTTGCAATTATATTCATAAGAGATTATGGGCTGTAATTTTCTTTTCTTGGATGCCTTTGTTTTCAAAATTGGTCTCATAGAATGAGTTGTGAAGTTTTTTTTTCTACTCTATTTTTTGGAAGAGTTTATGAAGAATTGGCATTAATGTCTCTCTAAATATAAAGTCACCTGGTCCTGGACTTACTAGGTAGTTTTAAAATTAATTCAGTTTAAAATTAATTCAGAGCCCTTGAGATGGCTCTGATTCATAGTGACCCTGTATAGGGTTTCCAAGGAGCAGCTGGTGGATTTGAACTGCTGACCTTGCAGTTCAAACTGACTTGTGGTCCAGTTCATTATCCTGCAGCACCAGACCAGGACTCTTCTTATCTAACCTGACAAAACATTCCCTTGTAATCTTTTTTTTTTTTGGATAGATCTGATGGTGTTCCCTCTTTCAATTGTGACTGTAGTAATTTGAATCTTCTTGCTCTTTTTCTTGGGTCAGTCCAGCAAAAGGTTTATTAATTTTGCTAATCTTTTCAAAGAACCAAGTTTCAGTTCCATTGCTTTTATCTTCTACTGCAAATTAATTTTTAAAAGAACCGGTGAAACCTACTTAGAAATACAGAAAATCAGTACACTCACCTGATGCAAGAAATTTGTGAAGTTTGTGAATCCAAGTTAGCCCAACACTATGTACACCAGCTTCATGAGTACAGTGGTATCTTGAGGGACATTTGGTATCTGCAAGTTAAATCATTTAATGGTATAAATGTAGTCATTAGAAAACAAAAAAAATTCATCCCAATAACATTCAAACACATTTGGTAATGGAAATGATTGAAGGTCTAAAATATCTTCATACTGTGGCATTGTTCTCAGGAATTTATAATTTTTAAATCTGAATTCCATTTTTAAGTATATTGTAAGTATTTAAAATACCATAATAATACAGTCCAAATAACTTATTTTCTAATTATTAACGCCTGATATCAGGCAACTTTGTGCCTTTCTCTCCATTGTACATTTACTCGAAAGTCCTTAAAAATACAATAGTGATTAAGAAAGGCTCTAGCTCTGTAGCATGTATCAGTTTGCACATATCTACGTCCACAAAATTGTTGGCATGGACTCCCATAACATAGGTGCTAATTCAATGCCAGACAACTGCTCAGTGAACAGTGCTGTCAGTCTAATGTGAACTGTGAAAGGAATGAACTGTTACATGTCTTGATAATGTCAAATTCCCGAGTTTTAAAGTGTACGTGTTAAACACAGAGAATTAATGTACATACTCTAAAGCTGACTTAAAGATTTTCTTACTGTTGACATTATAGTAAGTATTGGAATAAAATCATGCATGTTTGAACTCTAACCCTAGCAGCAATGCATTGACTTTCCCTCATATGAACAAGCCAAAAATGTATTAGTTTCACAAAAGAAAATGTTAATTCTCGTTATACCCACAAAAACATGCCTACATTTATTTCCTAAGATAATATATTTTTTTGAGGAAGCCCTTTATGCAACTTTACTCCACTTCATAAAGTTCTTAGACTTGATACTTACACTGTACCCTCTAAATCACTCCAAAAACCTTAAACAGAAATGCACAATTTTCTATGTAAAGAATATTGTCCCATCTAATGTACTGGCTGATACTGTCAACAAAGCTAAACAAACTGGCTGAAAAAATTTAAATAGATTTGGTCAAAGTACAATAAGATTGAAGTCATTTATTTCTGTACTGGACAGAGCAAAATGATGAAATGTACAGCAAATTATTTAAAAATGTGTAAGGTTTTGTTCAATCTTCAAAGAGTCTAAAAAAAGAACGAGCAGGGGCAATTAGGACTACATGACTTAGTGTCAGAAGCCACCCTGGAGATTACCTCATGTTGACTCTACTGCTTTCATATGAGGGAACTGAATACTAAAGAGGCCTAAGACTACAGAGCCCGTTAATGGTAGAGTCGGAACTAAAATCTAGGACACTTCAGACTCCTAGTCATAATGCCTTTACTCAGCCTCTCTGTGCTTTCACTACACAGTCTCTGATTTTATTAAGAACATCTTGTCCAAGACCTCCCTAGATGAATAGAAATATGATGCCAGATGGATTTGGTACCAATAAAACAAGTAAAAAAGAAAAAAGATGAAAAGGGCAATATATGAATTGGGTCTATGTAGAAAAGATAAATGCGTTCTAAAGAGAGCTGTTTTAAAAAGGCATCTTTTTAAAGCATAAAGGCAGCCTCCAGGTTATGAATGTCTGAGTTAGAACTCCTACTTGCCCTTCAAGCAGGGCTCTGAACTGATTCGAACCAATTCTGTGATGGCCAGCAAAGTAAAACATGAACAGACATGAATTTTCACAATTTGGGTGATTCATCATGGTAACTGAAACAGGAAGCATCACATGGATTGTATCCTGGAATGAAGACTTGGCAGAGGTGTTGGAGGCTGATGTGTGAAATTGGATTATTCAAGACTGGAGGGCCACACACATTCAAAGTGTCAAGGCTGGCCTTCCTCTGTTTTGACTCAAAATCCTTGTTTATATAAATCTTCCCTCAGTGTAAAACAATGGTACCAATCCCAACTCACAGCAAATTCTTCATCACACTCACTTAACTGTATGCTTTGAGCCTTTTCACTGAAAAAGCTTTGAGTCTTTTCTTGCACTACCGAACTGCTAACTGCAAGGTTAGTGGTTCAAACCCACCAGTTACTTCTTTGAAACTCTGTACAGAGTCTCTATGAGGCAGAAATGCCTCGATGGCACTTAACAACAACCTTGGATCTAAAGTACAATGTTGTGACTAAAAGGCCAAAAGAATTCAATTTTTAAAGCAGGCCAGAACAGCATAATTGCTAGACAAATATAATGGGATTAAACACACACACACATATATAACTAGTAAATACCTTACCTCTGTGAAGTTTGATTGGACAAGAAAAGTCAGACTCGAACGGCTCATCCTCTCCAGATGCCAGTTTCAGAGCAAGCTCCAACTCAACACATTCAAACACATACAGAGAAGGGATAAGATCAGCCCTGGAATCCCAGGATTTTTCTGACTATAAAAAGGAGGGGGGGAAAAATGATTTTACTTTTAATCTTGCATATTCATTTGAAAATACGTACAATTAGAAACAGAATGAAAAGCTTGAGTCAAAGAGTGCTTTCAAATTCTTAATTCTATCCCCTATGTTAACAGTGCTATGTTGCTTTGAAAAAGAATTAAAAAGGGTTTTCTTCTTGTAGAAAGAGGTCAGTGAGCATGTTTAGAGGAAAGCCAGCTGAGCAGCTCAAAGTTTCTTTATATGTGCTTCCCTTTAGTGACTGCAATAGAGTTCAGAAAAGAAGTAGGCACAGGCTGGTGGGCAACCTTCAGCAGCTTCTTTGCACTTAAGATTTCTGTGTACATCACTCAAATATCTTAAGTGCCAGAGATGCTAAAATTCCTCATACGGGAAGTATTCACACTGGGCCAAGGACTATATAGTAGGTGTTGCAAACAAAAAAGACACCCATGCCAGCTGCACTTACAGTCTGGTCATCTTCTTCTTCCCCTTCCAGCACAACAGAGTGATAGAGCATTCCGGATTCAGTAGCGATCACTAAGATGTTGGGGACACAGGGTAAGCAAAGTATAGCACAAGCATCATAACCATAGTTATCTTCAGCTGCAGGATGCATGGGCAACGGACCTAACAGCTTTCCAATACTTCCGGGGCTAAAGAGAGCGTGAAAACATATTTGGAAAATGTTAGCAGAAGATGCTTATCACTCAATACCCTTCCTTTAATTTTGTCTTCTTCCATATACTATCCCCTTATGCACATACAAGAGTGTTTCAAAAAGTTCGTGGAAGAATACCATCATCTTTTCATTCTATTGTTCCATGAACTTTTTGAAGCACCCTTGTATTTTGAATTCTCCACGTTTTTCTCTTCTCCACTAGCATCAATCACCCAAGTGATTCTCAACCAGAGATGATTTTGCTCACTCGGGACATTTAACAGTATCTCAAGATATTTCTGACTGTCACAACTGAGGGGAAAGGTTGGCATATTACTTCTGCTAATGGATTGTTCCTTTATCTAAACAAGAACTGAACTCTTACCGTTTCTTCCTTTATAGTGTCTACTAGGTTCCTTTTTCCCTTTGCATTACTACCGCCCTAGTTCACAAACTCTTAAGCTCGATTTTGTGAGTCTGAGTCTACCTCCCCCAGGCCCTTTCCTCATCAGTTGCTTTATGTTTCTCCTGTTTCAAAACCATTACCTGCTTTACTCACTATAGACTAGATTCCAGATATCTGAATTAGGCAGTTAACCTTCAGGAGCTTTAATGGTACGTGCTAAAAGTAGTCAACTGCTAATCCAGAGGTTGGTGGTTTGAACCATCCTTACTCTGAAGACTAAAGATGTAGCACTTTCTTACATATACAGTCTTGGAAACTCTATGAGACACGTCTAACTCTGTGCTGTAGGGTGGTTAGAACTGACTTAGTGACAACAGGTTTGGTTTAACATTTTCTCTGTACAGGCACTTCTCTAGTTTTATCATGTATTACCCACCCTTTGTATGAATCATTTGCTTTAGCCCAAACTATCTAACACAGAACCCTCAACTGTCTAACACTGAACCCAAAGTGACTCTTGGACTTGCTTGTTTTCCTACTTTACTCTATACTACCCTTGTGACCAAAAGGAGCTTCCCCTTTCTTCCTTTCCTTCCTTGATCCTGCATTATGTTTACATGTCCTCTATGACATTCATTCTTCTCTATAAAAAATCTTGACTTCTCAAATCAAAATTTCTTTCCTCTGGGTTCTGTCTGTGACTATAACTAATTATTATTATTATTATTTCCATGTCTTTACCCACTGCTGGGGCTCCTGGTATGGCACTGTAGGATCAACACTGGCCTGTGAGCAAGGTCAGCAGTTCAAACCCACCAGCTGCTCCTTAAAAACCCTATACAAGTTGCTCCTTGAAAACCCTATACAAATTGCTATGAGTCACAACCGACTCGATAACAATTCACTACTGAGACATAACATACCCAATCGCCATATCTAATCATCCTCATAATGCCTCTATATAACCAAACCTACTGCCATTAGGCGTTTCCAACTCACAGAGACCCTAGATAGTGTTCCCCAGGTTGTAAACCTTTATGGGGACAGACCACCTCATCTTTTTTTTGCAGAGTGGCTACTTGACTTGCGGTTAGTGGTCCAACACACTTAGCCCACAGCACCAGCAGGGCTCCATCTTGTACCTAGGTGGTATGAAACATTAAATTCACAGTCTAGTCAACCAAAAATGTATTAATGTTTCGTATCACCTATGTTATGTCATTTCCCAGAAGTTCTATAACATCCCAAAAAACCAAACCCACGATCACTGAAATCGATTCTGTCTCATAGTGACCCCATTAGGATTTCTGAGACTGTAAATCTTTATGAGTACAGAGATCCTCATTTTTGCCTTCAGACCAGCTGGTGAATCTACACCAACCTTGTAGTTAACAAGCCAACACCTAACCTACAGTGACTCCAGAGCCCCTTACTGGTAAAGTGAAAGATCAAATAAGCTGTGCCAATCATTTCTCAAAAACACACAAGCCAGGCGTCAAAGGATGCAAACTATGAACCCCAAGTCAAACCATCACAGTTTATATTAGAGTACGAGTTAAGTTTTCATTCCCATGGCTTCCACTTCATCTTACCTTTGTAATAGACTAACATACGTAAGGAAAGTCTCCCCATTCTCATATAGGATGTATAGTGGGTACGCCATGACTTCATCTTTGCCTTTTTGTCCAAATATGTTCTTTGAAACTGGAGCCAATGGCCCAAAGTCAAATGCAACTGCTGTCTCTCCTAAAGATGCAGTATATGCCCTTCTGGAAAGATTGAAAAAACAGCTTGTTGGAAAAACACAAAATGTCCACAAAATAACAGATGGACATGGAGCTTGTTTTAATGTAGTGAAAAGAAAAAAAAGAACAAAAAATGAAGAATATTAAGTGACACTGGAAAATGCTCATAAAATTAAAATAGATGAAACAGGCTATAAAATTATATACTGCTAGTTCAATTTTAAGTAGCTTAAATATATAAATATCCTAAATAACAAAAACATACATATACATGCATGCATACACACACAAAAAAAGTGGATGAAAACAACAGTTATCTTGTGACCAGTGTGAATTACTCTCCTCACAAACATTTACTAAGCATTTAGTCTGTGCCAGGTCTGTTCTATGTGCTGGAATACATCAATTAAATGACCTGTCCTCTAAGGAGAGAGACATACAATATTCAGATAATAAAGTGATATGCACCATATAAGAAGCAGTGATGGAGGGACACTTTTTACAGGAGGTTCTCAGAGAAGGAATCTGACAAGGTAATATTTGAGCAAAGATGTGCAGAAGTAAAGGAGTCAGACTGGTGTTTATCTAAGGAAAGAGTAATCGACGCAGAAGGAAGAACAAACATACAGGTTCTAAAATGGGGAGGTGTTTGATGTATTTAAAGAATGGCAAGGAAGTCAACATGGCTAGAGTTGAAAGCCAGGGGAAAGTGGATGGAATGAAGATGATAGTGCAAGGTGTTTGAGCTGAAAGCCTTTGTGGGACACAGTAAAGCTGAGGAACAAATGGGGAGTGAGATGATCTGATTTATCATACTGGCTACAGTATTAAGAATGGATTACAATATACAACAGATTACAAAAGATTTTCAATTTTTAAATATTTTTTCTATATTTCCCCAATTTTCTATAATATATATTATCTTTGTAATAAGAAAGGCAAACCATGCTCTTTTTACTTTAAATTTTAGTAAAATCAGTTACTCAAAAAATATTTCAAACCAAGAGATTAATGAATATGGGCAAAATAAAACATTTCCAAAGATAATTCCCATTTCATATAACTGAGATAGTAAATATCAACTCTAAGACATGGTGTAAAGTATCATATTATTTTAGTTTCTTTGTTACATGGAAAGGTAAATGGCAGGAGTCAAAAAACAAACAAACCAACCAAAAAACCCAGAAAATATTACCATGAAAGAAACTGCCTCAGAATTAAACTAATCAAGACAATGAATGAGAAAAAATAGCCACAGAAGTGAATTTAAAAAGACCTAAATGGCTCCTATGCATCAGAATTTGACTACACAAAGCTTTCCCTCTGAGGTCACTGAGGAGAATGAAAATGGCCCCAGGTCAGTAGCAACACCTGGCTCCTAGCAGAAGCAGAGCAGCTACAAATCTTATTTGGAGGAACACATCTCCAGGTCAGGCAGTCAATATTCCCAAACAGGAAGATCAGAAACTTCCCATGAATTTTTCAAAGCCCCCTTGTATAAGTTCACAATTGGAGATCAGAAATCACAGTAGGGAAGCCACCACAACTGAGAGTCAGGAGAACCAACAAATACAGATTTAGTATGGACGCTGTCAATCAAGAGGAGCTGCTCCTTGGAAACGCTTTACAGGCTGGTTAGAAGTCAGAACCAACTTGACGGCACTTAACCACAACACAATGTGTATAAAATATTGAGGGAATAAAGATCACAGAAACGAGACTATCAGATATGACCAGCACAGAGACATAAAAAGAACTAACAGAACTTCTAGAACTTTTGCTACTAAAAGCGTCACTCTGCATGCGTACAGTGGGTGATGATCAGGAGGCTACAGGACTAGGGTCTGTGAGTTCAGAAGGTGATTTTGTTAGGTCAAAGTAGGTAAGGAAACGAAAGCAGTCAGGGTCAAAGGAGAATCAGAACTGCTATGCTCCACGCCAGGTTCTAGGATGCGAGGTGCTGGTCTGGGAGTTGGGCAGTCTGCCTCACCTCCCACTTTTTCTGGAACTCTGCCACTGTACAATTTATTCTTTTATCTAAGTCACACAGGGGATGGAATCCATTTCTTGAAAAAACATCAAGCTAGTAACTTTTCTTGTTACTTATTCACATTGTTTTTGCTTAATTTTTACATTACCAAAAGTATGCTAAAGTCACCTCTGGAAAGCTGTGATCTTTGTTACAAGTGCATGTGTAATAGCAATGAATTAGCTGAAAAAAACAAACAGTATTTCATTGCACACATAAAAACTCACCCTTTATTGAGTATTTGACTTTCCTCTTCTGCTTCTGAAAGTACAATCACCTTAGCAGGTATCTGGGGCTCACGCAGAGAATAAATTCTAGCAAACATGGGAAGAAGAAAACCAGCACTTAATAATTGTCTTTCATTTCCCAGAATGGCCCTCTCCTCTCCATCTAGTCGGTTCTTACTCAGGAATTTGTCTACCACGTACGTCAATCACTTATTTGTCACAAACCTTGCTGTTACTGACTCAGTAGCCTACACTTCATTTGTTCTCTAACATCATTAAACAGGAAACATCCTTGCAACCTGAGGAACATTCCTTATACTTACCAAAACTCTCTATTAGCCTACTCCATAGCATGGCATCTTCATCTCCTTCACTCTCAGCTCCTAGTACATGGCAGGCCATACTCACCGTATCGAGTCATCTAACTACTGCCCCTGAGCAGTCTATCAGACAGCAAATCCCATGAGAGAAGAAACCATGTCTTACTCGCCCTCCTCTCCTTTATACTAAGCTGGAAGAGTGACATTTAGCCTGCTGTCTATACATGTTTTTGTTAAATATAGAACCAATTATCACATGATCCCTATATTCTCAAGGAGAAGTGAAAACTGATAGTTTTTAAAATCCAAAATCATTTAAATTTAAAATAACTCAAATTTTCACAGCATATATGACTACTGTTAAGAGAACTTTCAAGAGGCTATTAAATATTAGAAGCTCAATGTCCCTTATCACACATTTTCACCAAATAAATAATTTATTTTTGCCAATCCAACTAAAAACTTTTAAACTTGGCTGTTCTATTATTAATAAATCTTATGAGCCAGAACCACTTGGTGACACACAATCACCACCATGTAAATATTTAATGTTTTTAATGATAATTTGATCCAGTTGAACACACATTCACTGTATCATTAAACTGCACACCTGTATGCATTACTGACTAGAAAAACACTCTACAACTTGAGATAAAACAGAAATCCCTCAACATGATAAAGGGCATTATGAATAACCCATAGCTACCATCATATTCAATGGTGAAAGCTCTCCCCATAAGATCAGGAATGAGACAAGGATGTTCGCTCTCACCTCTGCTATTTAACGTTGTACTGTAAGTTCTAGCCAGAGAAATTACTG